>NC_060138.1:23123805-23434869 GCF_021461385.2 Schistocerca piceifrons
GAGCGTTGAAGTCGCCCAATAGCAAGAAAGGTGGCGGCAATTGGGCGACCAGTGCAGCCAGGACATGCTGCGAGACATCACCATCCGGTGGAATGTAAAGACTGCAGACGGTAACAGCCTGTGGCGTCCACACGCGTACAGCGACAGCCTCTAAAGGCGTCTGGAGAGGGACAGACTCGCTGTGCAGAGTGTGAAGGACATAGATGCAGACGCCACCAGACACCCTTTCATAAGCTGCTCGGTTCTTATAATAACCCCGATAGCCACGGAGGGCGGGGGTTCGCATTGCTGGAAACCAAGTTTCCTGGAGAGCAATGCAGAAGAAAGGGTGAAGGCTGATAAGTTGGCGGAGCTCAGCTAGATGGCGGAAGAAACCGCTGCAGTTCCACTGGAGGATGGTGTTGTCCATGGCTGGGAAAGGCGTGACGGGACTGGGAAGGCAGATTACGCCACTGGGTCACCTGCTGCCTCCGATGGAGCATCCGTGCAAATGCCATCCATTGCGTCCGCGGGACCGGCAAGAGCGAGGTCCTCAGCGGACGCCAGAATCTCCACCTCGTCCTCAGAGGCAGAGCTTGTAGGAAGCGGCGGGATCGGTGCCACCGCATTACCGGTGGTCTTGGGGACTTTCTTCTTTTTGTGCTTGTCACGCTGTGCCTTCGGCGCTTCAGGCTGCATGGGCTTCACGGGGTCAGTCTCAGGGACAGACGACGACCGCGAGGCCCGACGACCAGGGACTGGCGGTTGTTTCAACCACTTGCGGGCGTCCGCTTTTCCACTGGTCGGAACCTGCGAAGGGAGGTCCCCAAGGGATCCCTTCCTGGCGAGAGCAGCCGAAGAAGTCTTACGCTTCTCCGGCTGAGAAGGGGGAGCTGATGTCCCCGAAGGTTGGGAGGGTGTTGCTCCTGAAGAAGATGGAACAGGAGCAACAGGGTGTGAAGTGCCCCCCACAAGCAAGGGGGCCGGTGGATGCTGACCGATCTTAGAGCCGATTCGTGATGACGGGAGAACCGTCGTTGCAGCAGCGGCATAGGTGGACGGCAGTGCCACAGGATGGAGCCTCTCATATTTCCGTCTAGCCTCGGGGTAGGTCAGCCGGTCCAAGGTCTTATATTCCATTATCTTCCATTCTTTCTGCAATATCCTACAGTCCGGCGAGCAGGGGGAATGGTGTTCTCCGCAGTTAACACAGAGAGGAGGCGGGGCACATGGAGTATCGGGATGCGAAGGACGTCCGCAATCCCGACACGTCATGCTGGAAGTACAGCGAGATGACATGTGCCCGAACTTCCAGCATTTAAAACACCGCATCGGAGGAGGGATATATGGTTTCACATCACAACGGTAAACCATCACCTTAACCTTTTCGGGTAAGACATCACCCTCAAAGGCCAAGATGAAGGCACCGGTGGCGACCTGATTATCCCTCGGACCCCGATGGACGCGCCGGACGAAGTGAACACCTCGTCGTTCGAGGTTGGCGCGTAATTCATCGTCGGACTGCAGAAGAAGATCCCTGTGGAATATAATACCCTGGACCATGTTCAGACTCTTATGCGGCGTGATGCTAACGGAAACATCCCCCAACTTGTCACAATTGAGCAACCTCCGTGACTGGGCAGAGGATGCCGTTTTTATCAACACCGATCCAGACCGGATCTTGGACAAGCCCTCCACCTCACCGAACTTGTCCTCTAAATGCTCTACAAAGAACTGAGGCTTCACGGATAGAAAAGATTCCCCATCAGCTCTGGTACAGACAAGATATCTGGGCGAATACGTCTCAGTGTCACGCAATGCCTGTCGTTCCTCCCATGGAGTGGCGAGGGAGGGGAACGATTTGGGGTCATAAACGTTACCTTTAAAATGGGCTCTCGAACGCTTAGAGACTGCTGACGGCTGGCCGCCAGCGACAGATGATGTACCACGCTTCATTGCGGGTCATCCGCCCTGATGCCACCTACTCCGACCAAGGGCCCTCCCCACGGGCGCCACCCAGCCACAGCAAAGGCCATCTGGCAGGATGGCCATTGCCGGGAGTCCTGATGCCCCAGGGAGATGGGCATCTACTCCTTGGCATACGTGGGGAGTGAACGGCGCAGGCATCAGTAGAGCGATCCCTGTGTTGTCAGGGGGCTACAACCAAGAGAGATCGAAAACGAGCGGGACACCATTGCAAAGACGCGAAAGACGGCTATAGGTCTAATTGCACGAAGGATACAGTGCACCATGTAAGGTGCCCTTCCCCAATTGGCTCGATCTTCGGAATAATTTAGATAGATGGAGGTCAAACCCGAGAGGGGACCATCACATAAGGCCGAAACGTTGGAGACTCCTTTTAGTCGCCTCTTACGACAGGCAGGAATACCGCGGGCCTATTCTAACCCCCGAACCCACAGGGGGGGAAGAGGGAGGCGACCGCGAAGGCCCCATGTATGCATAGTGCGGAGAATGCCCGCCCTCCAACAGGTGTCGTAAGCCTTCTCCAAATCAAAGAACACAGCCGCGGTCGGGCGCTTCCGCAAGAAGTTATTCATAATGAAGGTCGACAAGGTAACCAGATGGTCAACAGCAGAGCGGCGCCTACGAAATCCACATTGTACATTGGTAAGTAGGCGTCGAGACTCGAGCAGCCAAACCAATCGAGAGTTAACCATTCGCTCCATCATTTTACAGACACAGCTGGTAAGCGAGATAGGTCGATAACTGGAAGGCAAGTGCTTGTCCTTCCCTGGCTTAGGAATCGGGACAACAATAGACTCGCGCCAGCATGCGGGAACGTGTCCCTCAATCCAGATGCGATTGTAAGTACGAAGAAGAAAACCTTTACCCGCAGGAGAAAGGTTCTTCAGCATCTGAATATGAATAGAATCAGGCCCTGGAGCGGAGGACCGTGATCGGCCAAGTGCGTTTTCGAGTTCCCGCATGGTGAATGGGGCATTATAACTTTCACGATTCGAGGAGCGGAAGTTAGGTGGCCTAGCCTCCTCTGCCTGTTTGCGGGGGAGGAAGGCAGGGTGGTAATGAGCGGAGCTCGAAACCTCGGCGAAAAAGCGACCGAAGGCATTGGAGACATCCTCAGGGGCCACAAGGACGTCATTCGCGACCGTCAAGCCAGAAACTGGTGAGTGGACCTTAGTGCCAGATAGCCGGCGCAGGCTTCCCCAGACAACAGAAGAAGGAGTAAAACTGTTGAAGGTGCTTGTGAAAGCAGCCCAGCTGGCTTTCTTGCTTTCTTTAATAATACGACGACACTGAGCACGTAATCGTTTATAATTGATACAATTCGCCACTGTAGGGTGGCGTTTAAAGGTGCGTAAAGCACGTCGACGAGCACGTAAAGCGTCTCTACATGCAGCGGTCCACCAGGGGACCGGTACGCGACGTGGAGAAGAAGTAGGGTGAGGGATGGAATATTCAGCAGCAGCGAGAATGACTTCCGTGAGGTGTGCGTCCTGACGATCGCAGCTTGTGAAGGTTTGATCCTGAAAGGTCGCCCTGGAAGAGAAGAGCCCTCAGTCTGCCTTGGAGATGGTCCAACTAGAGGAGCACGGAGAGGGGGTATGCTGCAGGAGATGGATAACACACGGGAAGTGGTCGCTCGAATATGTATCAGAAAGTGCATACCACTCAAACCGGCGTGCAAGTTGGGTAGTACATATAGAGAGGTCTAAATGGGAATAGGTGTGAGATGTGTCCGAAAGAAAAGTAGGGGCGCCAGTATTGAGGCAGACGAGATTGAGCTGGTTGAAAAGGTCTGCTAACAGGGAGCCCCTCGGGCAGGATGCTGGAGAGCCCCAAAGGGGATGGAGTGTAAACGGTACAAATGGAAAATGTAAAAGTGGGGAGAGTAATGCGGATGGCAACTGCCTGCAGGCCGGTGTGCAACGTGATGGGATCGTAGTAAATATCATCCCGGACCAGCAACATAACCCCTCCATGAGCCTGGATACCTACCACAGGGGGTAGGTCAAAATGCACAGAGGTGTAGTGTGCCAAGGCAATTTGATCGCATGGGCGTAGCTTCGTTTCCTGGACGGCTACAACGAGCGGATGGTGCAAGAGGAGCAGCAACTTCAAGTCCTCTCGGTTGGAGCGAATGCTACGAATATTCCAGTGAATAAGTGCCATCGTAAGAAGAAAAGGAAGATGAAAGAAGGGGTCACCTCGAAGGCCGCTGAGGGCCTGGCTTCGAGCGAGCACTGCCGCCGCTATCAGTAGGCGGACAGTCATCGTCCATTGGGTCTATAGGTTCATCGGCCATCTTGGGAGGATGGCCGGGAGGGGGAGCTTCCTCCGCCAGTGAACGGCCAGATGTTCGGCTACCAGCGGTGCGGCCAGGCGAAACGGATGACGGCCTGGGGCAGCAACCGCTGGGTGGCGCAGGAGAAGAAATGCGCCGTGGCGGAGAAGGAGAACTGTGCTTCCTATGAGCCTTCTTGGAAGGACGTTTGGTGGAAGTACCGGTCGAAGGCTGGGAGGTCGAGGTACGTAGGATGTCTGCACGGGACGGTACCTTCTTGAAGGCCCATGCATCTGACTTCTGGGTCTTCGTCTTAGCAGAAGCTGATGAAGGGGCCGGTATCTGTGGGGTGATGGGAGGAAGAGGAGACGTCGACCGCGCGATCTTAGCACTGGCCGAACGGACGACCGTCGTGCTGAAGGTCAGATCGCATGTCTGGGTTGCCGCCTCCCTAGTAGCCCGAGGAGAGGCGAGGACAGTACTGTATTTCCCCGCTGGGAGCAGCGTGGGCTTCCTACTAGCCAATAGCTTGCGAGCAGCCGAGGTGGACACTTTCTCTTTGACCCAAATTTCTTGGATACAGCGTTCTTCCTTATAGACAGGACAGTCGCGGGAGGATGCGGCATGGTCACCCTGACAGTTCACACAACAAGGAGACGGAGGTGGACAGTCACCCTCATGGGCATCCCTGCCACAAGTGACACATTTAGCCGCATTGGAACAAGACTGTCGAGTGTGATTGAAACGCTGACACTGGTAGCAGCGCGTAGGTGTCGGGACATAGGGGCGAACAGAAATAACCTCGTAGACCGCCTTGATGCGCGATGGCAGCTTAACACTATCGAAGGTCAAGAAAAGTGTCCGGGTCGGTACAAGGTCATTGTTGACCTTTTTCATGACCCTATGGACAGCCGTCACGCCCTGCTCAGCGAGGAAAGATTGAATCTCCTCGTCAGTCAATCCGTCGAGGGATCTAGTATAGACCACACCACGAGACGAATTCAAAGTTCGGTGGGCCTCCACCCGGACAGGGAACGTGTACAGGAGTGTGGCCCGAAGCAGTTTTTGTGCCTGAAAGGCGCTCTCAGTTTCCAGTAATAAGGTACCGTTACGCAACCTGGTACAAGATTTGACAGATCCGGCTATGGCATCTACGCCCTTCTGGATAACGAAAGGGTTGACAGAGGAAAAATCCTTTCCATCCTCAGATCGAGAAACGACGAGGAACTGTGAGGCAGGCGGTAGTACTTTTGTCACTGGTGGCTGGTCATGTTTCCGTTTTTGGGCAGAAGTCGAGAGAGATGGAGTGAAATCCTTTGCGGAGGAATCCCCCATGATTGCCAGCGTCTCCAATGGCGCGCTCCTTCCTTGTGGGGACCCTCTCAGAGGGCACTCCCGCCTTAGGTGAATGTTTACACCTCAGGTCACACCTCCCGAGAAACAGACGGAGGGACCAATCGGCATGGTCAGAAGGTATCAGCTCAGGCAATCACCCCTCCCCGGGCCTGGCCTTTACCAGGGGGTACGCGCGTGCCTTACATGTCTACCCAGGGCGGGGAATTACGCGTTACCCCGTCACTGGCTACGCGTGCGAACGCTGGGGTCGGCCTTTAGGCACGCACAGGGAGGAAGGAAGAAGAGGAAAAAGGAGAGAGAGTGGGAGGGGGGGGGGAGAGGGGGAGAGGGGGAGAGGGGGAGAGGGGGAGAGAGAGAGAGAGAGAGAGAGAGAGAGAGAGAGAGAGAGAGGACAGACTGTCTCAAACGCCGAGGCGGAGACCAGAGGAGGTAAGGAGAAGAAGGCAATGAGAAGAAGGCAAGGATATTTTGCAGGGGAAAGAGTAAGGAAGACAGTGAGGTGGAGAAGAGCAAAGAAAGGAACCAACCAAAGGTAGGAAGAAACGAGAAGTGAAAAAGCAAAATGACCGCAGGCACTAACTACCCCCGTGAGGGGGAGGCACTCCTTTTAGTCGCCTCTTACGACAGGCAGGAATACCGCGGGCCTATTCTAATCCCCGGACCCGCAGGGGGGATCATGCAAGGTTAACAATAGGTGATCACTCTGAAGATGCCGCAGCCGATTTCCTGCCCACTCATTGAAAAATACGAACAGTAGCTCTTTCATCCGAGTGCTTCTTACCCACGAGATGTTGGACGGTCTCCCACGTTTCTGCATAACTTACAAACTAGATTCTGGAATATGTTAGACCTGTACCTCGCTACTATGCACTGCACTAGCTGTAGTACACGCAAAGCACCTTGGTGCTTCTCACGGGAATCCTGGGCCCAGACAAAGCGACCGCTGCCTCGATGTGACCACCCCTGCGGAGCAAATTTTACTATAATTTACTTATCTCGATTTAGGGTGACTAAACTGTTTTTGTATTCAAAATCATTCGGTATTACATACGTGATATCCGATGTGGTGAGGTACCACCCCCCTCCCCAATCCATATGCCATGCCAACCACCGAAACACAAGAGCAACAGCCCCTACCAGTGGTAGTCGAACTGCGGCTTACGGGCCTCACAGTGTACTGAAGAATTGGCATATGTAATGAACTGCAATCATTCCACCATCTTGCGACATCTGCATGCACTAGGGAAGTTTCAAAAAATCGGGGCCGCACGCTCTAAGCGAAAATCACAAAAATTAATGTGTGGCCTCATGTGCCATCTCTGCTTGTTCGTCAACAATTGGCCTGTGAACAACACCGGCTATTCCTATCCTATATGGGTACTGGTGACGAGAAATGGTGTCTCCGTGCTAACAGAAGGAAAATAAACGGTTGGTTGCACCCCAAACAATTTTATGCAGCTCGTGGAACAGCAACGCCGTGGTGTACAAGGACTTGTCTCTCCGAGCTGTAATGTACCAACAATGCTGACATCTATCGTCAACAACTGGGACGTCCTGCGCACGCCATCCAAGAACGAGTAGGTAGACTGCATGTAGTGATGCTACTAAATGGTAACGCCCGCCCGCATTCTGCTAGACGGACAAAAAACACTGTACAGGAGTCGGATTGGTAAGTCATTCCACACCCATGTTAATCACTTGATCTAGTGTTCTCAGATCTTTCACCTTTTTCGCTCTACCGAACATACTTCAAGGAACTTCCTTTCCGGATGAAAATGCATTAGAACACGGCTCGATGAGTTCTTCGCCTCAAAATCACGTGATTTCTACAGTCGCTGAAGGGGAAAGTTACCCCTGCGCTGGCAGACTGATGCAAATAGAGATGGAGAATATATTGTTGGTGACAAAAGTGTCTGTAGTGTGTAGTAAACTTACGCAGAGAGACTACGAACTTTTGCACCAAGGCAATAACAGCAACTGCTGAGTAGAAAAAGGTCGGCTAGAGAGTAGTTTTCCTGCTCAGTAACAAACAAAAATATTGTACTTACGCAGTAATATTTTAGTATGTGCTTAAATGTCTTTGAATTCGACCTTGAGTATGCAAAGTTCGGTCGTAATCTCATTGACAGAGGGGTACGTAGCACCGAAATTGCGGTGTGAACGCTTGAAGGGCGTGGGGGGGGGGGGGGGGTGTTTCTATTTTATGTCTTCCAGTGCTGCCAACTCGTGGCCTAGCACTGATCCGCTATTATAGTATAAATTTCAAACGGAAGCAACATTATTGCTAAATGCACATTGTAGAGACGGTGATCAAATGTGCTACATATTCGCTGCCGTTTCGTAGGCGATCGAGATCGTGTATCGTATTGTATAACGCATTAAAATATAAGTACAGTCACTTTTATTAATCAACTTATCACCCAAAAACAATACACCACCACTTCGTCAGGCACAATGCCAAAACTCCGGCGTTGCTGAATGTGACATATCTGAATCAGATAACTCGAAATGTTACAAATGGTTCCGAGTTTTGACGATGAGTGCTCGGGAGCCGGCAACAAACTTGTAGCTCCCTTCCTATAGCTAAGATATTGGGGGTGGGGGATACTAATCAATACATATTCCGCACCACAATGTCAATATTGGCTCTTCAGCAAAAACATTTAACACACACTGGCCCATCTATCGACAAGTTAAAACAAAAGGAATGCTTACCTAATAATAGGAGAAGAATAGATTTCTTTATTTCTCTCTACAACATGTTAGGTCCTCGAACTACATGCTTCTGTCAGCAATGACTATATTCAGATCTCTTTGCAAAAGATGTCGTACAATGGAGCCAATGTGGAATCGTCGAAAGGTAAACACACAATTAGATGTTTATATTTTGGCGATGCCGCTATTGCTCCATTACATTAAGATGTGTTTTTAAAACAGACCTGAAGATGGTCACTGATGACCGAAACTGACAGTCCTGAGGATGTAGCATTTTGTCATCACAAACGGAAATACATAAATTTATTCGACATTTTCTGGATCACTGTTCGATTCGCGATCATACTGCAGAATGTGAAAATAGAACAGGCGCCGAGAAACCGATGTACTAAACTGGGAAAAGGGAGGACTTACCAGTGCAGCCGGTACGGAGGGGCATATCCCCCACTGTGTCGACCTGACAGTAACGAAAACGAAAGTTGGTTGTATACTCTGTTTATCGTAAGAATAAACCTGATGTAAACACAAACGCGGTAATTGGTCAGCAGCCGTAGCACATGTACAATGGTGGTATTACGCTCTTGCACGTTTGTTCGATGGATGTATTAGATATCTTATTACTACGTTACCGTAAATGAAACTAAGATTTTAATGAACGATAGCCATCAACGTCTTCCTTAATGATAATTCAGTAGCTTTTATATACAGTCGCAGTCTCTGTACTGTTGTGCTCTGATTGTTAATGTGTAGTGTGAAAATGTGTTACGCTGCTACCTGCACGGGCGTGGAACACCATCAAATAGTAGCGAGAAACAGGTCGTTTTAGTTTTCTGAGAAAATCACCTTAGAACTTTTAAGTGAAATTCATCTAAATTATTTTCATTAACTATTCGCATCACCCTGTCTCGAATTACATATTGCACTCAAAATTCTAGTTTTCATTCCAAGTATAAATTCTTAATTTTCGATAAGTTGTAAAAGATTGTTACCAGATGTTTTTTAAGTTAAGAAACATTAAAAATTAAAATTTTCAGAGCAGAAATGAAAGTTGACTATTTGGATGACGTTCAGCGTTTTATAGGACAGATTTGGTGTCACGCGAGCCACAATGGTAAGTGTCGTCGGAACACTGAGAACAATTTTCACGGTAATGAGCACACCATTCAAATGCTGCATTTTTTACGGTTGCCGCAGTACCATTGTAACATGATTCCAACAGAGTAGATACGGAGCAAAGTTGGATTTCTCGTGTGAAACAACACCACAAGCAGCCAGACGTACTGCAGCTACACTCCGTTCATCAAAAGAATAAACCTGATGTAAACGTTACGCCACGTTGTCTTCCGCATTTGCTTTAATGTCCCTGGTTTTCGTTTCACGTGGAGCGGCCAAACGGTCAAGTACGATCGTAAAGAGACTTTTTATGCTACACCCACATAGCGTGACCGATGATAAGCAGGACAACAGCTTAACCGGCGCATTAAACTCTGACGGCACTGGCCAACCAGCGGTCCAACTAGCCTGCAATGATTTGAGCAGTTGCAGTTCAGACGTAAAAAAGACAGCGCGCTTCTTAGGTGACCAGACGGAAAGCATAAAATGCTGTCTTTCTCACCTGACATAGTAATCGTAACTTAAACATAGGATAATTTTTCTGAGCGAGCTATGAGTGATGCGAAAGCATACTCCAGGGATTTCACTCTACTGTTGACTACTGAAGCCACTGAAGGTATTGATTACAGTCAGTCGTCTGGTAATCTCTTAGCTCCTCTGCAAATTTATAACATACATTAAGAACAACGTATTTCTCGGCGAAACACGCGTGTTTCACTACGGAACACGAAGCATCCTAAGCCATTTTCATATTGCGTATTAACAAATGGCTCTGAGCACTATGCGACTTAACTTCTGAGGTCATCAGTCGCCTAGAACTTAGAACTACTTAAACCTAACTAACCTAAGGACATCACACACATCCATGCCTGAGGCAGGATTCGAACCTGCGACCGTAGTGCGCATTAACAGCGCGACAATCAAGAGCATAACAATGCAGAGGCTGCGACTATACACGATTTTTGAAATAAAAACTACATAACCAAAGTGTAATTAAGAAAAAGTTGATGGCTATTAATACATTTGAATAGCATTTCATTTAACGTGCACAATTTATTACATTTTTTTGTTCTACATCAGATGTGCCTTTGTGATTTATATAATCAACACTTTGTATTATATTTCTCTTCCTCTCTTAATGTTTCGGTATCTTATTTTGTGTAAATACCTGACATTATGCATATAAACGAATTTCCTTTCTTACAAAATCTTCAAAGGATTTCACACATATTCTTGTGGAATCGTTACAAAACTGCGTTCGGCATTGTTATTTTGTCTCCCATTCCTGTGGAAGCGGTAAACTACAAGAATTAACACTGCAAAGAAAGTATTCACTAAAGAACAGTCGTTCTGTCGCTTATTAAAAGAACTGAATACGTTTCAACTTTACCACATATAAAAACGATAACCACTGCTTTTTCAGGAATTTATGAGAAATTAGGTTAACTACACTACAACATTCGTAAGAATTGTACTACAGTTCGTTGAACTGTCAAAATCAATAAATGAGTGAATTGTAACAGCCAGCTCCAATTCACACAGCGCATAATGATGGGAACACAGCTTTCGTGAGTTAGATGTTGGTTTCAAGCGTTAGCAGGGCAGAAAAAGGGACATGCGCGGTCTATGGTCCTATTACTATATCATAAGAACAAAAACGATTTAAACAAACAATCGCGTTAACTGGTCAGCAGTCTTAACTCTTGCACTAGTGGTGTTCCGCTCTTTGAAGTATGTACAACTTATGTATTAGATATCTTGTTACTGTTACTGTCACTGTAATTGAAACTTTCAGACATTCTTATGTATTAACAGCCATAAACGTTTTCTTAATCATATTTCTGCTACGTAATTTTTATTTCAAAAATCGTGTGCAATCACAGTCCCTATAAGTGGTACCTGTGCTCCCACTGTATCGCTGTTCAAATGTACCGCGAAAATGCGAGGACACTTCTTCCTGACTCGTAGTGAAACACCATTAATGGCTGGAAACAAGTTGTTCTCAATTTTTTCTCAACATTACAGAGAAAAATCAGCTTTGACTTTTCGAGAAATACTATGTAATAAATATACCGTACGACACGGTATTTTAATTATATTCGTATCGTAATCGGTAGCGCCGTAGGTTGGCGGGCGGCGGTTCGAAACCCATTGTGATCTACAATTTATTTGTGTACGGTTTAAATCCCTAAATCATTTAAATATAATATTCTACTATGTGGTAATTAACTCACACTTAACCACTTTTTCGAGAAAAATGCGCGGCTTCTAGTTTCTAATTACATATCACACACAGAATTCTGGTTTTCATTGCAAATACATTTTCCTAGTTATCGACATATTACAAAAGCTTGGTAAATATTTTGAAGATAAAACAATTAAACTTTGTGGAGAACAATGAAAATCAAATACTGAGTATATCCATTTTTTACAGGACATGTGGTCTCACGAGCCAGAGCGATACAACGTCACTTAAACAAGGAAAACAATTTCCATGGAGAAGAGCACACCGTACAAATGCTGCATTTTTACAGTTATCTTAAGACTGCAATCTGAACTCAATAGAATTGATCTGGAAAAAAGTTAAGGAATATGTCACTAGAAATAATACATTTAATCTGTCAAATTTACTGGAACTAATACACGAAGCTCTGCTACACGTCACTGCTGAGCGATGGCGAAATGCAGGACAACGTCATAAAAAAAAGGAGTAAATGTGGACTTTTTGGTGGCGCTTCAGTTTCTATTGGTGATCGCCTCGTTTTCAACGTAGCAGCACTGAAATATACTGCATTCATTAGTGTCCGATATGGAACAAGTTCGGAGGTTACCAGACAACTGACCGTAATACTACAGTGGCTTCAATATTTAACTACATGGTGAAATCTCAGCAAGGTGCGTTTACACCGCACATAGCTCATGCAGAAAAATTACCCTTGTGAAAGTCAGGAATTTTCACCACTGTCGTTTCTAGTTACACTACTATGTTAGCTAACATCGAGAGCATCTTATGTTTTCCAGCAGATCACCTAAGAAGCGTATCGCCTGATTTTTGCCACTATTTCCTTCTGTTCAAAAAGTATGACATTCGAGGCTACATTGTTCTCTGCTCGTCTCTTTTTGCGTCTTTATTACAATTGTTCACATCGGGCTGGTTAGTTGCGCCAGGTGGCTTGCTGGCCAGTGCTTTACACGTTAAATGTGCCGGTAAAGGTGTTGTCCCGTGTTATCGCCGAGTAGACGTACGCCTAACACAGCGTAAAACGTATACTCACTATCGTACTTTTATGTACTAAGGAAAGCTTGGCTTCTACTCCACATGAAACGAAATCCAATGAGATTACAGCAAACACAGAAGAATACATGGTGTAACATTTACATGAGGTTTATTCCCAATATGAACGGAGTATAAAATGGTGGCAGGCCCCGCCTACTCTGGCTTCAAAACGTACAGCCTAAGTTCTTAGTGCCACCTCTTTTAACCTCTTAAGTAACAGTGTAAATAGCTTCCTTCCGGACCAAAGGGTAACCGTAGAAATACAAGTACTCACTCACCGAACAAAGATCCAGTGAACGCTGAAGTTTTTAAAATTGAAATAACGGATAAATAGGAAAAGTTTGTGGGTGCACAGCTCGTTAATTTTAGTGACTTCCTGCTGGATTAGAAAACAAATGTATCTGGTGATTGTTTTGTCTTATGATCCATGAACCATTTGCACGATTTGTCAGTGATGTGGAACCAGTTATTTTACATTCACATTACACATTCATTTATAATGATCTTTTACAAGATTTTTTTAAAATGAAAAATACGTATCAGTAATGCCTATCCGCCACCTGTTACATATAACAAAAATAGAAATTCTTCTATGGAACATAAGTAGTTGTCATTGAGAAACTTTGGATTGTTTTCAAATTAACTTTGCCGTCAGACGCTTTATATCACTGTATAAGTTATCGAATATTTTAACTGCCGCCTTGTACACCATTTTCACGCTAAAGACAACTTTAACCTGAAGTAATTAATGTCTTAGTTTTTCTTTATTGTAATTACGTACATTATTGATCCTATGGAACTACTGATTTGTAACAAGGGAATAAATATAATTCGAAGCAGTTGTCGAAATGGCCAACTCTCAAATATTTAGATGAATGACCACGGGTGATAATATATTTCATATATTACTCTTCTGAACAAGGACTTGAAGATGAGTTACCACAGAACTCCGTGTGACATTATGGAATGAAACCTGCGATGAGCTAGTTGCACTATCTGCTGTCATATATCGCCCCATCAGAACAGCGAACATTTTGGCGGCTATAATGTGTTATAGGCGATTTTTTTTCAATGTCACCATACCCAGTTTTTTATACTGTCATATTCGAAAGCTCGCCAGCTACTAACGAAACTAAATACACGCACCAAAAGGTGTCCTGTAGCAGCCTGTAACATTACGTCACTGGCCCACGCGAACGGCTTCACCAAGACGCACTTCGTGGAATTCGAAAGTTCAAACACATCAAAAACCCTAACAGCATTATGGCATTAAAGTACTAGCAACAAGCCACCTACGATTAGAATTTCATACCAGTACAACAGGGAACACAAAAGCTGCCAACCTCCAACTTAGACAAGTACTACTACATTCAGTGAACGAAAATACTTAAAATCTACAATCCGACCAAGGACATGGCAGTGTTTGCTAGCACCGCTTGGGCTTTAACAAAGAATAAAACATCAGCCACTGAACAAGAAACCGCTGTCAAAACTGTACAAAGAAATGATCTAATAGTCACAGCTTTTATACGGTTGCACAACCACCAATCACGTATATCGATGGCAAAATTCATTGCTTGTAACATCTGATTACACATTAGTAATTTATGACTTCTGTTAACTCATTACTGTGCCTATCACCCACATATCTGGGCGTACACGAATTATCGCTCTACTTAATATTATGCGTCGCGAAATTAGCGGTCTAATCATTTCTTCGCGCCCGAATACTTCGTGCTGAACCGCGCTCAGAAGCAGACCACAACAAACTACGTAGCGGTTGCGCTCGGTCACCGTTGGGTCTGCAGCTCGCAGCGCTTCCTGCTGTTAGGCAGCGAAAGCTTACTCGTAAATTACATTGGTGCCAACATTGGCCAATAGTTTTGTTGGGGCAGCGCCCACACATTGGAGCCAACGCTCTACTGAATACGTGTAGACTCAGCGTGAGCATCTCGCGACCGATGCATTTGCGATATTGAACGTGAATAATTATATTTTGACAGTGGAAAAAAAAACAAAGCATGGAAAAGAAGGCGGTGGGCAACGACCGTAACACCAACATACAACTACTACAGTCTCGCAAGATCTATTGCGAGACATGGTTTGGAAAATTCAGCTTAGAATCAGTCTTCGTATTGTTTAATACATTCTTCACGATACGTATGATAAATTCAATGCAGAAAAATTCCAAAACCAACTGGAAATATGCGTAGCCCACAGGTTTCCGACGGCAGCGTTTAAGAGAAAAACGATCTGAAATAGTTTGTATAAGTAGTATATAGCATATGGTTAAATTTGTATTTGAATTCGAAATAAACAGCGTGATATGTCGATCGAACATGGAAAAACTAACTCACTGATCAGATGGATTACGATCTAACCCACCCAGCCAGTCGAATATACAACGTAGTTGGGTGACCGTAAGTTTATGAAATTAATACTTCAAGATACTACGTAGCTAAAATAGCTTTCTCCTAAATTAGTTTATCATTAGTTTGTTATACAGATTCAAACTCCGCAAAATGACTATGGTACACATGTACAAAGGGATACCATGGTTGTATTTCATACAGTAATTTGCCCTTTTTTTACATTACATACTAAAGGCTCCTACTATAAATTGAAATTTAAAGCAAGTAACTATCTGCTCATAGGAAGTTACAGGCATTTCTGCTATAATCCATATTTTTTAACGTGGAAACATACATTTCCAGCGAAGAAAACAATTACTGGTGTAACGTCTATTGCAATTTTTCGAAATCCGAATGTCTTGCTTTACAGAACTCATAGAAAAGTGACATAATTCGCCATTATTTTCCATCTAGCAACTAAGTTTTCAGTCATAACAAAACCTACTAAATTATGCTCCTGACGTTTCGGAAATATTAAAGCATAATTCAACTCTTAGTCAACGGTTCTTATTGTCACAAAATTCTCGGAGCATCATATGGCTTAAGCTATACGGCAAGCTCGTTGATGAAACAAGCTTTACTGCAAAGTAAACAAATACATCAATGTACACAAAACACAGCTCAGTTACAGAGCCTAAATAATACACAAATAATCGATCTTCTTTTATATATGTGCCTGTATTTGTACCCTGAACAGGTACGATTCCCAATAGAGATTCAGAAAATGTGTACCTTTTGCCTGCTATGCATCGGCAATAGCGCGGTTTTTTATGGTTCCTCATAGTAGGATTCCACAAATGTATTTGCGCCATGTAAAGTTTCAAACACTCAAGAGCTCCTATGTTATTCCACTGATCCTGAGAGACTGTGTCTTCAAATATTCCACCTGGAGGTACAAGAGACAAACTGTGGTTTTTCAAACGACACTGTGTGGTCGGCGTATCGGTATTGGCCCACCGCCTTTTGATGTTTGGTCGAAATACTGACAGGCAACGGAGCAGCACCAACACAGAAGGCAACGTTGGTTACAGTATTGCATCGATCGAAGTTGGATTAAAGGGGGAGTGGGTGATCGCCCTTATCAGCAGGTTTAGTCACTTACTTCCGTATTCCCGCAGTTCAAAAATGGTTCAAATGGCTCTGAGCACTATGGGACTCAACTGCTGAGGTCATTAGTCCCCTAGAACTTAGAACTAGTTAAACCTAACTAACCTAAGGACATCACAAACATCCATGCCCGAGGCAGGATTCGAACCTGCGACCGTAGCGGTCTTGCGGTTCCAGACTGCAGCGCCTTTAACCGCACGACCACTTCGGCCGGCTATTCCCGCAGTCACCAAATTTTTTGTGTTTGGATGAATATACTACCTGTCGTGGTATCTTCTGCCCATCCCCTCCCCCCAAACAGCGTGGCCTGCCGGCCTGCAGCAGCTGTGCGTACTTCGCCCCCATTGTTGTCATTACTACAATTGTTAAGACAGCTCGCCCAGAACTCAGTAGCCTATCCAAACAGTTCATCTTACGAGCGTCGAGTTTTTCAATTTACTGCGTCATGAAACGAGCTTTCTTCTTTAACCCTCGATCAGGCGCGCCATTTTTTATAACACGAGCGGGCGTGCGGGGTAATTGTACTCGTGTCAAGAATTGCTGTCTTTATGTTACCAACGTAAACGTTTATGAGTAATATCACATTTTAATCTTAGTTTAATCAAGCGAAAAACATATCAAAAATTGATAATGACAAGTGAACTCGGACGAGCAAACACCGTAAGATACGTGAAGTGCATCCTGCAAATCAAACAATCGACTGCAGTCATCAGTTACCGAAACGACTAATCCGCAACATTGCGGTCATCAGCGCCCGTACGCTGATTGTAAGAGGCGATTTGGGCCATAGCACACAAAAAACACACCATATACGCTCCCTTGTACTCTTTTGTACACGAACGCACACGACTCCTCTGAACGGTACAGCGGGTCACAGCAGACCACTACAAACAATGATACCTGATCTGGACAGCAACTAGCAGGAAAGTCCAGAAAAGAAGGTCGGCGGATCATAAAAATAGTAACTGGATGATCCAGTCGTTGTCTAACATATTAAAAGCGTCGACCTAAGAGCTTAGGTAGGAGTGGAGACAAAACATGAAATCGTAAAACACGTGCCACATTCAGTTCATTGTCACCAAGAATTGAGGGCAGGTCTGACGGTAAAGCAGCTTGAACCCTCTCGTCATTACACAGGGTGATCCTCGAAGATACGCAAATATTTTGTTATTCTACAAATAAAACTAAAGAAAAACATAGGTCCGCAAAGAAGTAATTTCGTAAAATTTTTAATTTATTAACTATGTGGCCCAATTTGTTTTTTAAATTCCAGACAATTGCACAAAGTTTTCAACGGAAGTTGTAGAGGATTTAGTTTTAGAAAAATCATGGTAATAACATTAGCTGCAGCATTACCATCACATTTGCCAAAAACAATCAACATATCGGCGTATTCCTCTGTCGTAAATTTGAAAGACATCCCTATTTCATAAATAATCTACAAAATTCAACAATTACTATGTGGTTTCTCTTAAATACACTGCTATTATGCTCTTTCACTGAACAATCCAGAAAACTAACTCGTTTCAAGGTTAGGAAACGACTCAAACAAGTCACTAACGGTTGTCAACGATGACATAAACGTTCCTACATTCTTAATAGACAGTAAACAAATTCACTTGTATAATAATCTTACCTTCTCTGGAAGTTCTTGAAAACCACTTGCAGATACACGTCTGGAATATGTTTTATTGGATTCACCAGACCAATAATAACAAAATAAATGGAAAAGCTCGTACAGTTTTGCGATGGCTTCATTAACGAAGTTGCTAAATTTCAGGCAAAATCTTTTGTTAGCCGTAACTCCGTAACTAAACATTTGCGGACCTATGTTTGTATGAGCTTTTTTCTTTAGTTTTACTTGTAGAATAACATATTAAAGTCTTTTCATATCTTCGTGAATCACCCTGAATAAAATAGTCGGTTGAAATATGGAGAACTGTAATCGGCACACCACATGAATAACAAACGGGTACTGATCGCAACTTATTTGCCGTCACGCCCAGCTACTCACCCTCCCATGAGAACTCAGCGCACAGAGAGAGAGAGAGAGAGAGAGAGAGAGAGAGAGAGAGGGCAGTCAACTAAGTTTATATGTCAAATATTTATTTCAAAAACATTTGATGGTGTAATAGGGAACTTTGTCAAATCTCGCCTGTCGTCAGATAAATATGATCAAATCTAGGACCTCTCTGTAGATTTGATCATAAACGTCGCTTGTCTTCCGTTCACTGCAGTGTGAAATGTTACCACTTGGAGCGCTAGCATCGCTTCAGCGTTCTAACACCAGTACGGTGTTTGTAAACATGGCCGCGAAGTTTAATTCGTGTGTGTCGCCAACTACAAAATTAATAGAAATGTATGAAGCTGATGAGGTGCTTTACAACGTGAGGCACCATGAGTACAGAAGTGGATTAAGAAGGCTGGAGAGAGGCCTGCTGCACTGCTGACGACATAAAAAAGAAAATTAATGGCCTCCGCTCAAGCTACTCTAACGAGAAAGCATAAGCTCATATCGGCATACGTACTTCCTTTTATATATATATATATATATATATATATATATATATATATATATATATATATATATATATATATGTATTCTGAGCTCTCCAGCCTTCTTAATCTATTTTTGTACTCAGGATGCCTCACACTGTAAAGCGCCTCATCAGGTTCATACATTTCTGTTAATTTTGTAGTTGTGGGACACAAAATGTAATTATTACTTTGATCTACGATAAAAATAGCTCTTAATGCACATAAAGTGTATTGAACGTTTATTTACTTTCAGATACTGATCCTTTAGTGCTTTATAGATTGCTTCACACTTTTCCAGTATTATTTGAGTTAATGAGCACTGTGGTACTCGAGTGCTGTACGAGGTTTGTCCGGAAAATACGTATAAAAGTCGAATAATAACTTTATTTTACAATTATTCAGGTATTACAATATGGTCTCCTTCAAAGTACTCGCCCTGAGACGCGATACGCTTCTGCCGACGCCGTTCCCACTGTTGATAACATTGCTGAAAGTCTTCAGTTGTGATGTTGTTCAGTTGCCGTGTCGTTTCCGCCTTGGTGGGTTCCACATCTACCAAGTGGCGCCCCCGAAGCACCATTTTGCATTTCGGGAACATGAAGAAGTCACACGGGGCTAAATCGGGTGAATAAGGCGGGTAGTCTGTCACGGTAATTGAGCTTCAGGCCAAAAACTCGCGCACAACGAGCGACGTGTGAGCGGGCGCATTGTCGTGATGAAGGATCCACCTGCCCCCTTTTGCCAACTCCGGTCGAACTCGGGCCACATGAGCTCTGAGACGCGTCAGAACTTCAACGTAAAAATTTCCGTTCACTCTCTGGCCGGGAGGGACAAATTCCTTGTGAACAATGCCCCTAGAATCAAAGAAAACAATCAACATTGTCTTCACATTGGACCTTGATTTTCGCGACTTTTTTGTTCTCGGTTCTCCTGCTAGTTTGCATTCCTTGCTTTGAGATTTGAGCTCCACATCGAATTCGTAAAACTAGGACTCGTCTCCAGTGATGACTCGTTTGAGCAAGCCCCCTCGCTCCTCTGCTTCCAACCAATCCTCACAGCACTCTGCCCTCTTTGCTTTCTGTTCTGGCGTCAAGAGCTTCGGTACGATTTTCACACACAATTTCTTCATTTCAAGTTTTTGTGTCAGGATTTCGTGAACGATTGTTTTGGGGATTGACAGCTCGTCAGCAATCATTCTGACTGTCAATCTACTGTCTTTAAGAACACAAGCCCGAATTCGTTCAACATTTGCATCGGAACTCGATGTCGACGGGCGTCCTGGGCGAGGGTCATCGTTCACTTCTTCTCGGTCATCCCGGAACCTTTTTAACCACTTGTTCACGGTTGGTTCCTCCAGAGAATTGTCTCCATAAACCCGTTTCAAACAGTCAAAAATCTCACGGCCATTCTTGCCTAGCTTTGCAAGAAACTTGATGTTGACGCGCTGTTCGTCAATCAGAGAGAGCTCCATGCCGACGGCAGGTGAAAAAGGGTAACTGTCAACAAGCTGCCGCACACTCCCGCCTTCACGCAGAGTGCTCTGACTCGAACTGAGCGTTCATGGGATTGATTACAGCAGTAGTCCCACCTGGCGGTGACTGCAACTTGTAATATAAAGACATTATTCAGCTTTTATACGTATTTTCCGGACAAACCTCGTACTGTAAGCTGGAGTAACTCCCTCCTGTAGCAAGAAATCGGAGTGTCACTGTGAGCCTGTCTTCTGCAGATATAGCAGTTCTTAAGTGAGTATTGACCTTTGTGTTAGGACGAGACACTGAACTGAGCAAATACTGAAATGTCATTCATTCTTAAGTAATTTATGTACGACTTGACGCCTCACGTAAGTTACGTGACGTAACAAATTACGTCTCGTCGTAAAACCCACGGCTTCACCCAGGTGCTTTTCTCTCCCCTCCCCCCCCCTCCCGCTCCTCTTCCAAATGCGCTCACAGTGCAGTTGTGATACATGCAACTGCTGTTTATAATAACAAGTTGCTGTTGTTGTCAGACATCTTGAACTTTTACGAAAAATATGATGACAGTGTAATACCGCTTTTTAGCGCCACGTCATCTATCTTTGTCAAACAAATTTGACGAATATTTGGTCATATCTTTGATCAAATCATTGTCAAAGGAATATGATAGTGTAATACCGGCCTTAGTTAGGGAAGGCTACGTGACTCCGTGGCCGTGGTATCGGCCGACTCATTCCCACGGGTAGTCACGTATCTCGGAACCCAGCAGAAGGAAACCTCCTTCCTTTGTCTTTGCAAGTGCAGTATGGCGTGGTGGATGTTCTGGACAGTTCTGTCTGCTAGGTGCAGAGACTGGATTGTCTGCAGTGTGGTGTCACCGCCAGACACCACACTTGCTAGGTGGTAGCTTTAAATCGGCCGCGGTCCATTACTACATGTCGGACCCGCGTGTCGCCACTGTCAGTGATCCCAGACCGAGCGCCACCACACGGCAGGTCTCGAGAGACTTACTAGCACTCGCCCCAGTTGTACAGCCGACGTTGCTAGCAATGGTTCACTGAGAATTACGCTCCCAATTGCCGAGACGATAGTTAGCATAGCCTTCAGCTAAGTCAATTGCTACGACCTAGCAAGGCGCCATTTATCCTTTGCTATGTATCTAATGAAGCATGTACATTAACAAGACCAATGTTCACCAATTGTGGATTAAAGTTAAGTATTCCAGCAGCTACGTACTTTTCTTTATAGCATTCATTACGTATCCTGTTTCAGACCTCACGCCAGCCTGCGTGAGTTTAAGCGCGTGCCTTTCGGTTACCCGTCACTGTCCACAACATGCAGCGCACTAAGTGAGTCGGAGCATACGAGGAATTTGGATCCACGTTCACGTTTCATCTGATCCACAGCTTTAAATACTGCATGGAGCTCGGCGTCAAAGATAGTAAACGCACAAGGACGACCTATGGCACCCTCCTCTTTGGACCTGTGTGTGTCAGGTTCCAACCGGAAAAAATTTTTCTGGTGCGCCCAAGCTGCCAGATTCGCGCATGCGCGGAGCAATCTGGGTTATAGCGGGAGGGGTCATTCTCCACTTGACCGATGTATGCTTCGTGATATTGTTGTTCTCCCTTCGTTTACAGCTCCCACGTCAAATGAAAACAAAACAGATTTCTGTGGCCGGGAGCCATCAAGTAAATTAATATACTTTCCTATAATCACGGAAGACTACAATAAGTTAATAGTTTCAATTTTCTGATTTTATATTATTTCCACATTATTAGCAATCAACCATCAGTCGTATTAATGAAGTTATTTTTGTCAGTTTGGTAGACAAATATGCTTCTATTAATCTTTTCCGCCGAGGAATTCAATTTATTTGAAACGAAGTATTTCATTCCACACTATTGGCTAATTTCAGTTTCGTTCAGCTTCAAGTGAACATTTTGATTTCTGGCACGAATGTCATTATATCACAATAAAGAACCAAACAAGAGATAATACAGTACTGGTACGCCAAGAAAACTGGTATCCCTAAAACCACATAGAAAACCCAAATTAAGCATTTTAGTATGGTTTACGAAATTCCGATGCTGTTGGAGTAGTCTCTGATGGCCTGTTTCTTTTATGACACTAAAATTTCCTAATGCTATATACGTACGAACATGCGTAAATATTCACTTTAAGCTGACTAAGCAGACAAATTTGGTCAGTAGTGTCGAATTAAATATTTTGTTTCAAATATATTGACAGCTCTAGCAGAATTTTACAAATCTGCCTTCGGTGAAAAACAGTTCTTTCAATCACAAGACACTTATCTAGTACTTCTTCTAGACTTGACATTTTGTCATAATTTGAGTTGTTTACATCTTAAATTTATGGAATGCCATTCTATGCTAAATTGTAGACTGGCAGCATACCGTGTTTTATTGTTTTAACTCCCCACTGGGTAGATCACATAACTAATGAGGATGTATTGAATATTTAGTACTGGAGGGCAGCGTGGAGGGTAAAAATCGTAGAGGGAGACCAAAGAGATGAATACACTAAGCAGATTCAGAAGGATGTAGGTTGCAGTAGGTACTGGGAGATGAAGAAGCTTGCACAGGATAGAGTAGCATGGAGAGCTGCATCAAACCAGTCTCAGGACTGAAGACCACAACAACAACAAGTCCCCACATGGCTTTATATTTATTCGTTGAGTACAATATAAAGTATCAATTGTACAGTTTCTTTGCCTCACAGACAACCTTGTTAATGTTTTACACATTTTGAAATAGACATGACATAGTTCATTGTCCTTTATTCTGGTATAAACCACATTAGGAACTGTTTCTTTTATTTTTGCAAGAAATTTGTATTTCTTCTTACTAGCTTTTTGCAGTGCTGATTGGATATGCTACATAACAACATTGAACAGTACGAATTAAAAAAATCTATGTTTAAGTCACCACATGGCAAAATGTTGGGCACTTTGAGCTGTAGAGTCTGGTTTGGAATGAATATTACGCCAAGAACTGATTCTTTATTTTACATTCCTTATGTGGCTAGAATATGAAATCAATTGCTCAAGGTAAAACTCCCTAGGTCCTCTCAACGGCCTGTTTTCTGGCGCTGTCTGGCAACTGCTCAAACGAACCTTACCTTTCGAAAAGCTCCAAATCATCTACCAATGACGCTAATGATTTCCAGCGCCGCTCAATCTCTAGCTAAGACTTGCCGTCATTGCAAGCACCGCCCCCAATCAAATTTCGAAATTTCGGAAAACGCCTGCAAGAGAGAAACTCTTATTTTTCGACGGGTACAAGGGCAGAAGCACAAAATTTGTCTGTGGCAGAAGATGTTAGTTAAGGGAATGTCGTCGCGAGTACGTTCTCTATGTGCTCGCAGACAATCCATCTCAAGCGATTTCTTTCTAGAACGTCTGTGAGAGGGAGACCTTCCGCCCTATTTTTAGACGGGCGGGGGGCACAAGAGCTAAAGCTAACCTTTTTCCTAGCCACGTTTCAAAGCAGGCATGAGACGCTGTGTCTTTCACTTCCCACAGGAGGCCTCCAATCGCAGCCTTTCTTTTATTTATGTAAGTAAAGGAGCTGACCCCACCCCCAAAGACGCGCTATATCCCCCATCGCGTCAACATGGCCAGCCCGAAGCCGTGGACGGGGCTGTGGGAGGGAGGCAATGATGGAGGCCGCTTTGGCCCTGAAGCCCACTTCAAGCTACGCATTTATGGCCGTGCCGAGGGTCGGTTACTTGCGCCCCCGCGCCGTCTCTCTCTGCTAGGCTGTTGTGGCGAATAAATGGAAAAGCTCAGTTTCTCGCAAACAGATATGAACAGCTAATTCAGTTCCTAACTTGACCGTAGGCGATATGTGTAGTTACACCTGCATCTTCCAAGTAGTAAAGCGAATTATGAAAAGAACATCTCATTTAGCCATTCATTACGTTAATAGACCCGGGGAGGGGGCGGGGGGGTTACTATGAGAGAATATGTAGGATGGCTTTCATGTAAAATTAAGCCGCCCTACACTAGCACCCCGTTTTGGGAAAATGTTACTCGAAGCCCCCGTTTCCGAAAAAAACCACAACTCAAGTTCGTCAAATCAATAATCAAACCCACTGTTTTCAAACAGTGATTCGATGTTCATCTTAGGTAAGGTATATTATATTGCATTAAAAACGGAAAGATTTTTAAAATTATTTTACTGACATATATTAACAGTATAGGTGTACCACTCAAAATTTAACTACAAAATACATGTTAGAAAAAACACTCTGCCTTAGTCAAAGAACGACACTAATGGTGAAAGGCCACCGGAACTTACAGTCGTCACTCTGCCTTCGTTATTCCTCTTCCAGAATTCTGACATTTCCCGATGGACAATCAGAACTCCCGAAGCTACAGCCAACGCCTATTTAATTTCCTCACCCTCTCAAGCAGTTTCAGCGGTTTCCACTGAGCCAGCAATAAACTAAACTTACGGGGTGTATAAGCACCGGGAAAACTGAAAAAAACCTGGAGTTTTTTTATCCGGTAGAAAACCGTGAAAAACCCGGTAATTTTGAAGAATTCCGGGAATTTTTCATTGTTTCAGTTTTCAGTTAAATTTTTGTAATTTTGACTAGCAAAGAATAATACTATATCCCGCTGCTGCAGAATAATATTACAGCAATAAAACATAAACGAGAGGGAAAAAAACTGAAGTTGCAAAGGAAATGCGCCATTTACATCAACAAAACACAGTGCACACACAAACGTCTGGTAAAGTATATGAAAGGCTTTAGGACGAAAACTATGCAATACTTCGTAACAACAAACTGCTTCCGATGAGCGTGATATGACAACTGTTTACATTAGTTTCGTTTGAGCAGTTGCCAGCGGGCTTATGTGCACGAGCAGTTGAGTCGCGTATGAGCAGTACCTTCTCCCGCTCCTGGCTACGTAAAACTGTGATTGTGAGCTATATCGGAAGTAGCAACAAGCGGTCGTATGGTACCTGGAAAATTTTTTCTGGCGCTCCTTAGCTGCCAGATCCGTGCATGGGCAGAGCAGTCTGAGTTGTACTGGGGAGAGGGTGGTCTCCACAAGACCCGCGTCAGCGTTTAGTGATTTTGCTGTTTCCTCTTCGTTTACAGCTCTCATGAAAACGAATTTCTGTGGCCGGGAGCTATCAAGTGAATTAAAATACATTCACTTAATTACAGAAGGCTAAAATACGTTATTAGTTTCAGTTTTCTTATTTCCACGTTTTTGGCAGTCATCATTAATAGCCTTCCAGAACAATGAAGTTATTTTTGTCCGCTTGCTAAAGAACCCGAGGCAGAAGCCAATAGGCAGTTTGTCAACAAGTGGCCACGAAAGCCTTAACAGTTTTGTATCTCCATGTTGCATAACTCAATTACTTGGTCTTAATGTTGTTAATTTATTTGTTAGGTTCAGTTATGATGGATTTTTGGGCAGCCAGTCTATGGGAAAAGTCACACCAGATTGCATCAAGACTGTTCTATTCCAGGGATAGCTTGTGCATCAAATTGCCTTTTGTTGTGGCACATAAATGTTTGCAACTTGATTGTAATTTTTGAACAGTTTCTCAGCAATCCAAGAATTTCTTGTAATGAGAAGTATACATCGTTACTTGGGTAAAGGAAATACAAATCGGGTTCAATACAACTACATTATTGACTTTCCACTCCACAGAGAAATATTTTTCACTACTGCTGCTTAAAAAGACACATGTGTGACAGTTTCCTTACAGAACTTGGCATAAAGATCTCCCTTATTTGTATTTTAGATAGGCCTATCTCTTATTGCTTGACCCTTCAAATGGAATGCTATGAACCTCCACGTCATCTGTTGCTTAGCAGTTAATTATCCATTAAGGCACAAATATATGAACATTACAATGAGAGGGGTCTTTATGCCAGCCCCTGGTAAATTAACAGCATCTTACTTAATATTGTTGGGAATTTGATGGCACAGCTGGGGGGAGACCACAAACATCAGGGTTTGCTAACTGCAAATCTTCCATGCAGTTGCTGAGTGATTCAAGAACTTTTCGTAATGTTTCACTATTCATATAGTTGTATGTGAGATTATAAACCTGTTTACACTACTCTCACTTCAAATTACTGCAAAGAAATGGTTAAGGTATCAATGTGATGCTCTATATTTGTTTCCCTCAATTGTATCTTCATTGCTACTGTCTTCATGTGAAATTATTGCAGACATACTTCTGAAGCCAAACCCATACATTTCATGAAGACAGATTTATGGGCTATTCCTACAGCTTTCTGGTATTTTATCAAAACCCCACTCTGGATATAAAATAAAGATTTCACAGAAATACTTGCATGGGTATTTATGTATATGAAGATCTTCACACGGACAGTTTGGTAGAGCAAAGCTTACAATATAATTACAGTTTCTGGACGTTGTACTCTCCAAACAAAACAAACTGTCCAACCTCACGTTCACTATAATCTTGCAGTTAGGCCTAACTCAACTTTCACTGATGCATATCACTGCGTGACATGTTTCACAAACTTGCTTTTTTTTTTTTTTTTTTTTTTTTTTTTTTTTTTTTTTTTTTTTTTTTTTTAATGCAAAAACAGTGGAACATCTGTTATGATTTGATGGCAAAATTCTGCAGACAGTACTTTCTAATTAGGCTTGGGAGAAACTGATTTCTTATATCCTCAGTAACCCCCTTCAAGGTCCCGTCTGTATTCCAATTTAGGAAAACAATGTTTACAA
This sequence comes from Schistocerca piceifrons, assembly GCF_021461385.2. Taxonomy (NCBI): domain Eukaryota; kingdom Metazoa; phylum Arthropoda; class Insecta; order Orthoptera; family Acrididae; genus Schistocerca; species Schistocerca piceifrons. Next base: position 23,150,795 of record NC_060138.1, read on the forward strand.
TTTTGTTCATGGTTTCAACTCCATTTGAAATGTCAATGCTGTCAAAATTGCCCTTGTCTTCATAAGCTACCACCCTCTTTTCATGTACCAATAGCCACTGCTGTTAAACGTATGGTGATGCATTTTCGTTTCTCTGAGAAGCCTCATTATCTCTTCTGTATAATCTGTAAATTCTCTGTTGGTGATTCTGAAACTTCCTGCCACATGTCCAGAAATGTCTTTATGTCATTTGGAATATATTCAGCCATCTTCCTCAAGCCTGTTTCTGACAGAAAAGGCACAAGTAAACTTATGTCTGAGGAAATACTCGTTCAGTTGCGTTGGTGAATGAACTCCCCAAATGGGGCTTCCCGGCCAACAATGCCATACGATCATTTCCATTTATCTCCAACTATGAGAAATCAGTAACCCTGGAGATGGGATTCCAGTACTAGTTCCAATCCTTGAAAAAGGCTAGCACTTCATGAATTGATCTCGCCTTTTCAACCTGAGTGAAAAAATAGCCGCTTTACAGCTATAAAAAATAAAGGCATATCATATGTTGTTGTTGTTTTGTACATTGCAAATAACAAACAACTATCCTCGTACTTCTACAAAAGATCTCTTTGCTAACAGCTCTGATAGAAAAAAGTAATGGTTTCACTCCTCCATTGGCACCTGTACCATGTGTGTAATAAAGCATGTGATTGCTTGACTCTTTCTGCCACTCATCAACCTGATTCTGAAATCTAGTCTCATCAAGCAATGCTTTATTTATGCATTACAAGTTCCAATATGTGTGACTATAACTTTTTTCCAGTGGGGTAAATTGTATTCACTGGTATGTGTGTCCCAGTGAAATTATCATTAAATGTATCTAGGGCCAACTTATCGGCTATATGATGTCATTCCATTGTGCACCTGAATTCGTATTTCCTTTACAAGCTTTCATTAGAAAGGGAAACATTCCACGTGGGAGAAATATATCTAAAAACAAAGATGACGTGACTTACCAAACGAAAGTGTTGGTATGTTGATAGACACACAAATAAACACAAACACACACACAAAATTCAAGCTTTCACAACCCACGGTTGCTTCATTAGAAAAGGCCTTTACAAATGTCTGCTTGTGTCTGTATATGTGCGGATGGATATGTGTGTGTGTGTGTGTGTGTGCGCGAGTGTATACCTGTCCTTTTTTCCACCTAAGGTAAGTCTTTCCGCTCCCGGGATTGGAATGACTCCTTACCCTCTTCCTTAAAACCCACATCCTTTCATCTTTCCCTCTCCTTTCCTCTTTCCTGATGAAGCAACCGTGGCTTGCAAAAGCTTGAATTTTGTGTGTATGATGTGACTTACCAAATGAAAGTGCTGACAGGTTGATAGACACACAAACAAACACAAACATACACACAAAATTCAAGCTTTCACAACCAACGGTTGCTTCATCAGGAAAGAGGGAAGGAGAGGGAAAGACGAAAGGATGTGGGTCTTAAGGGAGAGGGTAAGGAGTCATTCCAATCCCGGGAGCGGAAAGACTTACCTTAGGGGGAAAAAAGGACAGGTATACATTCGCATACACACACATATCCATCCGCACATACACAGACACAAGCAGACATTTGTAAAGGCAAAGAGTTGGGCAGAGATGTCAGTCGAGGCGGAAGTACAAAGGCAAAGATGTTGTTGAATGACAGGTGAGGTATGAGCAGCGGCAACTTGAAATCAGCGGAGGTTGAGGCCTGGCAGGTAACGAGAAGAGAGGATATACTGAAGGGCAAGTTCCCATCTCCGGAGTTCATATAGGTTGGTGTTAGTGGGAAGTATCCAGATAACCCGGATGGTGTAACACTGTGCCAAGATGTGCTGGTCGTGCACCAAGGCATGTTTAGCCACAGGGTGATCCTCATTACCAACAAACACTGTCTGCCTGTGTCCATTCATGTGAATGGACAGTTTGTTGCTGGTCATTCCCACATAGAAAGCTTCACAGTGTAGGCAGGTCAGTTGGTAAATCACGTGGGTGCTTTCACACGTGGCTCTGCCTTTGATCGTGTACACCTTCCAGGTTACAGGACTGGCGTAGGTGGTGGTGGGAGGGTGCATGGGACAGGTTTTACACCGGGGGCAGTTACAAGGGTAGGAGCCAGAGGGTAGGGAAGGTGGTTTGGGGATTTCATAGGGATGAACTAAGAGGTTACGAAGGTTAGGTGGACAGTGGAAAGACACTCTTGGTGGAGTGGGGAGGATTTCACAAAGGATGGATCTCATTTCAGGGCAGGATTTGAGGCAGTCGTACCCCTGCTGGAGAGCCACATTCAGAGTCTGATCCAGTCCCGGAAAGTATCCTGTCACAAGTGGGGCACTTTTGGGGTTCTTCTGTGGGAGGTTCTAGGTTTGAGGGAATGAGGAAGTGGCTCTGGTTATTTGCTTCTGTACCAGGTCGGGAGGGTAGTTGCGGGATGCGAAAGCCGTTTTCAGGTTGTTGGGGTAATGGTTCAGGGATTCCGGACTGGAGCAGATTCGTTTGCCACAAAGACTTAGGCTGTAGGGAAGGGACCGTTTGATGTGGAATGGGTGGCAGCTGTCATAATGGAGGTACTGTTGTTTGTTGGTGGGTTTGATGTGGACAGACGTGTGAAGCTGGCCATTGGACAGATGGAGGTCAACGTCAAGGAAAGTGGCATGGGATTTGGAGTAGGACCAGGTGAATCTGATGGAACCAAAGGAGTTGAGGTTGTACAGGAAATTCCGGAGTTCTTCTTCACTGTGAGTCCAGATCATGAAGATGTCATCAATAAATCTGTACCAAACTTTGGGTTGGCAGGCCTGGGTAACCAAGAAGGCTTTCTCTAAGCGACCCATAAATAGGTTGGCGTATGAGGGGGCCATCCTGGTACCCATGGCTGCTCCCTTTAATTGTTGGTATGTCTGGCCTTCGAAAGTGAAGAAGTTGTGGGTCAGGATGAAGCTGGCTATGGTAATGAGGAAAGAGGTTTTAGGTAGGGTGGCAGGGGATCGTCGTGAAAGGAAGTGCTCCATCGCAGCGAGGCCCTGGACGTGTGGGATATTTGTGTATAAGGAAGTGGCATCAATGGTTACAAGGATGGTTTCCGGGGGTAACAGATTGGGTAAGGATTCCAGGCATTCGAGAAAGTGGTTGGTGTCTTTGATGAAGGATGGGAGACTGCATGTAATGGGTTGAAGGTGTTGATCTATGTAGGCAGAGATACATTCTGTGGGGGCTTGGTAACCAGCTACAATGGGGCGGCCAGGATGATTGGGTTTGTGAATTTTAGGAAGAAGGTAGAAGGTTGGGGTGCGGGGTGTCGGTGGGGTCAGGAGGTTGATGGAGTCAGGTGAAAGGTTTTGCAGGGGGCCTAAGGTTCTGAGGATTCCTTGAAGCTCTGCCTGGACATCAGGAATGGGATTACCTTGGCAAACTTTGTATGTAGTGTTGTCTGAAAGCTGACACAGTCCTTCAGCCACATACTCCCGGTGATCAAGTACCACTGTCGTGGAACGCTTGTCCGCCAGAAGAATGACGATGGATCGGTCAGCCTTCAGATCACAGATAGCCTGGGCTTCAGCAGTGGTGATGTTGGGAGTAGGATTAAGGTTTTTTAAGAAGGATTGAGAGGCAAGGCTGGAAGTCAGAAATTCCTGGAAGGTTTGGAGAGGGTGATTTTGAGGAAGAGGAGGTGGGTCCCGCTGCGACGGAGGACGGAACTGTTCCAGGCAGGGCTCAATTTGGATAGTGTCTTGGGGAGTTGGATCATTAGGAGTAGGATTAGGATCATGTTTCTTCATGGCAAAGTGATATTTCCAGCAGAGAGTACGAGTGTAGGACAGTAAATCTTTGACGAGGGCTGTTTGGTTGAATCTGGGAGTGGGGCTGAAGGTGAGGCCTTTGGATAGGACAGAGGTTTCGGATTAGGAGAGAGGTTTGGAGGAAAGGTTAACTACTGAATTAGGGTGTTGTGGTTCCAGATTGTGTTGATTAGAATTTTGAGGTTTTGGGGGGAGTGGAGCTGGAAGTGGGAGATTGAGTAGATGGGAGAGACTGGGTTGGTGTGCAATGAGAGGAGGTTGAGGTTTGCTGGAAAGGTTGTGAAGGGTGAGTGAGTTGCCTTTCCAGAGGTGGGAAACCAGGAGATTGGATAGTTTTTTGAGGTGGAGGGTGGCATGCTGTTCTAATTTGCGGTTGGCCTGTAGGAGGATGCTCTGAGCAGCCGGTGTGGATGTGGGAGAGGAAAGATTGAGGACTTTTATTAAGGACAGGAGTTGACGGGTGTGTTCCTTGGCTGAGTTGATGTGTAGGTGAAGGATTAGGACCATTGCCCTCACCCAACGCATGCGTGCTGATTCACTGGAGAAGCAAAGAAATAGTCTTTCAGCTATCTTTGAGATTGTTAAAGGAGCTGCTTTAGAAATGAGTGTTCTGATTGATATGAAAAACAGTTTTCAAATTTTCTGTACAAACTGTAAACAGTTCCTCAGTTGGTGATTGTGGAAGATATTGCCATAGAAACAGTATTGATCCACTGTCAGGTGGTAAACCTTGGATTCCCTTCCAGTATCAGCCAAGTCAAGTAAAACTGTGGTTGGAGAAATGTTTTCCATTCTTAAACTGAGTTTTTGTAACCCATTACATTGGATTGCAGTCCATGTGTCAACACTTAAAAATGTTTAGTGCTTCACTCATGACACTTGATACAATTTCAATTTTTTAAGGCTATTCTGTGTCAAATAAGTTAAATTTTGAATTATCCATTTAAGCGTATTATTTGCTGTGTGGAAGATGGATTTATGTTCATGTAATATTTTTAATGTTGATTGTGGTAAAGTGTAATCATATGGAAATGCCCAATAAAATAGATTGATTTTTATATTTTTTGTTTCTGTATAATAATCCTATAGCTTGGTGACCTGATTTGTGTGTATAAAATATTCATTTCACGGGAAATGAGGCAATAACAGATGAGAAATTGTGTACAGAAGCTAAAGGTCTGGATTTCATTATAATTTCATTCTTCCAGAGCTGCAAGATCACCAATGGTATCTGTACAGATACCAGCTTCATATAAGTTAGTAAGGTTTCTATTGACGATTATTCACCAAAGCTGACAAAACAGGCTGCATTCAGTTTTTGTATCAGTAGTAGTACTACATAATGGTGATGTCCCAGTAAAAACCTTGAACCTTTTAATTGGTTTAGTTTAGCAGGAGCAAAGTATATTCTTCAAGGTATGTTTCACATGCAATGAAGGAAACACTCAGCCTTGAATGTCATGTAATTTTGCACTCTGCTGCTAAGTTTTCCTTTTAGATTTATTAAATTTCTTATAGAGGCTTCTGTTACAAACACTAGCAATCCACATACTTATAAATATGTGACTGATATTCCTTACATATCATAACCTTATTTCAGCCTCACCCTATCGTTGCTGGTAACTGTTACCATGGAAGAGTAGATTTGTTACTCCAAATAGTAGCCACATTAAGGAAGATTAAGAAAAAGTCATTTACAAACTAGTGAAAAAGGAGGCAGTGTTCCCCAAAAATATAAAGGAGGCCGTACGTAGTCACTTTCATTGGATTAAGTTCTTTCCATATCCTTTCTGATTTCAGCCAGTTGCATCCTACTGTAGAAATATGACAAATACCTTGTTGCAAGTGCCTTAGTCGTGAATCCAAGTTTGTGTAACAGCAAAGTGTAATAGACTAACCAAAAACCTTAGTGTTATATGACCAGAGCAGAAAAAACTACATTAAATGCACAAAGGACTGGTAAGTAACTACCTTCATGTATGGACCATTTTCCACAAAAAATACACTTTGTGTCAAGGCATTCAGATTGTTCATCATCTTTCTAATTACTTTTATAATAGCGTGAAGAAGGAGGATTGTTTAACTTACCTTTGTCCTAAGGTACATCACAGACTGTATATAAAATTCATACAAAACAGTAGAGTTGGAATATGAGCTCTTACTTCACCTGATTACTATGATGAAAGAAATTAATTTGAATACAATATTATAGGAGACAGATGAAGACTAGGTGGGAGATAGACTCAGAGAATAATTGCACATGGTGATGAAACAACTGCACCCAAACAAGGCACCTGGAGTAGACATTCTCTCACATTTGTGGAGACCCTTCAGACAGCCAAAACAAAGTATTCCATGTGGTATGTAAGATAAGGCAAGCAAAATACCTTCACATTTCAGAAGGAAGTAATAATTCCTGTTCCAAAATGCCAGGCATTGAAAGTTGTGAATATTACCGAACTATCAGTGTGGTAAGTCATAGTTGTAGTTTGACACAAATTAACTACTAAAGAGTGGAAAAACTGGTAGGTGTCAACTGACCTCAGGAAACATTGCTGTGGTATCTGGCAAAAAGAAGCAACACATGAGTATTGATTCTATGAAAAATCTTACAAGTGGATATAAAGAAAGCTTTTGACACTGTGGGTGGATTATGCACTTGGAAATTCTGAAGGTAGCAAGGATAAAATACAAAGACTAAAATTTGCACACTGATGAAACAGAAGTATGTAAAGACATGAAAAGTGTGCAGTACTTGGGAAGAGAGTAAGACGGGGAGTGAAGTATTGTAGAAGGCAAAACCACAGTTTACAGTATGTATGTTTAAAGGGATGTTGTCCCTGCGCAACAGGAATTAATTTTGTGTACAGTCATTATTGTGATTTGTATTACTAATCTTTTGAGGCAAATGGAAATATTAAAGTAATGGTATACAAATTGAACAAAGCTTTTTAACTCGTCAATGTCATCTTCGAGTGCTGATGATTCAACACGCATTTAAAATGCTTGGCTGTATATTATGACACTGTAGCTCTTGCCAGTTCATTACACATAATTCGAAGATTCAACAGCGGAATGAAAGACCTGACATAAAAGTAGCATTCACTGAGTTATTGGATATGACAATTTTTCTACCCTGACAATATTTTACATATAAATTATAGCCATAGGAGTTACTTACAGATTGAATTGGGTGTACACAGCTACAATCAACATAATAAACCCACAATACCAGAGGTATCTTTAAGTACTCATCTTAGCTACTGAAATGTCTACACATCTATGCTGATAACTGAAGCCATGTTTAACATCCTCAGATAGATTTTACTACATTACATTCAGTAGGAAAGGAAGAAATCTACAAGCCAACCATCAGGAATTTTAGCTTACACAAGGAGAATTCAGAGAATGGGGTTCGACTTATAAACTTTGCACTGACAAATGGCCTCGCGATAAGCAGCACAAAATTTCAACGTAAACTCATTCATTTAGGAGCATGGATATCACCAGATGGAAAGGTACTCAATCAAATAGATCATGTAGCTATCCAGAAATGATTCCAAAACAGTATTAAAGATGTCAGAACCTTTACGGGAGTGGATTGTGACACAGACCACATGTTAATAATATCAAAAATGAAAGTGAAACTGAAAAGGAAAATAAATAGAAATATAGAAGAAATTACAAGAGATAACATAGGAAACCTGGCGAAAGTAGATATAAAAGAAAATTTTACAAAAGAAATTAAAAGCAATCTAACAAAACCGAGACTGACCAATGCAGAACCACAGGATGTCGAAAGCAGATGGAGACACCTGAAGGGCTGTAATCAAGAAGCAGCTTCCAAAATCATAGGTGAAAGAAAACGACCTAATAAAATTTGGTTTAACACAAAGTGTCAAGAAAAAGTGCTGGAAAGAAGACATGCAAGGAATGCATGGTTTAAGAAAGGGACAATATGACATTGAAGGAAAGATACTATAAACTCCGCCAAGAAATGCAAAGAACCCTAAGACAAGAGAAAAGCAAATACTATAACAATATGATCAGAAAAGCAGAGAATGATTTCCAACATCACAGGACAAGGCAGATGTATCAACATATAAAAAAATCCTTTGGTACATTCAATAAAAGGGAACAGTTTATCAAGGATCAGTATGGGTGAAATATTGACCAACAAAAGTGACACACAAAACAGATGGAAGACATACTTTTCACAACTTCTCAACTGCAATGGCCCACACTCTTACTTTAAATTGGAAGAACCTGATACAACTGATACAGCTGATACAGTTACTACCCCAGCAGAAAATGAAATACAGCAAGCAACAAAGAAATTAAAGAATAACAAGGCTTGTGGTGTGAACAAGATACACGCTGAGTTATTAAAGAATGGAGGCCCACAACTGGAATTAGAAATACAGGTGTTAATAGAAACAATTTGGGAGACAGAAACCATTCCTGCAGATTGGAAAACTGCAATTGTGTGCCCCATATTTAAGAAGAATGATCCACTAGTTTGTGATAACTACAGAGGAATTGCCTTACTGGATGTCACCTACAAAATCTTATCGAGCTGCCTATTAAACAGGCTGATACCAATAACAGAAGAACTGATTGTGGACTACCAATGCGGTTTCCGCAGAAACTGATCCACATTAGATCACTTATTCACCCTAAGACACTGAGAAGGCATGGGAATTCAGTGTAGATGTCCACATATTATTTGTAGATTTTAAAAAGGCCTTTGATAGCATACACAGACAGACACTCCTAAATATAATGAAGGAATTTAAAATACCGTCAAAATTAATCAGATTAGTTAAAATGTGTATAGATGAAACTTTATGTGGCATAAAGACACCAGTAGGAGAAACTGGAGATTTTAAGGAGTACACTGGACTGAGACAAGGGGATGCCATTTCACCTGTTTTGTTTAACCTTGTCCAAGATAAGATTGATAGAGAATTTTCTAAAACCAGTCCACAGGGGATCCAGCTACAGAATGTGAATATTACAAGACTTGCCTATGCAGATGATGTAGCACTAATAAGTAGTTCCAAAAGAGAATTAATCATAATGATGCAAAATTACTACATAATTGCTGAGAAATTACATGTTAATGAAGAAAATACAGAATACCTGCCCATAAGTAAGAAAACCAAAAAAGATGCACCTCTGACTGTAGATGGATTCAATTTCAAGACTGTTGACCACTTCAAGTACCAAGGAAGTCTTTTTGGTAATAACAACAGAACAGGTATAGAAATAGATGCCTGTTTATCAACAGCAAACAAGACACTTTTTAGTTTCATCAAAATTCTAAGAAAAAGATCACTTAGCAGTAACTTCAAAATCCGCTTATATCAATTGACCATTATACCTGTGATGTTATATGGATGTGAAACATTAATATTTAGAAAGAAAGATGAAGAAAAACTGTTAATATTCGAAAGAAAAGTAATAAGGAAAATTTTTTGACCTGTATACGACGAAAATAACATGGAATGGAGAATAAGAAGAAATGAAGAATTAAGAGATCTGTACAAACATCATAACATCATCAAAATGCTCAAGAGGAGAAGGTTGAATTGGGCAGGCCATATAGCAAGAATGACAGAGAATAGACTACCTAGAATGGCATTCAGCAGAACAATAGATGGAACGAGAGGAAGAGGGAGACCCAGAATCAGATGGCGGGATAACATTCGGGAGCACACAACGATTCTGAACAGCAGCAGCAACTGGGCAAACAGTGCATTGGACAGGCAGAGGTGGAAGAGGCTCATAGAGCAGGCGTATGGTTGATAAGGCCCTTGCCACATGTAAAGTAAAGTAAGATTCAGTTCTCATTCTATAGACCCAAAAATGGGACAGTTCTCATGCATGTGGAATATGTCAAAGGACAACATAAAAACAAAGAATATCTGAATATAAAACTTCCCTGATCATCATTGGTCAGGAGACTGTCAAGATATGTGAATACATTACAGTAAACTGGAACTGCCAATATTTACAGAATTAATACACTCAGAATGAAACAGTTATGCACTTTTAGCAAATTTATCATACACAAAACACCTAATCTTGATGACCAACTGCTGTAAAACCAAATCTAAGACATTTTTACTTAACCTGGTCTAACAGTCCCTGTTAAGATGTTCATCTATAGAGTAGCAGCTGCCTGGCTAAAAGTCTTTCAAACTGTTTAAACTGTGCTGTTTCTGAAACAAAGTTTTTAATGGTTGCTGGCAAATGACTGAAAATGTGTGTTCCTGTATACTGGACCCCTCTTTCGACCCAAGGTAAGCAGTTTCAGGTCTTATTGTTCATAGTATTTTACTATGTGCTGAGTTATTGATTGGAAACGCACCCACATTATTTGCAACAAATTTCTTTAAGCGATAAATATACTGAGAAGCATTAGTTAGAATACCCACTTCCTTGATCAGGTTTGTACATGATTACCTGGAATTTACACCACAAATGAGGCAACTGATATATTGTGACCTGTCAAAGGTATTTGACTGTGTAAATCACAATATCCTTTTAAGTAATTTAGAATATTAGGGCGTAACAGGAAATGCTGCAAAATGGTTCGGATCTTATCTCTGGCAGGAAACAAAGGATGTAATTAGGAGAGATACATGTATTAAGCTACCAGGCATCATCCAACTCGGAACTAATTACATGTGGGATCCCACAAGGTTCCATCTTAGGGCCCTTACTTTTCCTCGTGCATATCAATGACCTTTCATCAGTAACATTACCAGATGCCAAGTTTGTTTTGTTTTCTGATGATACAAACATTGCAATAAATAGCAAATCAAGCGTAGTCTTAGAAATATCAGCTAATAAAATATTTGTGGACATTAATCACTGGTTCCTAGCCAATTCCTTGTCACTAAACTTCGAAAAAACACACTAGATGCAGTTCAGAACTTGTAAGGGGTGTCCCATGAGTATATGATTACAAGCAGATAGAAGAAGTGGACAGTGTTAAATTCTTGGGATTACAGCTTGATAATAAATTCAACTGTGAGAGCACACCACAGAACTGCTGAAGCATCTTAACAAATCTCTTATTTGCAAAGACATAGGGGATATAAAAATGAAAAAGCTGGCATACTATGCTTACTTTCATTCCATAATGTCATATGGGATTATTTTTTGGGGTAATTCATCAAGCCAAGCTAAAGTTTTCTGGGCACAAAAATGTGCAATAAGAGTTAGATGTGGTGTGAACTCAAGAACATCCTGCAGAAGCCTATTTAGGGAACTAGGGATACTAACTACTGCTTCCCAATATATTTATTCCTTAATGAAATTTGTCATTAAAAATATATGACTTTTTCAAACCAACAGCTCAGTTCATGGAATCAATACTAGAAATAAGAATTATCTTCACAAGGATTTAAAGTCAGTTACTCTAGTACAAAAGGGTGCGCATTATTCAGGAACACACATTTTCAATAACTTGCCAGCAGCCATAAAAAGCTTAACAACTTTTATATGTGTGTGTGTGTGTGTGTGTGTGTGTGTGTGTGTGTGTGACACACACACACACACACACACACACACACACACACACACACAGGAGGGCCTCCTCACTACAGATCAATTGGAATGAAAGTAAATCTAATCTTATTACATGCTTCTGCAGTCTAAAAACTTTTGCTCACTTTGACAAGGTACCTCAGAATATGAAAGCAAACTAACTGTGCAATTTTTTTTCTATTTATATCTCCTACATCTGACATCATTCACACTGTAAAATACAAATACAAACTTGTTTAGGTGCTTCAGCAATTTTGTGGCACATCTCCTTCCTAACTGAATTTATTATTGAGTTGCAACCCCAGAAATTTAACACTGTCAACTGCTTCTATTTGCTTGTGATTATACATGTGCTGGAAACAAATCTCTTACAGGTTTTTATCTGCATCCAGTGGGTCTTTTCATAGTTCAATGACAATGAATTACTTTTAAACCATTTATTAATGTCAGTGAAAATTTGATTAGTAGCCATTTCTAAATCTGTACTTGACTTGCTATTTATTGCAATGTTTGTGTCATGTGCCAACAAAACAAACTTAACATCTGGCAATTTAACAGACGAGAGGTCATTACTGTTGTCAGGAATAAACAACAGATTCAAGATGGAACCTTGAGGAGCACCACATGTAATTACTTCCCAATCAGATGAAGGCTATGTGCTTACTCTGTATGTGTTTGCAATGACACCCCTTGTTTCCTGTTAGTTAGGTCAGACTCTAACCATTTTGCAGCACTGCCAATGACGTCACAATATTCTGATTCTCTTGAGAGAGAGCTGTGATTCAGAGTCAAAGCCTTTTGACAGGTCACAGAAAATGCCAGTAGCCTCTAGTTTGTTATCTTATGAATTATTCCCACTGTATGTGTAAATACCCTTCTCTATATCAGTATGCATAAGGAACCCAAACTATGACTTGGATATGTTGTTTGCAGTTGGATGCTTAAGAAGATGCTTAGACACAACCTTATCAAATATTTTTGGAGGAGCCAGCAAAAGTGAAAATGATCAAAAATGATAGGATCTCTTTAATCCCCTTCTTGTAAAGAAGCATATTTTAGCCAGTCTGGAAATGTTCCACTGATAAGAAATTGATTACACAAATATCTTGAGGTACAACTCAACTCACGTGAACACTCTTTGAATAACTTCATTAGAATACTTTGAGTTTAAGGATTTTATGATGGATGCTACTTCTTAGGGAGAAGTCTCATTTCCATTTTACTGAAGTTATTTGCAGGTAGTGGACTCAGATGTTCAACTGCACTGTTAACTGAAAGAAACAAAGTACTGTGCCTATTTAGGAAGTTTGTAACACTACATGCATTTGTTACCAATGTCTTTTTTATTTTAATTTGAAGTGTTACTGGAATTTTCGAAATGCTGAACCTGTATCACAGCATCAACAAGAAGTTTAAATAACACACGGCTTTATCTCAATAGGAAGTCAGACTGCTACTTACTACTTTACAGTTGACAACTGAAATGATTTTCTTTCACTGTTATCTGAAAGGTAAACAGTAGCCTGTCTTCCTAATCACAGCTAATGTTACATAGCTATCACTGTAGTCTTTTTAAATCTGGTCATCTTGTCAGACAGTAGTGTATTCTATTTTATCATTATTTACACAATACCAGATGCAAAGCAGCAGTAAAACAAGTGTTTTCTGGAGACAATTTCTTAATCAAAACTGTGTATCACAATAAATACCTTACACCTCTCATCATTCGAACATCTGAATCAAATCTAAAGTGACTTTGCATTGTGTGGTGCAAATTGTAGAGGTGCTGTGATACTGGAAGGATGCAGAACAAATTTTTATGTGCTCTCACAGTAAGAATGGTTACAAGAATGCTTTATGAAAAGCGTCATGGTGTTCTGTTGTTTGTGAATTTTTAGTAAAATTTTCAAAACCTGAACAGTTGCAGCCATATGAGAAGAAAGTCCACATGAACTGGATTCATAAACAAAATGAAATATTTCATTCAGCTGTGAAGTGTGCATAGTTAAATTGCTAGGAAAGTGGAAATAATGTGAAAGGTTTAAGATAACACTCTTCGTAACACAGCTTGTCATTTACTCTTCTTTCTTCCTGCTGAGAGAGCTGTGAACTCCACAGCAAACTGCCTTGTAGCCTGTGCAGTCAAGTCATTTACCCATTATTCTTAAATCTATATATAGTTTTTGTATGAGGACACTGCATTTCATTATTCAGGCACAACACAGGAGTATTCTTACTAATTTGACTGTGGTAGAATGAAGTTTTTAAAGAATTTTATGCTGCCCTTGGAGGTTTCTTTCATGATCCTTTAAAATCGTTTTTGCATGATCAAAATTCATTTGTATGATCACAGAAAGCATTATTAATATACACGATTAGAAGCTGACCTGTGTGTAGCCAAACAACCACCACTTAAATGTATAACAAAGGCTGCTTCTTTTAAGAAGTTGTTTAATTATTAACTGAGGAGACTGCAAAAGGCATTAACTTCCTGTGAGGCATAATCTAGAAAACATATCTATTTTTTTAACACCAGTAACTGCTCTTGGTAAACCAATATTTCATTATAACTGCACTGATATCTTACGTATCCCAGGAAATAAACATTAATGGCCTTAGCACGACACAATTCTTAACCGTATTTTTTTTCCCCTAGTATGAGCTGTGTAGTTGACAACAAATGCTTTTTCTTGTAAGCAATGACAATGTTTAGCTTCTCTCTACGGTTATACACGATGGTTTATGGAATGTGTTATGGAAATACTGCATTTATTGTTTAGGTGAATACTTAGGGTGACCATACGTCCCGATTAATCACAATTGTCCCGTTTTTTGAGGCTCAAAAATTTGTCCCGACTTTTTCTTAAAACAAGCGATTTGTCCGATTTTCAAGGATTATTTTCAGACATTTACAAAGTGGTTAAAATATTTTCTGAGTGTCGATTTTATAAACTATCAATTGAAACTGACATTCTGTACGTTGGTACCCCCTGATAATGTACAGCTTAAGCACTATAATTGTTGCGTACTCTTATTTTCTTTGCTTTTGCTTACCATTGTTGTCAGCACTCAGTATCAGTTTTGTGAAGCGCTAGCATGTCGTGGCGATGCCAAAACGAAAATCAAAGGTTTCAGAAGAGCTTCAGAGGAAATTTCCTTGCTTCGCTGCTACAGCAAAATGTAACGTATGTAACTGTGCTGTATCCATGTCTCATGGTGGTGCTGCAGATCTCAAGCATCATATGGAATCAGGGAAACACAGGAAGAATCTTCGATTGGCAGGTTCCTTGCAAAAAATGACGAGATATTTTGTAACTTCAAATACACAGGAACAGAAAAACGTAGCTGCAGCAGGAGAAACCCTGTCATTCCATGTTGTTAAACAACACCAAAGCTATCGTTCTAATGACTGCAGTGTTCAACTAAACAAAAAAAATTTTCTGATTCTAAGATTGCAGAAAGTGTTTTGTGTGGAAGAACAAAGTGTGAAGCAATTATCAACAATGTTATAGCTCCGCATTCCCAGAAACAGGTAATAGCTGCTGTAAACAGTAAAAAATACTTTTCCATATCTGCTGATGCTAGCAACGATGGGCATCAGAAAATTTTTCCTGTGGTAGTTCAGTATTTTTCTGTAAGTGAGGGTGGACTGCAGATGAAATTGCTTGATCTTGATGAATTGCAGAACAAAAAGTCCAAAACAATTTCCAATTATCTTTCTCATGTTATGCAGTCATTCAGTATCATCTCAAAGTGTGTTGAATTTGGTGCAGACAATACTAACTGTAATTTTTTTTTTTTGGGGGGGGGGGGGGGGGGGGGGAGGAGGGGGTTAATGAAGAAAAAGGGTAATAATGTTTTCACACATGTGAAAGAAAAATTAAAAAAACTCTAACATTGTTGGCATAGGTTGTCCAGCACACGTTGTTCATAATGCACTTCAAAATGCATGTGATGTTTTATCTGTTGAAATTGACTTCATTGTCATGAAGTTGTACAACCATTTTCATATTTTTTCTATTCGTGTTGCAGAACTCATTGAATTCTGTGAATTTGTTGGTGTCACTTACAAAAATTTACTTTCCTTTTCCAGAACAAGGTGGCTTTCATTGTTGTGAGCTATAGAAAGGATCTCAAAAATGAACGAACCTTTGAAATCTTACTTTTTGTCAGTCTAACTCAAGTGCCCTGCAATCTTAAAGAATTTTTTCAGTGATCCTATAAATGAATGTTATTTACTTTTTGTACATTCACAAATGAGTGTTTTCCAGCAATCCATTCTGAGCATTGAGAAACAGAATAATTCCATATGTGAAGTATTAGCAGTCTTAAATAAAGCTTTGACAAGTCTGCATTCAAGGAAACATGAACATTTTGTACCACTAAGTATAAAAAACCTGCTGAATGATTGTGATAACCAGTCTTTTAAGAAATTTGACATAGCAGTATCAACATTTTATGATGCTTCAGTAGGCTATTTATGCTCACGGTTACAGGGAATAGCTGAGTTTTCTGTATTCTCATGGATGATGCTCGCAGAACCACCAGAATGGTCAGTAGTTGAAAATACTTTAATGTGGCTAAATGAAAAGGGCATTCTAGTAAATGACAGCCTCTTATTTGATGAAATAGTTTATATACAGTCATTTGTAAAACAACAAGTGGAAACAGACAGTGAACAATGAAATCAGTTGATGGCACATGAAAAATGGTGTAGGTTTTTCAGATCTTGCCAGTGTAATTAACAGTTCAGAGCATCACTTAATATAGCACAGTACTTCTTTTCACTCCCTGCCCACAATGCAAATGTTGGAAGAGTTTTCAGCTTACTATTGTGGACAGATGAGAGGAATAGATTTACGGTGAGTAGTGTTAAGTGTATTTTTGCTGACCTGTTTAAACTTCAGCAAATACAGTTGCACTGACTTCTGTTCATACCTATTAGGCAAACCTGAGTTGCTGAATGAAATTTCATCTTTGAAGAAATATGATTGCAGTGTGGAATCCACAAAACCGTAAATTCCTTGTGTTCACTAAGAACTTTTTTGTAGTGATTGTTAGTGTATGTCTTTCTACATTCTGTGTTATAAATGTTACATTTCTTAATAAGTAAATTTCTAAAAACTTGAAATGTACTTTTTCCAGTCTTTCCATTCTTTGTTTGGTTTTGTGCACACACACATGTATCAATGAAGGCTATATTTGCAGAGGAAGAAGAAATGTTAGCATTAAAATTGATATTTAATGAGAAATAAAAATTGTCCCACTTTTTGGCCAAGAAAATGTATGAAAGTCCCACTTTTCTACATCTACATCTACATCTACATCCATACTCCGCAAGCCACCTGACGGTGTGTGGCGGAGGGTACCCTGAGTAGCTCTATCGCTTCTCCCTTCTATTCCAGTCTCATATTGTTCGTTGAAAGAAGGATTGTCGGTATGCCTCTGTGTCGGCTCTAATCTGTCTGATTTTATCCTCATGGTCTCTTCACGAGATATACGTAGGAGGGAGCAATATACTGCTTGACTCCTCGGTGAAGGTATGTTCTCGAAGCTTCAACAAAAGCCCGTACCGAGCTACTGAGCATCTCTCCTGCAGAGTCTTCCACTGGAGTTTATCTATCATCTCTGTAACGCTTTCATGATTACTAAATGATCGTGTAATGAAGCGCGCTGCTCTCCATTGGATCTTCTCTATCTCTTCTATCATCGCCATCTGGTACGGATCCCACACTGCTGAGCAGTATTTTTCTGAAGAAAATATGGTCACCCTATGTATACGTGACGCACACCTTTTATGCTACCTAGTTGGTCCTCAACGGAATAAACAGATCAATCACAGCATGGCCAAGAAACAGGCAAAATCCGATAAGGTGAGAATCCGTACGATTTATTTACTTGTACGTAATTTATAAATACATTTCCATTTCTCCGCTACAGTGTACATGCGATAACAGCCACATCTCTTTCACATTATGGTCACATATCACCAGATCACACTCGTTTCAAGATAATTCAGCAGACACCCACCGACGTGCTAACACCACTCAAGTGTGGTCCGAAAAATTTCAGCTAACTCGATTTGACCACGTATCTCGATCAGTCGACAAGTGTGCAGCGTGTTTGTGTGTACATCATTTTGAAGTCCATTCCGAGTGTAGTAACTAGTAGTAGGAGCTTTCATCTGTAGATTTCTTTTTTATAAGGATATAGGACGTATCAAAGTATTTACAAATTTAGATCAATTTAAAATAAGCTAATTCATATACACATAAGTTTACAGGCTTCTAGTTAGAGACAATCATTAGGTTTACGCTTGGTATACAATACTTTTTTTACAAATAACTTATTAAATAATGTGGTTCTGGATTTTTTATTTAGTAAGTCTATGGGCTACCCCATAGAGTAAATATGAGATATTTACTCTATGGGCTTCCCTGGCTGCAAGCAGGGTATCTTTGCGGAATTAGACAGTGTTTTGTTTCCCAATGTTGTATGGCTTTATCTCTGTCACTTCTAGCCATGATTTGTCACTGAAATCACAGAAAGCAGTATGAAATCCGGCCAACAGATGACTCATGGAGTTCAGCCGTTGAATGTGAAATGCTACTTGCAACTGCTAACTGTGACTGAAATCGCAATTAGATTCTGCAAAGTTGTTATTGTGATGTCTGTGACTTCTCAATCACTGTGATTTGTAACAGATACACGATTTCCTGCCCACCACTATCTCTGTGACAAGTGACTGTACATATCGGTAAGCATAAACGCTATACCGTGTGTGTTGGCTTGTGGAGTTTGCTTTGTGTTGTTTAGCCGTTGAATTTTGCGCATTTGACGAATTTTGCTTGTACCTGTTTTAAGTACTTGGTTTGTGGATATAAGTATGCCCTGTTTCAGCAATCGAATGTCTAAGAAAAGGCGCAATGAGTGGGAGAAGAAATCTTTTGGTGTTTCGAAGGGAGATGCTGCTCAGACTGCTTCACTGACTACTCCAAATGAATGTGATAGAACTTCTTCCTGCAAGAAACTTTGTGACAGAAAAGAAAAATTTGAAAACTATGAAAGTGACAGTATTGATGTGAATGAAGTACATTTCCTTGCTTTCTAATATTTTAAAACATAACGTATTATGCCAAGTTTGCAAAGAAAGAGGACTGGAATTGAAAATAACTTCACACATTGGTATGGCATGTAAAATGTTATTGAAGTGTAACAATTGTGCTGGAGAAGTTTTGTTTTCTAATTCTAACAGTATTCCTCGTAGAGGTAATAATGGAAAGAAGGTGTATGATATAAATGTTAGGCTAGTGTAGTCTATGGCTTGTGTTGCATTGGCAGGGGCAGTGCTGCAGGGACAAAACCACCAACCAAGTTTGCATTTTATAATGAACTGGTCTGATCTTCTACTGAAGATATTGCTCAAGCAACAATGAAGAAAGCAGTTGAAGAAGCTGTGACAGATAATGGGAATTCTAGAGATTTAACTGTTGCTTTAGATGGATCATGGCAACGTAGAGGTCATAAATCTCTAAGTGGAGTTGTGACAACCACCAGTGGAGACAGTTGCAAAGTAATTGATGTTGCTATTCTCTCAAAACATTGCAGATGTAAGGGCAATACCAAGGATGAGTATAGTGAAAGTTGTGAAGCAAATTTTCACGGCACGAGTGGAGCGATGGAAGTAGGGGGAGTGAAAGCAATTTTTTCCAGATCATAGGAGAGGTGTAATGTATGATACACTAACTATCTAGAAGATGGTGATTCTAAGGGGTATAAAGCTGCAGATTAACTCAAACCTTATGGCAATAAAATTCACATTAAAACACAGGAGTGCATTGGACATGTGCAGAAGCGCATGGGGGCTCGCTTGTGCAAACTAAATTAGACATTAGGGTCCCAGAAGCTTAGTGATGGTAAGACCCTTGGAGGAAGAGGAAGATTGACAGAGGAAGCAATTGATAGATTACAGAGGGGCAATTAGGCAAAATACAATAAGCATTGAGCATATGAGCAGAGCAGTATGTGCATTATTTTTTCATACTGCATCAACAAATGAGCACCCACAACATGCACTGTGTCCACAGGTGATGACTCATGGTGTAAGTACCAATCAGAAAGGAATATGCCCATAAAAACAGTTTGCCAAATGCTGTAATTGATGTAATTATGCCCATACTCAGAGATTTATCACAGCCAAGTTTATTGGAAAAGTGATTACATGGGAAAACACAAAATCTAAATGAAGGTGTAAATAATTTAATTTGGATTAGGATTCCCAAAAGAGTGTTTGTACAGATAAAAACATTGCATTTTGGAGTGGATGATGCAGTGGCAACATACAATGAAGGAAACATTATCAAATGTGATGTGCTGAAACGTTTAGCTTTCCAACCAGGACACAACACCATTTCCACAATGCACCTAATTGATGATGAAAGACTAAGAGGTGCAGGAAGAAGAGACAAAAGCCTACAACATGCAGCAAAAGGGAAGAGAAGACCAGTGAAAAGGAAACTAACACTGGAAAAAGAAGAGGATGCTGATAATCCGTCATATGGAGCAGGAATGTATTAAAAAACTTTGGAAGCCATTTCCTGTAACTTTAAAATTTTCATCTTTGAGGAACATTTTCTCAAAAACTGTTAACAGTATATCAATGAAATTTATACACAATATTGTTTCTCCTTTTCATTCATTTTTATAAAAAATTGTAAAAAAATATTTTATAATTCAAGAGTTATAGAAGAAAAAGTGCAAAATTTTAGAGAAAAAAGTAAGCATCTGTTTAAAAAAAATGTAAAACAAAAACCAATAAATATTTCTTAACATGGCAGTATAACTTTGTAGAGGAATATTCACTGAACATGTAGTCCAAATTTCAGAGCAATAGCCTATGTTTAATGGTTTTAGAAAAAATGTTCCTTCTATTTGCTAAAATTAACATGGAGGAGATGGATCGTTCCGGCCCCCCTTAATAGGCATGTAAGACGCTTCATACTTCCAAAAACTTTGGGAAACACTTTTTGTAATAATTAGTGAATCCTAAAAAGGACCAAAGCTCATTTTCTGTAGAAGGAGGAGGGGACTCTGCACATGGCTTGTACAAGTGGGGAGTTGTTTGAACTCAATACAAAATACTTTCTCATATTGTCAGTTGTGCCACTCACTATCGACTAAAAATGCCCCTTAAATATAACACATGTTCTTTGCTGCCTTACAAAATACTATAATATTGTCTAAGTACACCATACATTGTTTTGAGTTAAGGATTTCAGTCCATTCTTAATCTAACAATAATTTATGAGAGGCAGAACACAGGTAATACTTCACCAACGCATTCTTCAGTCCAAATGGCTTTTGATAGTACTGGTAATGATATGATGGAATTGTAAATGCAGTTTTAGTCTTGTGTTCAGGCGCTACCTGAAACTGATAATACACACTTCACAAATCCATAGCCTTAAATTAACAGCATTACCCAGGCTGTTTTATAATTTTGTTTATGTTTGGCACTGGCTACACATCTGAGACTGCACACTGATTAAAATATCAATATTCATAGCAGAATCTGTTAATTTGGAAGAAGCTTTGGGTATCAAAGTCAGGTGTGCAATATGAGCAATATATATTAAATGCTTCATTGTCGAGGTGGCAAATCTGGATCGGTAAACAGTGCAATGGGATATCTGAGACTAGTCTTTAAAGAGAACTTCAGTAAAACAGAAATGACAAACACGTCTCCCATAAGAATGTATTTATTATGCAGAAGCAAATAATTAAGACAAAGAAACAAGTACCCCTGTATTCCGCCACCAAACATCTCTTTAAGGAGCTCGGTATTTTGCCAGTGCCTTGTATCTATATTCATGAAACAGTGTGTTTTATTCACGAAAATCTCCATATATTTACAAAAAATAGAGATGTTCCCTATCATAATACTCGTCATTCTAATGACATATTTATAGCTGATCAATGGCTACATAAAGGGCACAGTAGTGTAAGGCACAGAGGAGTACTTCTGTATAAGAAGCTACCTGAAAAGTCAGGTCTTGCCAGAAAGGCTTCAGATCCAACATAAAGTCAATCCTACAGAAGCACTGCTTCTATTCAGTGGAAGAATTTATGAATAGTAATCTAAAACAATTTTTGTAATGTATTTTACTGCATGTGTTAAAATATTACTTTCAACTGACTTATTTGACTCTGTTCACAGATATAACTGTTCCTTGTTATGGCTCATCTGCACTTATGATAACACAATGTAAATAGTGTTACTCTGTAATCATTGTCTGATGACTGTATGTAACATACCAAAAATGTTATGATTCACTATGTATAGCATATAATTTATATAAATGTATATCTTAAGAATGTTTATACTTATGCATGTAACTGAATACCTACAAAATAAGTATATTTATGTATGAAAGCATGTTAAATGTAACTTATCCTACATCTATGTGTAAAAACACAACAAGATTTCTGGATGAATAAATAAATGAATGAATGAATGAATGATAAAAATACTTAAAATCTAAGTATTCTCATGGGTATGATAACATATCAATGAAGTTAATCAAAGAGTGCTTATATGAGTAATCTATCTCTTATCAGCAGAACATTTCTAGACTGGCTAAAATATACTGAAGTTAAGCCTCTTTACAAGAAGGGGGATAAAGAGATACCATCAAACTATCGACCAATTTCACTTTTTCCGTCTTTTTCAAAAATATTTGAAAAGGTTATGTTCAAGCATCTCCTTAAGCATCCAACTGCAAATAATATATTATCCAAGTCACAGTTTGGGTTTCTTAAGGTCTCTGATATAGAGAAAGCTGTTTACACTTACAGTGAGAGTGCATTTAATTCATTAGATATAATCAATTAGAGGCTACTGGCATTTTCTGTGACCTGTCAACCTGTGTGAACCACAGCATTCTCAAGTAAATAGAATATTATGGTGTCACCAGAAATGCAGCAAAATGGTTTGAATCTTATCGAACTAACAGAAAACAAAGGGTGTCTTTGCAAAATACCTGTGCGGTTAAGCAGTCACACTTCATCTGATTGCGAATAAATTACTTGTGGTTTTCCTCAATATTCCAGCTTGACTCTGTTACTTTTTCTTGTGCACATTAATGACTTCTAGTCTGTTACAATCCCAGATGCTAAATTTGTTTTGTTTGCAGATGATATGAACATTGCAATAAGTAGCAAATCAAGTACAGATTTAGAATTAACTGCTAATCAAATTTTCACTGCCACTGATAAATGGTTTAAAGCTAATTCACTATCATTAAACTTTGAAAAGACCCATTATACGCAGTTCAGAACCTGTAAGAGATTTCCTTCTAGCATGTTTATAACATACGAAGACATGCAGTTCAAAGAGGTCGACAATGTTAAATTCCTGGGATTACAACTGGATAATAAATTCAGTTGGGAAGGGTATACTACAGAATTTCTGAAGTGCCTAAACAGTCTATATTTGCAATGAGAATGATGGGAGATGTAGGAGACATAAATATGAAAAAACTTGCATACTTTGCTTACTTTCACTCTATTATGTCATATGGAATCATATTCTGGAGTAAGTCATCAAACAGGGCAAAAGTTTTTAGTGTGCAAAAGCATGTAATAAGAATCATTTGTGGTGTAAATTCAAAAACGTCATGTCAAAACCTGTTCAAGTAACTTTGTATTTTAACCACTGCTTCTCAGTATAGTTATACCTTAATTAAATTTGTTGCAAGTAATATATCTCTATTTCCAGCCAATAGCACGATACATAGTATCAGTTCTAGGATCCATCAAAAACTTGGTTTCAGATAAAGCACAGTTTAAATGTAGTTTGAAAGACTTTTTGATAGGCAACTCCTTCTACTCCATAGATGAATATCCTACCAGGGACTGTTACATCACCTTAAGTAGAGATGTCATTTAGATTTCGGTTTTGACAGCACTTGGTCACAATAGTCAAGATTAGATATTTTCTGTATGATAAATTTATTAAAAATGCATAACAATGTTTCATTCTGAAAGTGTATTAATTCTATAAATATTAGCAGTTCCAGTTTACTTTAATGTATTCACCTATTTTGACTACTTCCTGACAAATGATCAGGGTAGTAAGTGTCGCATTCAAATGTTTCTGTTTTTTATGTTATTCTTTCTGACATGTTCCACACCCATAATAATCATCTCATTTCTGGGTCTGTGGAACTATAGCTAAATCTAATCTAATCTCTAATCTGGATGTTGTTTTCTGCATTGCAAAGATAATATCATGTAGTGGTGAAAATAATAATGACTGAATATGTCTTGATGGCAGAAATTAATTCCTTGAACGGAAAAGTGCTGCTTAGAGTTTTGTTAGGAATACAGCTTGTTAGCAAATGTGGAACAAAAAATTTTGGTCAAGTGTAACGGTCAAAGATGCATTAAACTTTACAAGAAAACCTGTGATGTCAAGTTCCTCTTTGAGCTGTTTTGCACAAAATGTAAGAAAAGGATGTCAACAAGGAAGAATACTTGGTCTGACACATCAAAATTGAACACTGAAAAGGATGTTGTTATTGTTTCCTACTGGGTGACAAGTTATACATTAGAAGACACTGCTTCTGAAAGTGAAGTGTCTATCAAGACTGAGTGTGACCATAATGGATTCTGTCAAAAAGTGTACTATGTCATTGTCACAAACAAAAGTGACCCCATTGGTGGTCACAACAAAAGTGTAGAAATTGATGAGTCGCACCTTGTGACTTGTAAGTATTGCATAGATGTCTTGTGTAAAATGGAATCAGACATCGGGTCACTGGTGGCATAGGGAGACAATTGAAGAAATGCTGTATCCTTTGTGTGTACTCTTGTGGTAAGGCAACTTTAGTGCCCCTGATAAAGGATTTTATTTTACCTGGTATGAGGGTCGTAACGGGTGGGTGGAAATCATATCACAGTTTGTGAAATGAGATATCGACCACGATTTCATCAACCACTCTGTAGAGTTCATCAGATGATCCACATGCTAAACATTGAGCATTTATGTTACAAGAGAAAGTCATCTGGGAGAAAGGGATGAACTGAGTAAATTTCAGTGCATATATTTCCGCAGCTTACATGTGTCAGGGAAATATCTTCCATTTGAAGCTCACCCCATATTTCTCAAGAGATATTGCCTGAGCTTATCCTGACTATGGAAAACAAGGAATGCTGCCAGTATTGTGGCATTGCCTATGGTGAGGAAGTCACTGATGAGTGAAATAAGTAAAATATCTCCTTAGCTTCACTTCATTACTGTAACTTGAATGAGTAACATTATGGCTTAGTACTCTCTTCTACTATTCTGTCATGGAGTTCTTCATTTATAAATTGCTACCTCTCCGGATGTTGGTATGGCTTCTTGTACACAAGCAGTGCATTCCCGGTGAGAAAGCTGTTTTGTGTTGTTGGCAAAGCTGGTAATTGTCTGAGAGGATTGGAATAATTCTTTATATTCCACTACCAATTGTTCCACTGCAATTGTTCTTGCAAGTGTGACACTTTCTCCTACAGTGCAGCTAAATCAGCAGTATCTTAAAACACTTTATATGGTTTATATACACTTTTTATATCTTACACACTCTGTAGGTTGCATCATGACTAACTTATACTGGCCCTCAAACACCTTATATTCCGGACTCCGGCATAGCCTCCATCAGAGAACACTCCTGGTAACAAGTGCCATCTGATTACTGGTGCCACCGTGATTGACAGTATAGTTGTGCCAGCTACTCAGTTTCCTTGGTGACACTGAGTGGCATCAATATAGATACCATAATGAACTGATGTGTATGATAACCACTTGCACGTGATTGAAAATGTTGCCTGTTCTAAAATAATGAGATAAATTTTGGTTTACTATGTAATAACTGCTCACATAAGATACAATAAATTTAATTTATAATGTATTATCTTAATATGTCTAACCGACAACAAAAGACTAACCCTGCATATTATGTTATTTTGAAGTCCATTAAATTGGCATGCTATATGGAGACTCTGATGTATAGAGAAACTAAACTGTATGTGTTTATTAGTGCCTAAATATCACTGTTTAACTGCAGGAAAATATTTAGTCTCAAAACTAATGAAGAAATTAATGATAACTGTTTCTTATGTCACCTGTTGGCAGAACAACTTCATAATTATAAATGAAAAGCTCTAAATTCTGGATTTTTTAGAGTATTAATTTATTTTCCTAACCGGTTTTTGGCTTACAAGTCCATGATCACACAGTCCACATTTAATACTGGTTGTCAAACATGCTTATCTCCTAAACTTTAATTAAGCTCTTTTTCCTAATTCTTCCCATACTTCCTGTACCACTCTACTCCTCCATTTTTCCCTGTATTTATTTATTTTACTGTAATTGTCTATGTACCACGTATAAGCTGTTTTTTACTGTGTCTGTATCTTTCCTATAGTGAGAGATACATCTTCAAATTATAATAAATAAGTAATATAGATCATACACCATCTCTTGCGACTATAATAAAAAAACTTATTTATATCACATGCATTTTGTTTTATTTAAAAGCATCTTCTGTAGTCAGATTTATTGTTTACTACTTCATTTCTAATGTTCTTCTACACAACACACACACATTCAATTTTTAGTATACTGCACTTCACTCACACTAAATATATTTTCGTTTTCATGTTATGCAGATGCACTTATGCTTCATGTCCTTTGTTATGATATTACTTGTATAGCTAAGATTGTGGTAAAGAAGCCTAAAAATGAAAAAGAAAACAACTACTGTCTTAAAATTTAGCTTATGTGCTTCCTGTTACTATTGTCAATTATATATTTTACAGTGTTTTTGCATCACCTTTCATATGCAATACCTACTCATTGGTCCTCTGGTCTTTTGTTAATTTTATTTTTCTGTGATTGTCAGTTTAATTCTAATTGTGACGTAGGATATTAAATTGTTTTACTGTGTAAGTTGTTTTACTGTGTAACACCTTTCCTGTCACGTGTAATTCTTTGCCAATGTTCGCCTCCCCCTCTTCCAACTCATCAACTTTAATCTTTTCAGTTATACTACCAGTGAACTGTCCAGGGTAAAATTTATTCTGCATTTGCACTTCACTTTCCATGAGCAATATCTTTTATGCAATTTTGTGCATCACTAAAGTATTCTGTCTGACAGTGAGAGTCAGTTAAAGTCTGACAATGACCTCGCAAGCCAAAAACTGGTTAACAAAATAAATTAATACTGTAGAACAGTGCTCCTCATTTATAAATGGGAAATTAGTGATATAAAACTGTAAATCTGACAAATAAAGAAATTATGAATTATATTAAGACAAAATGTAATTGTTGAAATATAAATGTGTCATTGAAATAGATGACAAATTACAAAAAAAATGTTGTACGCTAGCATGGAAAGTTTGTGAAGTCACTTAAAATTCTAAAATGAATTGTAATGAAGACATTATGAAATTGACTGAAGTGCAGATGCTGTAGGGACCAGTTAGTCAATATGTTTCCATTCAATGCTGCACATGAATGAGGTAAGTATAAATAATTTACAGTCTTTTTTATTAATATGAAGCAGAAAGGGTTTTGGAAAGGGGAATATCAGGATTCACAGTGCAATGTTCAGCCTGAAGTGCAAGTGATGCAATCAAAGTGAAAAATGTGCACCTGGCAGTATTTTGGTGATTTAGCATGGCAAAGGTTGTACTTTACAGCAACCAATTAACCTATCAAAAAATGGTAAAAGACCTCAACGTAATCTTGCAGGAACAATTAAACTGTGATGATCAAACTGTCACAGGATGCAGGAAGTCTTTCTCTTGCCTACACGGAATCCAAAAACTTAAGATTGGTGTGTAACATTCTGTTTTTCATCACATCATTCCTTCCTATGCTCAATTAACTAGACAGCAATGTGATTTTCATATACTCTGTTTTCTTCATCACTTTCATATTCACTGATGTCCACAGTACTTATTCTCGTATATCAAGTATCTCTCACCATTCCTTAACTGCAGTGAAATTTTTGACATGTCCAGC
The DNA here is from genome assembly GCF_021461385.2 of Schistocerca piceifrons. Classification (NCBI taxonomy): domain Eukaryota; kingdom Metazoa; phylum Arthropoda; class Insecta; order Orthoptera; family Acrididae; genus Schistocerca; species Schistocerca piceifrons. Next base: position 23,178,230 of record NC_060138.1, read on the forward strand.
GCCGTGGCAGTACCTATGTAAAACACTGAATCTTTACCCACCTCCTTCTTCATTTTTCCACACAAATCTGGAACAAACTACCCAGTAACATACCATTCATGCAATCCAAGCTGACACTCAGCATGAATAGTACAGCATACCCAAACAATGGAAAGTCCAGGATGGAATAAAAACAATACTGGTCCATGCACAACAGTGAACATTACCAATATGTTCCAAAAAAACCATGAGCAAATATCATTTACGGAACGTAGTACTTCATGATGGTCGAAGTAGAGAGGACATAAAATGTAGACTGGCAATGGCAAGGAAATCGCTTCTGAAGAAGAGAAATTCGTTACCATCGAGTATAGATTTAGGTGTCAGGAAGTCATTTCTGAAAGTATTTGTATGGAGTGTAGCCATGTATGGAAGTGAAACATGGATGATAAATAGTTTGGACAAGAAGAGAATAGAAGCTTTCGAAATGTGGTGCTACAGAAGAATGCTGAAGATTAGATGGGTAGATCACATAACTAATGAGGAGGTATTGAATAGAATTGGGGAGAAGAGGAGTTTGTGGCACAACTTGACAAGAAGAAGGGACCAGTTGGTAGGACATGTTCTGAGGCATCAACGGATCACAAATTTAGCATTGGAGGGCAGCGTGGAGGGTAAAAATCGTAGAGGGAGACCAAGAGATGAATACACTAAGCAGATTCAGAAGGATGTAGGTTGCAGTAAGTACTGGGAGATGAAGAAGCTTGCACAGGATAGAGTAGCATGGAGAGCTGCATCAAACCAGTCTCAGGGCTGAAGACAACAACAACAACAGTACTTCAACAGAGCAACACGTAAGATACAATGAAGTACAGGTTGTGTGTTGCACTGAACACATTGACTGGACAGCAGTAGTACAGGTTACAGAACAGGCTGAGCTCTCATTTATGATTGCTTAAATAATACTGTTTCTTTGATGGCTCACCGGAGCACACCAGGGGGCTGACCCAGGTGGCCTCTAAAAGTGGGGGTGTGAACTGTATGGACGCATGGTCTCTGAAACTGTGCACATCATGTGTGAAGGTACATTGCTCCTCCCTTCTGGGGGATGAGAAAACCACTTACACACATAAAAAACACTAGGCAATGCAGGAACAGGGGCCTCACCATTAGATTATGGATGAAACGGGAGAGCTGTGAGATGGTGAACACCACCAGCCTGACAAAAAGATGCAAATTCTCGAGAAACAAACTGTGGATATTTATCAGTAACCATGGTATATGGGAGTCTCTCTATTACAAAAATCTTAGACAAGGCCAAAATAGTCGCCACTGCATACATGGACAGACAACACACCACACAGGAATACTTGTAATATGCATCCACTTCAATGAGCCAATAACGATTTAGAAAAGCCCAGCAAGATCAACATGTAGATGCTCCCTCAGGCACTGCAGCATTGGCCATGGGCAAAAGAGATGCCACCAGGCCACCTGTTGCCAAACAGAGTCGATGCAAGCAGTGATATGCCACATAATGTCTGTTATATCCTAGCCAGTAATACCACCCGAGCCCGCTGCCAAAAGGTTGGCAGCATCAAAGTCCGGACGCCGTCCGCATAAGCAGGGCCAGCGAGACAGGAAATCGCCGCAAGTCTGCTGAGTGTGAGTTAGATCAGCCCTGTATTTCTCAAATTGCCTGTGTTAAGAAAGTTATGTCACGCCCGCGGCCCCACCGGCAGAGTCAGACTGTAAACACTAGCCGGCCGCGTCGAGTTAAACACATTCGTCAGCCGCGTGTGCAAAATGATAGAGTTAAGTATTGCCCTAAGTGTGTTCTTGCTCATCCTCGTGAACGTTGCCCGTTAAGAAACGCGGTTTGTCACTTTTGTCAAAGGAAAGGACACATCCAGACTGTTTGTTTGCGTAAACGCAAGAACAATTCTAGTGCTGCCCAGCCCATGGATATTCATGTTCATCAAAGCCAGCCCGCCCAGAAGGTCGCATTTAAAGACTCTTCCACGGTTCGTGTGGGTGATAGACTTGTTCGCAATAAGCCACCCACCCAGCCCTCTGCTATGCGACCCAAGCGTAATTCAAACGCTGTAAAAAGTAATGTACAGACTGCAAGTGAAGCGGGAGTTGTTGTTCCACCCGCCCAACCCACGAGTTGTCGTAAGCAGCGAACACGCGCTAAACGCGCTGATTTTGTGTCTTCCGCCTCCACTGCACCGATCCAGAGACAGTGTAATAAACTATTTGTGAAGCTACGCCTCCAGGATAAGACCTTCAATTTTCAATTAGACACTGGTGCGTCTGTGACTCTCATAAATAGTGCTACGTATGCGGCTATCGGCCGCCCTAAACTTTCAGCGGCAAAACATTCTTTGGCTACTTATAGTGGAGAACAAATTCCTGTGTTAGGTGTATGTAGCGTGCCTGCCACATTCCGTGGCAATACAAAAACAGTTTCATTCACAGTGCTCCGCGCTACAGACAGTGTAAACATTTTCGGATTAGACTGTTTTGACTTGTTTGGCCTGTCTATCCAAGACAATGTGTGCAAATTAATTCTGTTGTTGTTCCTCAAGACAGCATAACCGATTTGTGTAAACGATACAGTGACATATTTAAAGACGAACTAGGTTGTGCTGCGAACTTTGCCGCTCATATTACGTTAAACGATAATGCTCAGCCTCGATTTTGTCGTGCTCGTCCAGTGCCTCATGCCCTCCGGGCACCTGTAGAAGATGAACTTCGTCGTTGGCAAAACAACGGTGTTATTCAACCCGTTTCAGCGAGCCAGTGGGCTTCTCCCTTAGTTATTATAAAGAAACCGTCTGGCAAGTTACGTTTGTGTGCTGATTTTAAGTCGACAGTTAATCCTCAGACTGTCATTGATTCTTTTCCTTTGCCCAGACCGGACGAGCTGATGGATAAGTTAGGGGAAGCTTGTTTCTTTTCCAAAATTGATCTCCGTGAAGCATATTTGCAATTGCCCCTCGACGAGCAATCACAACAGTATTTTGTCATAAACACGTCGTTGGGGTTGTTCCGTTTTCTGCGTTTGCCTTTTGGTTGTGCGTCAGCTCCAGCTGTTTTTCAGCGTTTTTTGTCACAACTTCTGGCTAATGTGCCATCGTGTTGCAACTATTTAGACGATATTGTTGTGTCCGGTCGGACGCCTGCTGAACATTTCCGTAATTTGGAGTGTTTGTTTAAAGTGTTGTCTCAGGCAGGCCTACGTTGCAACATCGATAAATGTTCATTTTTCCTTACGGAGATGGAGTATCTGGGACATGTTATTAATGCTCAAGGCATTCATCCCTCCCAGTCACATTTAGCAGCTATTCGTGATTTGCCCGCCCCTCGCAATCTGCATGAATTGCAAGCAGTTCTTGGCACATTGACATATTATATTAGGTTTATACCTAATGCATCACAGATTGCTGCACCGTTGCATCGTCTCCGCCGTAAGAATGTTCCGTTTGTGTGGTCAGCTGATTGCCAATCAGCCTTTCAGCAGCTTAAAGAGGCTTTATTGAATGATCGTTGTCTGGTCCATTACGACCCTAACAAGCCTCTGGTGTTAGCTTGTGATGCCTCTTCTTTCAGCCTCGGTGCTGTGTTGTCTCACCGAGTCGGTAACACCGAACGTCCTATTGCGTTCGCATCTAAATTGCTCAACAAAGCTCAGTGTAATTATAGCCAATTGGACAAGGAAGCGTTGGCTATTGTGTTCGGTGTCACAAAATTCCATCACTACCTCTATGGTAGACCATTCTATTTAGTAACAGATCACAAGCCCCTGACGTCACTGTTTCATCCGTCTAAACCAGTTCCTCAGCGGAGAGCTCAGAGACTACAATGTTGGGCTCTTTTGTTATCACAATACCAGTATGAGATACTGTATCGCCCTACAGCTCAGCATGCAAACGCTGACGCGCTTTCTAGATTGCCGATTGCTGCGGATGATGTCTTCGATTCCTCTGCCGACTCTTGCCATCAGATTGACGCCGATGAGCATCAATCCCTCCGGGATTTTCCGATTGATTATCGTCAGGTGGCACGTGAGACGGCTACGGATCCTCATCTGAGTTTACTGTTACGTTTTGTTCAACGTGGTTGGCCGTCCAAGGCAAAGGACATATCGGATCCTGTGGTTCGTCGCTATTATCCGCAACGTCATCTGTTGTCTGTTTCGCACGGAGTTTTGCTGTTACGCACCGAGAATGACCAGCTTCGTGTAGTGGTTCCCCAAGTGCTCCAATCCAAGGTCCTCGACTTGTTGCATCAAGGTCATTGGGGAGTGGTCCGCACCAAGCAGCTTGCCCGCCGTCATTGTACATGGATCGGCATTGATAAGCAGATTACGCAGATGTCTACAAATTGTTCGACGTGTGCCGAACACCAAGCTGCTCCGCCTCAACGCTATTTTGAGTGGGCACGCCCTGCCGGTCCCTGGCAGCGAGTACATATTGATTTCGCTGGTCCATATTGGAATTCTCGTTGGCTCATCGTGATAGATGCATTTAGTAATTTTCCGTTTGTTGTGCCCATGCAGTCTACAACGTCTGCACGAACTATACAGGCGTTGACTTCAATTTTTTGTATTGAGGGTCTTCCAGAAGTTTTAGTGTCTGACAATGGTCCACAATTTACCTCTGCTAAATTTGAAAGTTTTTGTTCTGCCAATGGCATTCGCCATGTTCTTACTCCGCCGTTCCACCCTCAATTGAATGGTGCAGCGGAACGTTTTATATGCACATTCAAGGATCATATGGACCGCCTTCGTGCTACGCACTCTCGTCAGCAGGCCCTCATCACGTTCCTGTCGTCGTACCGGACCACGCCACGCGACGGCCCTTCGCCTGCAGAGCTTCTCCACGGCCGTCGTCATCGCACCCTACTACGGTTGTTGCACCCCCCGGATCGACCCGCCGCTTCTGAGCATCGCACGCGTTTTCAGCGCAACGACGCCGTTTTTTTCAGAGTTTATCACGGTCGCCGTCATTGGGAACGTGGTACCGTGATAAGTGTCCAGGGTCGCGGTTTTTATACTGTTCAAGGTGCTACTGGGGTGCACAGGAGGCATCAGAACCAGTTGCGCCGCACTGGCCGCCCGGATTCTGCCGCTCATTCTTTGTCCACAGATTTGGTCCACGGCGGGTTCCAGCCGCGCCTTCCGACTTCGCTGCCGCCCCCAGGGCAGCAGCAGCAGCCGTCGCCGTTACCACGCCGACAGCCCGTCCCGTTGATGCCTCCCGCGCAGCTTCATTCGGGAGCGCCCCAGGTGGTCGCTCCGGCGCCTGCGGTCCCTCTTCAGTCGCCACCGCCTTCGGAGGTGATGGACGTCGACCCCTCAGCCGGGCCGCCTTCCCAAGCGGTGGCTGTGCAGCCTGTCCTGCAACCGCTTTCCTTGGGCACCCCCAAGGAGTCTGACCCCGCAGCGCCTTGTCCGGCTCCCACTCAGCAGCCGTCGACGCAGCGTCAGGAGACGCTGCCTCTCTTCGTGGGTCCCGACGCCTCGTCGCGTCCAGTACCAGAAGCTGCGCCCGTGGTCACAGGCGTGCACCCTGACCTCGGTTTTCAGTCGGTGTTTCCCGAGGCCCCGCGCAGCCAATGCTGGGGTGCGGACCGGGGACTGTCACCGACAACAGTCTCCGCCCCGGTCTCTTCTGCTACGCCTGTGGCCAGACCCCTCCCCCGCCGTCGACGCTCGCCACGTCATTATTCAACGACGGTGCGGCGATTTGGGGGGGAGGAGTGTTATATCCTAGCCAGTAATGCCACCCGAGCCCGCTGCCAAAAGGTTGGCAGCATCAAAGTCCGGACGCCGTCCGCATAAGCAGCGCCAGCGAGACAGGAAATCGCCGCAAGTCTGCGCGCGCCACCACTGGCTTCTGGGTTCTTAAGCGCTGGAGTCGCGAGTGCTAGAACAGTTCTGTATTCGCCGCTCAGTTGTATACTCGCCACCGAATTGTGTACTTGCTAGTCAGTTGTGTGTTCATCGCAGCAGAGTTGTTGTTTGTCGTCAGCCGACGCTGACCTAGCCGCTCCGACTCGAACTAGACAGATCTCTGTAGACACGGAGTTCACTACTGTGTTTCTGTATCTTCGTGAATAAAGATAAGTACCGACTTTTATTTAATCAGAGTGTTTGGGTTTTCATCTTTCTGTTCACTGTTCCAGTGGACCGGTCGGCCTGCTATTAAAAGTGTGGCGGTGACTTCGTAAGCCATTTCTACAGCGAATTGTTTGTTGCTACGAACACCGCCACAAAAATGTCCCTATCGACATCTGGCCAATACACATGCCACCAGACCAAAGCTCTGGTGTGAGAGATGACCGACGTGCAGGAGCTGCAGTATATTACTGTGAAAGGAAGTTGGAGTCACAGCCCACTGTAGCTAACAAAAAAACATGACCAAACACAGAAAGGCAGTGCTGGAGGGAAAAGTAATTATGTAAGGGATCCGAGACATGGGCTGGGGGTTTCTCTGGCCAATTGTGCTGCACAAAAGAGAGGACCCAACTAAGTAAAGGACACATGGCGATGGTCGATTCTATCGTGGCATTAGTGATGGGAAAATCATCAACAGTGTTCTGGTTCTCAGCATCAAAATAGAAACAAAGCAATTCATCTTGGTTGAACACCATATCCAGCCCAATAGGAAGACGATATAAGGCATCATCATTGGTGTGTTACACCATTGGCTGGTAATAGATCTGATAATGATAACAGAAGAGGAGGAGAGCCCACGACTGAAAAAGGTGAGCTGCCTTGTCTGGCATGGAAGCTGGAAGGTTAAAAAGCTCAACCAACAGCTTGTGATCTGTGATCAAATGGAAATTAGAACCATACAAGAAGGTGAGAAATTTGTTGAGGGCAAATGCAATCGCCAAAGCCTACTTTTAAATTTGAAAATGCCTCTGCTGAGCAAGAGATAAAGTCTTAGAAGTGTAAGCCATGGGTCATACAGACACATCCGCGTATTTGTGCGCCAACACAGCATCAAGACCATGCTGAGAGGCATCTGTAGACAACACGAGAGATTGACCCAACTATAAAGTGGTTGGACACAGGGCAGATTAAAGCTTGGTCACATACTGGGACAAGAAAAAAAGGAATATTTTTTTGCAAAAGCTCGTGAGGGGCTGAGCAACAGTGGATGCATCCGGTAGTATGCAGCTTTACCTAGAAAACTTCCAAGTCCTTAATGGAGGTTGGCCATGATACAGCCACAATTGTGTCAACATGGTGATGCAATTGTTTGGCCCCTATGCAAGAAACCTCAAAGCCTAATTACTCAATTGGCAGCTGAAATATTTGAGATTGCACTTGAGACCCACAGAAAGCAAAACAGAAAACAGTAGAAGAGCCAGAAACAATGATACCATTGAGGTAACTGGTGCAACCAGGCAAAGAGGCTGTCAGCTGTTCTAAAAAAGGCTGAAAAACTGCAGGCATGCGAGCGACACCAAAAGGCAAGCATTGATAATCGTATAGGCCGAAAGGTATGTTGACAATGAGAAGGTGCCTAGTAGCCTTATACAACGAGTGTTGGAGGCATGCTTCCAACAAATCAGTCTTGGAGAAGTAGTGGCTGCCTGTTGATTGTATGAGAAACTCATCAGGGCAGGGCAAAGGGTATGTATATGTTACAGACTGAACATTAATCATTACACTGAAATCACAGCATATGCAAAGCTTACCTGTCAGCTTCTTAATGAAGACCAGTGGAAGAAATAGGCTGAATGACATTGAGCAATGTCAGATAGTCCAATTCAGCCTTGACAGAGTTATGCCACAAGACAGGCACCTGCCGTTCCTGAAAAAAATGGGAGCTGGCAGACTCTTTCATGGTAATGTGCATCTGAAAACTGGTAGCACAACCTAGCCTAGTAGATGAAAACTCAGAGCAGTGGAACTCCAGTTACTGATACAGAACTTGATCTGACACTAAATTTACCTTATCAACAATGGAAAGTGTTAAATGCATCTAGCCCAAACAGGTGTGCAGTATGGAAATGATCCACAACAGGGAAGGTGAGAGGGCAAACAACAGATTTGTAAAAACAAACGTAAAGACTGTTCATGAAATACAGCCCAAATACAAATGCAATCATGATGGCTCCACACCACTCAACAAAAAGTGTAAAAATGCAAGAAAGCAGTGAAAAATGATATTCTGTGTGTGAAGTGCAACACTATGCATCACTATCAGTGTGTAAAAATTGACTCTTCCATTAAAGAAAATAGACAGTTCATACTAGAAAGTAAGTGTACACAATGATACCCCACAAACACAAGATGTAGGAACATTGATAATAATGTGTGTGAAAATGAATATTCACCAATAGTGGAAGAACAAAGTAATGAAAACATATCTCTGAACACAGAAAGTCATCATCTAAGAAATTAATAATTTACCACAGACGATGTATAAAAACCCACAACTCTCCCGTATAAGTGCAAAGCCTGTGTTATCAGTACCTTCTGCCTTCTAAAGCTCTGTGAAACTTTGACTGTAATAGTATACCACTTATGTCATCCATATTGACTCCCTATTCTTCTTCTGTCATGTCATCAGAGAATTCCTCCATGTTGTAGAGGTCTCCAAAAGGGGCCTCTCCTCCTTTGCATTTAACAGTAGAATTCCTCTTGCACTCTTAATGCTAACTCCTTTGCTTTTTTTACTAATTATGGGGTAACTTATATTGAATTCCATTTATTATATAATAAACCCACATTAATGACAGTAATTGTTGTAATTTTTTATTAGTAGAAATTCAAAGGGATTTGTCTTGTCTTTTAAAATGAGACCAGAATTGCTGCAAATGCGGCACATTAATTATTTATGTTCTCTTTCGTTATCAATTACTTTTTTGTGGATGTTGAATCTGGTTGCACAGAAAAATGTTCATACAATAATAGTGCAATTAAATAATTTTACATCATTGGCTTACATTGTTGTTTATCAAGCATAAAGAAAAACCAGGTTATTTTTTATCACTGGGGGAAACAGTATCATCTGCTGAAACAGTATCATCTTCTGACACAGCTGTAATGAAGGCAATGCAGTAATAGCATTTGGTTCTAGTACTGGAGTTGGTGAGTGATGTTATTCAGTGTAGCACAAAAAATTCAGTAAATGAAAGCAAATTCTGATACTGTGTTCAAATGGATGAAGTTTTAGACATTATAAATAATGATAATTTTGAAGGTCTGTAGACAATGAATATGTCGATGTAGTAGTAGTTGTTCCTCCAGATACTGATGCTTTTACAGATGAAGATGAGGCAGATGATGGTGCAACAGTTATCGTTAATGTTCTGGATGTACCTGTATTGGTGGAAGTTCATTTCCAAAGTACTGAAAATGTGTGTTTGGGGACTGTGGGTAATGAAATAATGAGTGCTGAAGATAGAGTAAACTCAAGAAAACAGGGATAAAGTTTGCAGCCAACTGCTGACTTACAATGAAATGAAGCCAATATATACCGCAACTCCTAAAATGAGCTCTAGAAGAAATGAAAAATAAAATAAAGGATCTTATGCCATTTGAAGCTGGGGAAAATATCTTGAAGTTCAATAACGCATTTGATTATATCATGAGAGAGTCAGCACAAAATGCAAGCTCTTCTAAAAACAAATACCTCGTTCAATGCAAAAGGTAGGAGAGTATTCCTAGGCTTACTGTTTTTGTCGGGGTACTACAGACTTCAATCAGGAACACATTATTGGTCTGAAGATGGTTACTTAGAACTCAAAATTGTCAAGAAGACTTTGTCGCAAAATAGATATCAGAAGAGAAAATCTCTAATTCACTTAGACGATAATGATCAAGCTCAAGACAACAAACATGACAGAGGGTTCCAGGTTAGGCCACTAATTATAAAGATCTACATCTACATCTACTTCTACGCTCCACAAGCCACCTGATGGTGTGTGGCGAAAGAATGAGTCCTTCCAGCAGTTTGGTACATTTTCAGAAAATATGAGTGTTGATGGAATAATTGTGAAGTGTTGTGGCCATCATACACTAAAACAGTTCATTCAAAATGAACCAGTTCAGTTTGGCTATAAACTGTAGGCATTGGGTCTTCTGATGGTTACTATTTCAGCTTTTTTGATTTGTACTGTGGCAAGGTAGTGACAAATAAAAATACTGACCTAGTAGTTGGATCTAAGGTAGTGCTGAATATGCTGAAGTATATTGAAAATCATCATGTTCATACTGTGTATTTTGACAACTATTCTACTATTTGAGATCTCTTTCTGCATCTGCAAAACACTGGATTTAGGACAACAGGTACCGTGTGAGTAAAACAGAAATGAAAAGTACCCTCTTCAAGAAACAAAGCAACAGGAAAAATTGCATGTGGCACATATGACTTTGCCTTTGATACATGCGGTGAAATCCTGTTTGTCAAATGAGTTTATGCTAAATGTTTCCGTATTGATGCAAATTTCATTACTGTGGAGCCACTCACTTCTGCAAGCAGGGAGAATAGAATAGCTAAGCAGAAACCAGCATTCAACAGCCACAGCTGGTAAAGAATTACGGTATAAATATGGAAGGAGTTGACCATTATGACTGGCTTTTGGGAAATATGCCATTTCTTTATGTGGCAAGAAAGGGTACTGGGCTCTCTTTACAAGAGTTATTGATATGCCTGTTGTGAACAGCTGGTTCTTATGGTACATGGAGCAAGATCCCTAGATTTGTTGGAGTTCCAACAATGTCTTGCTGTCCAGTATCTGAATATACCTCCAATCACAGTGTGGGACATCCTTATCAAGATGAAGAAGACCAGTCCATGAAGTGAGATCTGGCAGAAAAGACCATTTTATATCAACACACATTTCCCAAATATGTCAGTTTGCTGATTGCAAAGGCAGACTATTGACATTATGTAGGAAATGTAACATTACCCTTTGTTGCAACAGCATTGAACCGTACTATACAAAATAAGATGGGATGAGGTGAAAGCATAAATAGGTAGTTACAACTGAAAATCATTGGTTTTTACAGTTATAGGTACAGTAAATTTTAAATGTAATAAAGCTTATTCTTCTAAAACTGAAAGACATTTGTAATACAAAAATATAATAATAATAATAATAAATAATGTAATTGTTTTGTTTTATGGCACAAAAGCAGTTAAGGTCATATATGACCATGTCAGAACCTTAGAACACTAAGAAAAAAAAGGAGTTTAAAGCAACTACACATTAAGCCCAATCGACATACGGAAGGGCAGCTAAAATCGAGGACTTCTTCTTGAAAGTTACACAAAATATGCCGTAGAGGGAATGGAGGTCCTGAACTAAAGACTAACTGTCCTTTGCCATATTGGTGTGATGGATAAAAAATAAAATGCGATCCACAGCCTGCACATCGTTTGCTAAAATGGCCGATGACTTAGACAGCAAACATACATTAGAAAATAAGTGCCTAAAAAGGGCATTCGCTCAGAAAATGGTGAACCACTGAAAGTTGATGACAGGGAGTAAAAAGTGGTGGGGGATCACCACTTAACAAATGGTGATGGCTAAAGTGACAGTGCCCAATATGCAAACTAGCTACAATGATCTCCTCACAGTGAGAGGGCCGAAAGCAGGTCGGCCAAGTAGCCGAGAAGTTTAATTCCCTGGAGCTTGTTCCCATGAGGGGAAGATGCCAGAACGACACCACCTGCTGACAGACAGCAACACAGAGATCATCACAAGAAATGAAAGAATTAGCAGACTGAGGTAGGAGGATTTCAGCCTTGGCAGCAGCCTTGTTTTCCATCAGAGCAACATGATTGGGAACCCACATAAACATCACAGCAGCACCATCAAGAGTGAGCAAGTGGAAGCCTTCTTGCACCCATTGCACTAAGGAGTGGACTATGTAAAGTACACAGAGTCTCTGTAGGGCACATGACAATTGAAAAGCCTGTACCTCCAGATGTACAGCATGGCCTGGTACAGGGTAAAGAGCTCTGATGTAAAAACTGAGCAATATTCTGGAAGCTGATACAAACAATAGTTAGTGCCATTGATGAAGCACACCTGACAACAGGGTCAGTTTGAGAGCCACCAGTGTACACACTGTTAATGTTGCTGAGTTCCGTGCGAAGGTCGAGAAACTTACAGCGATAGATCAAATCTGGAGTAGTATTCTTAGGAATCAAACGAAGTCCAAAGTGAATACTCACTGCCTCACAAAGCCAAGGTGGTGAAGAATTCACACCCTTCAGGAAAGTGGCTGGTAATGTGAAATTAAGTTGCCGGAGCAGTAGCTGAAAGTGAACTCCAGGAGGTAACAGAGAAGAGGGACATGTCCCATACTGGCAGTCAAAGGAGGAGGCAAAGACAGACAAACGACATGCTTATCTGCTGAGCAGAACATCCCAACCAGACTAGTATAAAAGGCACCAGTGGCCAAACGCATGATATGATGGTGGATTGTATTTAGACAGCATAAGATGGATGGATGTGCAAATGCATAAACGAAACACGCTTAGTCTAGTTTTGAACAAACAAGGGAATGGTACAAATGGAGGAGGGTGATCCGATCTGCACCCCAGGAAGTACTGCTGAGGACACATAGGACATTGAGGGACTGGGTGCAGCAGGTGCAAGAAGGCTTCCACTTGCTCACTCTTGATGGAGCCGCTGTGATGTTTATGTGGGTTCCTGGTCATGTTGCTCTGATGGAAAACAAGGCTGCTGCCAAGGCTGAAATCCTTCTACCTCAGTCCGCTAATTCCTTCATTTCTTGTGATGATCTCTGTGTTGCTGTCTGTCAGCAGGTGGTGTCATGCAGGAGGACCAAGAAAGTTTCCTATCAAGTATGAGGCCCAGGAATCTTGTAGCTGCAGCGAACGGAAAAGCAACAGGTCCAAGATGTAAATACAGTGGAAGAAACACGTTGTGCTGCCTGAAATTCATACAGATTGTTTTGTCAGTGGAAAAGCAAAAGCCATTGTCAATGCTCCACAAATAAAGACAATCGCGACATCACTGATGACGATGCTCAATGAGACAAGCCCGTGGAGAACTCCAATAGATCACAAAAGCATTGGCAAAAAGGGAAACAGAGGTGTCCACCAGGAGACCAGCCATAATATGTTTACAGGCGATAGCAAAGAGGATGACGCTCAGGACAGTGCCCCAATGCACACAGGATAAAGTTGTCCGACAAGGCAGAACCGACACATACCTTGAGAACTCTATCTTTTAAAAATTCCTGAATGAAATGGGGCAGGTAGCCTCAGAAGCCCCATGTGCAGAGAGTATGGAGGACACCATACACGGCCACAGTCTGGTATTTCCATAGAAAACTGTTCGTGACATGGGTTGAAAAAATGACAAGATGGTCAACTGCAGAATGGCATGCTCAAAATCCACATTGTGCAGTGGTTAGTAAATTGTGAGACTTGAGTCACCATAGCAGCTGGTCGTGAATCATACATTCCATCACCTTGCAAACACAGCTGTTGGGAGAAATGTAGCAGTAGCTAGAAGGAAGGTGTTTGTCCTTAACATGCCTAAGTATGGGTATGACAGTGGCTTCACACCAGCATCTGGGAAACGTGCTATCCTCCCAGATGTGATCGTCCAGACACTCTGTGAGCAAAATGGTACTGAAACAGTAGATGACAGACTAAAGGGCAAAATACTAAATGTCTTTTTCCAAAGCTGTTTCACAGAGGAAGACTGCACTGTAGTTCCTTCTCTAGATTGTTGCACAGATGATAAAATGGTAGATATCAAAATAGATGACAGAGGGATAGAAAAGCAATTAAAATCGCTCAAAAGAGGAAGGGCTGCTGGACCTGATGGGATACCAGTATGGTTTCACACAGAGTATGCAAAGGAACATGCCCCCCTTCTTGCAGTGGTGTACTGTTGGTCTCTAGAAGAGCGTAGCATTCCAAAAGATTGGAAAAGGGCACAGGTCATCCCCATTTTCAAGAAGGGACATCGAACAGATGTGCAGAACTATAGACCTATATCTTTAACGTCGATTAGTTGTAGAATTCTGGAACACGTATTAAGTTCGAGTATAATGACTTTTATGGAGACAAGAAATCTACTCTGTAGGAATCAACAAGCATGGGTTTCGAAAAAGACGAACATGTGAAACCCAGCTCGCACTATTCATCCACGAGACTCAGAGGGCCATAGACACGGGTTCCCAGGTAGATGCCGTGTTTCTTGACTTCTGCAAGGCGTTTGATACAGTTCTCCCACAGTCGTTTAGTGAACAAAGTAAGAGCGTATGGACTATCAGACCAATTGTGTGATTGGATTGAAGAGTTCCTAGATAACAGAACGCAGCATGTCATTTTCAATGGAGAGAAGTCTTCCGAAGTAAGAGTGATGTCAGGTGTGCCACAGGGAAGTGTCGTAGGGCCGTTGCTATTCACAATATACATAAATGACTTTGTGGATAACACTGAAAGTTCACTGAGGCTTTTTGCGGATGATGCTGTGGTATATCGAGAGGTTGTAACAATGGAAAATTGTACTGAAATGGAGGAGTATCTGCAGCGAATTGACGCATGGTGCAGGGAATGACAATTGAATCTCAATATAGACAAGTGTAATGTGCTGTGAATACATAGAAAGAAAGATCCTTTATCATTTAGCTACAATATAGCAGGTCAGCAACTGGAAGCAGTTAATTCCATAAATTATCTGGGAGTAGGCTTTAGGAGTGATCTAAAATGGAATGACCATATAAAATTAATCGTCAGTAAAGCAGATGCCAGACTGAGATTCATTGGAAGAATCCTAAGGAAATGCAGTCGAAAAACAAAGGAAGTAGGTTACAGTACACTTGATCGCCCACTGCTTGAATACTGCTCAGCAGTGTGGGATCCATACCAGATAGGGTTGATAGAAGAGATAGAGAAGATCCAACAGAGAGCAGCACGATTCATTAAAGGATCATTTAGCAATCACGAAAGTGTTACAGAGATGACAGATAGACTCCAGTGGAAGACTCTGCTAGAGAGACGCTCAGTAGCTCGGTACGGGCTTTTGTTGTAGAGAACATACCTTCACCAAGGAGTCAAGCAGTATATTGCTTACTCCTATGTATATCTCGCGAAGGGACCATGAGGATAAAATCAGAGAGATTAGAGTCCACATGGAGGCATACTGACAATCTTTCTTTCCACGAACAATACGAGACTGGAATAGAAGGGAGAACCGATAGAGGTACTCAAAGTACCCTCCGTCACACACCGTCAGGTGGCTTGCGGAGTATAGATGTAGATGTACATGCAGATAATTGTTTGTATGAAGGAGAAAGTGCTTGCCTGCTAAAGAAAGGTGCTGCAACATCTGAATGTGAACATTGTCTGGCCATGGGGCAGAAGATCGGGAGGACATGAGAGCATGATCTAGCTCCCACATAGTAAAGGCAGCATTGTAGCATACATTATTCTGAGAGGAGAAGGGTATCACCCAAGTGTCTCCACACATTTCTGATGGGGGAAGGCAGGGTGATGTTGAGTGTAGCTCAAAATCTCTGCAAAATAGCAGCCCAAGGTGTTGGAGATAGCAATAGCGTCCACAATGACATTATCTGCTATGGTCAGGCCGGAAACTGGGGAACGGACTTTGATCCCAGAGAACAATCAGAGTTGGTCCACATAACAGAAGAAGTAGTGGAACTGTTAAAAGAACTAGTAAATGAAATCCAGCTAGCTTTTTCACTGTCCAAAGAATACGACAACACTGTGCACACAACTGTTTATAACAAATATAGTTTGGCATTGTAGAATGATGGTTAAAAACATGGAGACCATGTCTCCACATGCGAATTGCGTTGCAGCATGCCTCAGTCCACCAAGGGACTGGGACATGGAGCAGTAAAGGTGAAGTGCAAGAAATAGAATGTTATGCAGTGGTAATGACAATGTTTGTGATCACTACTGGGGAAGTGTTACTTCTCAAAGGTCGCCAGGGCGGAGTAAAGCCTCCAATCAGCCTTAGAAAGCTGCCAATTGGGTGTATAAGCAGATGGGGTAGGAGTCAGCAAACAGATAGCACGTAATGATTGCTCAAGTATGTGTCAGAGAGAACGGATCACTCAAAACAATGGGCAAGGTGGGTAATGTAAAACAAGAGGTCCAAATGGGAATAAATGTGTGTGGGGTCTGAGAGGAATGTGGGTGCTCCAGTGTTAAATCAGATAATGTTGAGTTGATCGAGAAGGTCAGCCAAGAAGGCACCTCTCTGACAGGTTCTGGGAGAGCTCCAAAGGATATGGTGCACATTAAAATCACTGAACAGCAAAAAGGAATGAGGGAGTTGCCCAATAAACTGGAGAAAGTCTGCCCTGGTGACACCAAGTGGCAGAGGGATGTAGACGGTACAAAGAGAAAAGGTCAAGCAAGGATGGGAAATGCAGACTGCAACAGCTTGCAGCTGGGTGTTCAGCGAGATGGTTTGTCTATGATCATCATCCCGGACACGGAGCATGACTCCCCCATGAGATGGAATGCTGTCCTCAAGGGCAAAGTGAAATGGAAAGAAATGCAAGAGGCCAAAGTGGCCCTGAGAATGCAATTTTGTTTCCTGGAGGCAGAAAGCAAGCGGACACTGTGATTCCAAGAGCAGCTGTAATTTCTCTTTGTTGACTCTAACGCCATGAAACATACTATTGGACGAAAGTCATGATGGGGAAAGTGGAGAAAGGTAAAAATGACAGGCTGTGACGTTGGCTGCCGTGTGCCAGCCTCCAAAGCCTTACTGCTACAGGGTGCAGAGGCTGGAGTATCCTGCTCCATGAGATATGCAGAGGCATCAGCATTCTCCCTCAGCCAGTCCATGGATTCTAGGGCAGAAAAACTGTTGGCGGTGTGCACTGGCAAAAGTGTTAGCCTGGTGGGGGTGCCATGTGGTGACATTGTTGAAGAAGATCTCTGAGTCAGCAAAGGAGAAGGTCGTTTGCCTTTGTTTGATTTCTTGGAGCCTTTGTGGTTGGCAGGTGAAGACTCAGATGTTTGTTGGCTGGAGGGATGTAAAAAGTCTTCGCAGGGGTATTCCTTCTGTCCTTTCCAGCCTGCCAGTTGTGTAGCAGGTGATTTCACCATTGGAGGTGAAAATTTGGTTGCTCATTGCACAGCTGGAGGAGGAAGAGACAGGGATGCTACCATGACACTGGGTGATTCTACAACAACAGTGCTAAATTTGAAGTTGCAAATATGCACTTGCATGTCCTTTGTGGAATGAGGTGAAGTAAGAATGGAACTGTAAATGCCAGATGGCAAAACACAGGGCTTTTGACTAACCAACAACTTGTGAGCAACAGGGTAAGGCACTTTTCCCTTCACCCAGGTCTCGTGGATGGTCCGCTCATTGAGGTACAAGGGAAATTCTCAAGATGAGGCTGCATGGTCACCATTGCAACTGATACAGCAGGGAAATGGAGGCAGGCAGTCGCCCTCATGAGCATCCCTACCACAAGTAATACATTGTTTTTGTTGTGGTCTTCAGTCCAGAGACTGCTTTGATGCAGTTCTCCATGATACTCTATCCTGTGCAAGCTTCTTCATCTCCTAGTACCTACTGCAACCTACATCCTTCTGAATCTGTTTAGTGTATATACCTCTTTGTCTCCCTCTACGATTTTTACCCTCCACACTGCCCTCCAGTACTAAATTGGTGATCCCTTGATGCCTCAGAATATGTCCTACCAAGCGATCCCTCCTTCTAGTCAAGTTGTGCCACAAATTTCTCTTCTCCCCAATTCTATTCAGTACCTCCTCATTAGTTATGTGATCTACCCATCTAATCTTCAGCATTCCTCTGTAGCACCACATTTCCAGAGCTTCTATTCTCCTCTTGTCTAAACTATTTATTGTCCACGTTTCCCTTCCATACAACTACTTTCAGACTTTCAGAAACGACTTCCTGACACTTAAATCTGTACTCAATATTAACAAATTTCTCTTCTTCAGAAACGTTTTCCTTGCCATTGCCAGTCTACATTTTATATCCTCCCTACTTCAGCCATCATCAGTTATTTTGCTCCCCAAATAGCAAAACTCATTTACTACTTTAAGCATCTCATTTCCTAATCTAATTCCCTCAGCATCACCCAATTTAATGTGACTACATTCCATTATCCTCGTTTTGCTTTTTTTGATGTTCATCTTATGTCCTCCTTTCAAGACACTGTCCATTCTGTTCAGCTGCTCTCCCAGGTCCAAGTAACATATATGGATAGCTTTTGACTGGGCATACGAGTGTGGTTGTAACATTAACACTGGTAGCAGCGCTTTGGGTTGAGAGTGTATGGTTATACCGTGATGACTTCATAGCCTGCTTTGATCTTTGATGGAAGCACTCCTCTATCAAATGTGAGAAAAAGAGGGCTTGTAGGCACTAAGGATACATCAACCTTTTTCTTCACCTTGTGGACTGCAATGATACCCTGATCAGAGAGGTTAGTTTGGATTTCTCCTTGATCAGACCATTGAGCAGCCTGGTGAAAATGCCAAGAATTCAGTGTTCAATGTGCCCATGACATGAACAGGATAGCCATGGATGAGTGAAGCTGCAAGCAGACATTGCACTTGAGAATCATAAGTAGTCTCCAAATGCAAACTGCTATTGCAGCATAAACAATAGCAGGATCTCACAGGGCCTGCAATTGCATCTACACCTTTCTGAATAATAAATGGATTAACCATAGCAAAGGACTGACAGTCTTCAGTACGTGATACCATGAGGAACCGAGGTGCAATGGGAAAAATTTTAAATCTTTAGCCCCTTTTCATTTATGTGTAATAGACATAGACTGAGATGAAGAGTACTGGATCATTACGAGAAAATCCCCCACGATTGCCAGCATCTCCGATGGTGCTCTCCTCCCAGCTGGGAACCCTCCTCAGATGACGGCTCACCCGCCTTAGGTGATTGTTCATACCTCAGGTCACAACTCCCGAACCCCTGACAGAGGGACCAATTGGCAATTTGGGAAGGTCACAGCTCAATCAGTCACCTCTGACTGGCCCTGGCCTGCACCAGGGGGTACGTGGGAATCCTGCCTGTTGACCCAGATCTGGGAATTACGTGTTACCCAGTCACCTGTTATGCATCAGATGAGTGGGCCAGCCTTCAGGAGCACACAGAGAGGAAGAAGAAATGAAGAGCAACCTCAAATGCCAAAGCAGTGGAAGGATAGGAGATGAAGAATGAAGAAAGAAAGAAACAAAAAACAGTTGAGGGACTGTTCTGATATCATGCTACTAAAACTGCCATTCCAATGATCGTTTCCATTTCTTCACATTTTTACTGCAGGCCTTTTGTCTCAGATTCATTTCATTCCCAAGTAACTTATATTGCTATAGTCCTGTGTTTTAACAAAAAAAAATTATACGTGCTTTTCTTGTTGTCTTTTTGTTTTTGTTGTACTACTTCTGTTACCCAAGGTTTCTTCACGGTTACCTTCCTTGCACCTATAACTGTCTGTCCAACTTAGGTGATTTCCGCCTTTTTAGGGATGCCCATTCCTGTTCCATTTGACTGCTTACTGTGGTATTCATTATCACAGTATTTACTGCCTTAGAGAATTTCAAATGTACATCATTCCTCAGTACTTCAGTATTCCATTACTTTCCAAATTGGTCCTTCATCTGCCTGTCTTGAACTTCAGCCTACATCATAATTAAATTAAGGGAGGTGTATATTTACATCTCGGTATGCCTTACAAGCCAATGTCTGAGTATGGAATCTGTGATTGTTCACGATGTAATTCAGCTGGTTAGCTTTCCATATCACCAGGCCTTCACCAAGTACATTGACGTCTACATCTACATCTACATCTTCATCTACATACATACTCTGCAAGCCACCATACGGTGCATGATGGATGGTACCCAGTACCACTGCTAGTCATTTCACTTCCTGTTCTACTTGCAAATAGAGCAAGGGAAGAACAACGTCTATATGCCTTCATATGAGTTCTAATTTCTCATATCTTATCTTTGTGATCCTTATGTGCAATTTACGTTAGTGGCAGTAGAATCACTCTGCAGTCAGCTTCAAATGCCAGTTCTCTTAACGTGTACCTAGGAAAGAACTTTGCTCTCTCTCCAGGGATTCCCATTTGAGTTCCGATGTATCTCCATAATAGTTGTGTGTTGTTCAACCCTACTTGTAACAAGCGTAGCAGCCCACCTCTGAATTGCTTCGGTGTTCTCTTTTAATGTGAGTAGGCATGGATCCTGGGCAGTACTCATGAATAGGTCACACTTGCTTTCTATATGTGGCCACCTTTTACAGATGAACTACACTCTCCGGAAATTCTCCCAATAAACCAAAGTGGACCATTCACCTTCCCTTCCACAATCTTCACATATTTGTTCCATTTCAAATTGCTTTGCAACATTATGTCCAGACATTTAAATGGTATGACTGTGTCAAGCAGGAAGCTATTAATGCTGTATCCAAACATAATGGATTTGTTTTTTCTGCACATCCACATTAATTTACTTTTTTCTACATTTAGAGCTAGCTGTCATTCATCACGCCAACTCAAAATTTTTTCTATGTCATCTTGTTGCATCCCTCTACAGTCACCCAAGTTCAACACCTTACCACACACCACAGCATCATCAGCAAACAACCACAGATTGCTGCCCACCCTCTCCAGCAAATCATGTATGTATACAGAGAATAATAGTGGTCCTATCTCACTTTATTGCACTTCCCTGGGGCACTGCTATTGATACTCTTGTCTCTGATGAACACTCACTGTAGAGAACAGCATAGCGAGTTCTATTACTTAAGAAGTTGTCATTGTTATTGTTACTGAGATGCACAACTCAAGCAAGGGTGTGGTCACATACAGTGATATAATGAACACGGACATCTTTAAATTTCAACAAGAATGGGTAGCACAGGGAACAGTTGATGTCATACAGAGAACATGAAGAAATAATAGAGAGAGAGAGAGAGAGAGAGAGAGAGAGAGAGAGAGAGAGAATGAACACCACCACCATTTTGACCTCTTCCTCACCACCAGAGTACATCATGGCAAGTTCCTCTGAGTTAGGGTGAGACCTTACATCCATAACCCTATGAGGTGCTACAAATACCAGCATTTTGGCTGTGCAACATTGAGTTGCAGAGATGAAGCAACTGTGGGAAATATGGCAAGGATGCCCAATAATCTGCCATTGACTACTTGTCTCCAGTTAAATGCATCAACTGCTCTGGGACCCAGTTTGGACCAGAGACTATCCAAAATTCACTGACAAAAGAAAAATTCAAGAAATAAAAGTGACAAAGTGGATTTCTTGTGCAGAGGTCAAGAAAGAATGTAAGACGATGAAGCTCCTACTCTTTGCTACTTCCTATGCTTCCTACGTGAAGAAACCTATGACTAAGGTAAATGTTTCAATGTAAAAGATGCCCAGAGAAACAGAACCCACTACCAACACTTATACCTGCAAAAGGAAGCAGTGTAAAAATATAGTAAACCAGGTAGGCGCAACACAATAGAAGAGCAAAGTTTTACTACTGAGCATACATAAGGCATCCCAAAAGAAAAGTGCCTGTCAACTTATCCTTTTGCCACTAACCTCTAAGTGATGGGAAAAGGAGTACAATTGTCAGATCACAAACTGTCCCAAGCACCACCAGATGTCATGCTGGCATGTCTGAGTGATGAGGAGGGCATCATGGAAGCCCCTCCAGTACCACTCGCTTTGTCAGTGCCTCACTTTCCCAGTATAAACACAGCAATAAATTAAAGCAGCAACACTAAAATGGCTTCCATACTCCAGTCAAATATAAATTGATACAAGGTGCATGTGGAGGAATTGAGACTCCTTGTATAGCAGGGGTGTCCAACCTTTTAGCTTACCTGGGCCACATTGGAAGAAAACAAGTAAATTTGGGGCACACATAATACACTTAATACCAACAATAACCACAGCTGAGGAGGGGGATGGGGTGGAGGGGGAACAATCTATGGATGAGTGAGAGAACAGCATCTTGTGGCAGGAGCTTCAAATAAAAATATTCAATTTATCATCTGTGGAATTTTTTTCTGATTTTGTGACAGATGCTCACTTCTTGGGCAGTCTGTGGACCACAGGTAGGACACCACTGTCATATAGGCTAGGCTATTCTGCTTAATTCTCAAAGAGACTCATTTCAAAAATACTGACACACTTGTACTTAAGACTATAACTTCACAGGAAAGATGACCTCACTGATGACAGGGTGAAAGGTTGGGTAGCGATGTTCATCAAGGATGCATTCCAATCCTTGCTTGTGCCCTTAAGCACAATTCTGCAAGCTGTGGCTGTCATTATAAAGCCCTGAGTTCATGTCATGGTATGCTGTGTGTACCTGCTGCCCCATGAACCCACTAACAGTGAGAACCTCAAACGGCTTGTTGCTGAACTGCATCATCCCTTTCTCCTCTTAGGAGATCTTAATGCACACAGCGGACTATGGGGATGCAGCACCACATTTGCCAGGAGTCAAAAAATTGAGGATAACACAAACTGAAAGCATCATACAAATGAACGTGTGTCAGACTACTCATTCCAGCATCGCTACTGGTTCATCCACAGACACTCTTGCTTGCCTGCCCTTGCAGACACTGTTCGGTGGAAGATGGCTTGTGGCCTTTATGGAAGAGCACTACCCCATCTGGGTCTATTTGCCAAATGGAGCCGATTCTGAAAAGAGGCCATAGTGCTGGTTGTTCTGAAAGGTTAACTGCCTTCGAGGAATTTTGATGTGTCTAGGAGTGGACAGATGACATTACAGCCATATTCAACAAGCTGCTGATGCCTCCTTCCTTAAGTCTTTGGGAACACCTAGGAGGAATTTATCCCTTGGTGGAATGATCAAATGTTGTTCTGCAATCAGAGACAGGAAGGTAGCTATGTGAAGCTTCATTCACTGCCCTACAGATGAGAATCTTGCAATATTCTGGGTGACTATGGCAAAGATGAGGAGAATAACCAGGAAGAACAAGAAGAGATTGAGGTGAGAGTTCCTGAACTCCAGCAGTAGACCGAAACCTTCAAATAAAGTATCTGAAACTGTTAGCATGATTTCCTGATGGCACTCGCAACTGTCATTAGCTTCAGAACAAGAACAAAGGTGCCTCTTAACAATGCCTAGTGAGATCACCCGGACAATAACTGGATTTTATAAAACCATTCATCAGCTTGTAGCGAGGCTCCAGCATTCTGTCATTATCGAGCTATACAGGAAAACATTGCTTGGGATTTTTGTTCTGCCAACATGGAAGGATCCGACTGGCTTTTTTGGGAGTTGGATTCAGCATTGTCAGTAGCTTGCGATACTGTGCCTGGCCATGACATAATGACAAACAGTATGATAAAGTGGTCAACACATCAGCTGAGGAAGTCCTCCAGTATTTAGTGAAATATGACAGACCGGATTATTTCTTAATCCATGAAAAGAACCTACTTTAATCCCAATTTTAAAATCGGCGAAGGATAATAATTACCCTAGTATTTATCATAGTGTTGGTCTCACTAACTGTGTAGGAAAGATACTGGAGCATATTGTTAACTGACACCTAGTGTGGATTCTCAAAACCATATCACTAATAATAAGTCACTTCCGGTTTGCGTTTAAGAGGTAGTCACTACTAATAAGTCGCCCCCAGTGTTAAGTTCAGGAGGTATCATTCCACACGCAATAACCTGATCTTGTTAGAAGCAGCAGTTCAATAGGCTTTCCTCTGTAAGCAACACTTTGATTTGGAAAAGGCCTACAGTACCACCTGGAGGCATAATATTTTGTTGCACCTTTTTTTCATTAGACATCTCCTCTCTTTCATACACACCTTCCTATGAGACAGCTATTTAAGATACAGGGTCAGGATTGTCCTGTCTGAAGTTTTTTAAGTGTAACAGAACTCTACACCACAATCAACACTATTACATCCATGTAAGGAGTCCTGCGCAGTGCTCCTTTCTCACGGATGACTTCTCCATCTTGTTTGTCCTCCAACTTTGCAACGATTAGACAACTGCATTTAACTATCAGGCTGCTAGAGGAAAGAGGGAAGAGGAAACTATAGATTTCAAGTTCTGTTTGGAGAAATCTGTGTGTTGGTTTTAGTAGCACCCACTCTTGTTTTAATTTATCTTTTTTAACAATGGGGCTTGCTGTTCTCACTTTTAAAAAAAAGGTGAAATACCCTCTCCCAGAGCATTTTTAGATTTACTATGCATAACTGTTTGCTGTCCTCAGGGCCCTGGGCTTTCTCTTATGTTATGACGAGTCATCAGTGCATGAAACGCGTGGAACATGGGTGTCAATGCAGCATTATTTTAATTGAGTGTGTTTTATATGACAACTGAGAGCAGACTTTTGATCCACCACGACCTGCCCTCTATTTTAAATGACACTAAGGTGAGTGTGGTTCATTTTTTAAGGTTGTGTGCGTTGTTAGGGTTCCTTCCCAAAATCTTGAGTTCGAGATTTTAGCATGTCGCATACTGGCTTCGTCACTCATCATTTCCATGTTATCCTTACATTGGTTATTCCATCTTTTTACCTGGTCACAGTAACCTAGCCTTTATACTACTAGTATTTCATACTTGATTTTATCTAATTCTTGTATTTCAAATTCTTCTTAGTTGATAAGGTTTGGTTTTCAAACTTTTCGTTTTTTTACAGAGTCTCATTGCCCTTGTCTCACTTTATTTGATGTAGGCACTGATGACCCATAAAATACTAAATATTAACTAAATAACTATTAGACTTACTCTTGTCTCACTCATACTCCTGGACCCAGATGGGGTAGTGGTCTTCCATAAAAGCCACCAGCCATCTCCCGCTGAACTGTGTCTGCTAGGGAAGGTGAGCAAGAGAGCTCAGTGTCCGTGGATAAACCTGTAGCGATGCTGAAATGAGTAATCTGACACATGTTCATTTACATACTGAATTAAAATTTTAATATCCTCATATACTTTCCCTTGCTCTTCATCTCCTTGCTTGTGACATCGGCATGTATACCTGAACTCCTGTTAACAGTAGCTGATGTGAAAAATCCTATCACTCAATTGTTCAAAATGACTCTCTCTCTGCCCTAGCTTTCTATTCATAACAAATTCTTCTCTGGTTATAACATTTTCTGCTGCTGTTTGTATTAATTATGTATGTCTGATCAGAAATCCTTGTTTCCTTCCATTTCACTTAAATGAGATCTAGATTGAGACTATCTAACTTCCCTACCACACTCAGACTTCTGACATTCCGCACACTGTCTCGTAGAAGGTATTCCTTACATTGGTTATTCAATCTTTTTCTCATGGTCTGCTCACTCTTGGCAGTTCCCTACCAGAGACTGATACAGGGGACTAATCCAGAATCTTTTACCAGTGGAGAGATCATCACGACACACTTTTCCAATTACAGGTCACATATACCATGAAAGGAAGGAAGAAAGACGGATTAAGGTTTAATGTCCCACCAACATTGAGGTCATTAGAGATGGAATACAAGCTCAGATTGACTCAAGAATGGGGCAAGAAATCAGCTCCACCCTTTCAAACAAGCTATCCTAGCTTACAGAAATTATAGAAAACCTTAATCTGGATGGCTGGACATGGATTTGAACAATGTTCCTCCTGAATGCAAATCCAGCGTGCTTCCCACAACTCCACTTTGTTCGATACATGTCCACTGGATAAATATTTGGTGTATTGGGTTATTAGACAGATTGTGCCACAGAAATACATCTAAACTTGGAAAGGGAGTACATGGCACACGCAGTCTCACAAGATGTGATAGTTGGTTTGCTTCTGTTCATAACCTACATAAAGTATCTTTGAAACACTCTGAAGGACCCTTAAAAAGTGTAATGTTTGCTGATGTCAAGTAAACTAATCAGGGACCCAGATGATAGCTGTCTTGGGTCCCATCCTGTTTTTGTTTTACAATAATGATCTGCCACTTAATAATGAGTGTCACTGAGTTAATGCAATTTAAAACAAAACAAGCATAATTAAATGATATTCAGATCAGCCACAGAAACCAGTATTTCCAGGAAGCTAGCTGTGTGAAATTCCTAGGACTGCAAGTAGATAAAAATCTATCATGGGGATCACATATACAGTACCTTGCAAATAAATTAAATAGCATAGCATTTGCAATGAGAATATTGTACAATGCTACCAGTATGTGCATAAGAAAAGTAGTATATCACAGCTACTCTGAGTCAGTGATAAGGTATGGAATTGTATTTTGGGGTAACTCAAACCATATGTGTTAAATACTAAAACTTCAGAAAACCATCATTAGAAATATGCACAATGTAGGGCAATGAAAATCATGTCACCCACTCCTAAAAAGTCTAAATATACTAAGTGTTCCCTCACTATACATATATGAGCTGATTATCTCTGTACACAGTTATCACATAAATCGAAGCCCTGTAACCAAAGGTAGTGAAACAGTCAAGACAAGTGGAAAGAAGACAGTTAACAAGATAAACAAGCCCAATAAACTGTGCGATGACAACTGTAAATTCACTCCATAATCCAAATCGAAGTGCTACATTCTCTTGCTTGCTGATAGCCACGGAAGAAAGTAAGCGGAAACCCTGCAAAGTGTAAACAATAAAATCCAAGTAAGCAGTGTGGTGAAGCCAGGAGCAAGAACCAAAAACATCGTAGCAAATGTAGACTTAGAATGCAAGATGTTGCTGGACAATGATTTTATCATATGTATAGCAGGCGCAAATGACGTGGCGTTTAATGAAGCTGAGACCTGTGTCGAAGGCTTGTCCATGTTTCTAGAACAAAACAAAACTAAAAATACTGTTGTTGCTACCATTCCACATCGGCATGATTTAACATAC
Source organism: Schistocerca piceifrons (assembly GCF_021461385.2). Classification (NCBI taxonomy): domain Eukaryota; kingdom Metazoa; phylum Arthropoda; class Insecta; order Orthoptera; family Acrididae; genus Schistocerca; species Schistocerca piceifrons. The sequence goes on from NC_060138.1 coordinate 23,205,090, forward strand.
CATTTGTGTGTTAACAAAGAGATCAGAAAAACAAATGCAAGGATTAAACTGCTTTGTTCAAGATATGAAAAATGTTCGATTTTGGATATAGCAACATTAAATAAATGCGTGCATACTGTACATGGATTACATTTTAACTATGAGGGGAAGTGATTTTTGTGTGAAAGATTAAACGAACTGATTACAGAAAAGATCAAACTAAGTACCCTAATTTACGAAAACAGTTCGTTCTCATCGGATTTGCCAACTCACTCACATACTGTATCCTGTGCCAGCAACATACAGAGTGTTCAACACCAGCCAGACAGAACCATTGGAATCTCCAGCAGCGACCATAAAAGTGGTGAAGCAGTCAAGAAGAAAGATAACTTCCAGGCTCCAGGAGGATTTTTGGTATCATTCAATGCAGAGGAAGAGGCTATAGAAGAAGTTCCGAAGCTCAAGCCAGCAGTAGGCCTTCATGTCCACAGTGAAAGTACCCTGATACCAGGTAAGCCTAATTGTAAAAATGGCGCAGATTTAAGAAAGACTAAACCACTCACAATTATTTATCAGAACATTGGCCTAAGAGGACTTAAAAATTCACTAGACCCGCTACTAATAAACATAAATGATATTGAAAGAGAAAAGCAACCAGATATACTATGCTTCACTGAACATCATGTCACTTGTGGTATTCAGATGTTGTGCTTAGACAGATTCAGTTTAGCATCTTAATATTGCAGATCCAACATGGAGAGGGGCAGAACAGTGATTTATGTTAGAAATAAGGTAGTATTTAGAACTCTTGATGTAAGCAAATTTTGTATTGAGCAGCACTTTGAAGTGTGTGGTATAGAACTGGCAACAAATAGTAGTCATATTATCAATTTATAGAACACCTACTGGGAATCTAGGAATCTTTCTCAAACAGATTGAAGCAATGTTATCAAAATTGTACAGAAAAAACATTTCAGTCATAATACTAGGTGACTTTAATGTAAATTTCCTGAATGAAAGTTGTGACAGAATGGAGCTGGAGCAACTAATGAGCTGTTACAATCTAATGCAAGTAGTTGAATTTCCCACTAGGGTAACTGACCACTCCAGTACTCTAACTGATAATGTGTTTGTTGATAAGTCTAGGCACAGTAGCTTGGCAGTCAGTCAAGTCCTAACTGGGGTTTCAGACCATGATGCTATACTTCTGACAATCCCCCATTTAAATCTTAACAGAAAACCAAAAGCTATCTGGAAAAATGTGAGACCAATAAATAAAGAAACAATGGAGACATACAGGCAGAAGCTACAGTTAGTAGACTGGTCTGAAGTATTCAACTCAACAGATGTCGACACAAAATTTAATGTATTTATTAATTTAACATCAAATCTTTTTGAGGAGGTGTTTCCAAATAAAAGAGTCAGAGAAAATCAATTTAACCCTGCATTTAAGCCATGTATTACCCAGGGCATCAAAATTTCATGTAAAACAAAAAGAGAATTGTATGCCTCAGCCAGACAGTCTAACGATATTGCAGTGATGGGGCAATATAAAGTGTACTCTTAAGATATTAAGGAAAGTGATCCAGAAATCTAAAAGTACGTATCTAAAAAAGGAAATTGACAAATCAAATAACAAAATGAAAACCATATGGAAATATGTTAAAAGCAAAACGGGGAAAGCCTATCTGCCAAAGAAGTGATTAGCTTAAGAACTGGGAGCCTTTCGGTGGATGCTCCAGAAATGGTGGCTAATATCTTTAACAATCATTTCCGAACAGTCACTAACCAAATGGAATGCCAGGGTTCTGTAAAGAAAGCTACAGAATACTTGCATAACACCTTAACTAATAATATAGATGAGATGCATCTTCGAAAAACTGCAGTGATAAAATCAGAAAAAATAATTATGTCTTTAAAATGTAAATACTGTTGTAAACAAATAAGTACAGTCCTCTGCCATATTAGTAATAAGTCATTGGAAGAAGGTGTTTTTCCCGACAGGCTAAAATATGGGCTTATACGACCAATTTATAAAAAGGGAGAAAAGACTGAGACTACAAACTATCGACCAATTTCATTACTCTCAGTTTTCTCCAAGGTACTAGAGAAATTTATGCATAGCAGAATGGTTGAGCATCTTAGTAAATATAACATCCTCAGCAATAGCCAGTTTGGCTTTCGGAAAGGGGTATCAACCATGAATGCTATACATGCCTTTGTTGACAATGTTATGGAACCCATAAATAATAATATGATGACGGTTGGAATATTTTGTGGCCTGTCAAAAGCTTTTGACAGTGTAAGTCGCCATATTCTCTTGAGTAAAGCTAAGACCCTAGGAATGGGTGGAACTGTAGGCACGTGGCTTGAATCCTATCTGTGTGGTAGAAAGCAGAAAGTAATCGTGGAAGGACTGCATGGTGGCCAGGTATTTTCAGAATGGGACTCCATTACTGCAGGAGTTCCTCAAGGCTCAGTATTGGGCCCACTGCTCTTTCTAATATTTATAAGTGACTTAGCACTATGTACAGAATATGGGAAAATACCCATGTTTGCTGACGACACCACTTTATCAGTTAATAATCTCTCAGGGAATGTGTCAAATGAGGCTGCAAATAAAGCTTTTTCAGATTTGACAAACTGGTTTGAAACCATTGGCCTTACAGTCAACCTAAAAAAGACAAATTACATTCATTTCTCTTCTAACACAAATGTTACTAATGAAATGAACCTAAAAATGGGTGAGCACGAGATTTTGAAGGTTGAGTCCTCCAAATTCTTGTGTCTGCTTATAGATAACATAATGAAGTGTCACCACCATATTCAAGATCTGTGCAAAAGGCTAAGCTCAGCAACATTTGCCTTAAGAATAATTTCAAACACTAGGGAAATGAGCACAATCAAAACTGCATATTTTGGCTATTTTCGCCAACTTATGGCCTATGGTATAATATTTTGAGGAAATCAACCAATAGCAAAAAAAGTGTTCCATGCACAGAAGCGAGTAATAAGAATTATGTGTGGAGTACATCCTAGGCACTCGTGCAGGGATCTGTTTATAGCTCTACAAATCCTTACACCTGCCCAATATATTTTTTCCCCTATGTGCTTTGTTTCAAAAAATAGCAACTTATTCAAAATCAATAGCTCATACCACAGTTATAACCGAAGGAAACTGGATATCCATTATGAGCTAAAAACGAAAAGCATGGTCCAGAAGGGGGTTTTATACAGTGTCACCAAGATTTTTAATGCCCTCCCACCGCACATTAAAGAACTGGTTGGAAACATGCCAAAGTTAAAAGAAAATCTGAAGCAGTTCCTTTTAGATGAATCTTGTTACAGTATTGATGAATTTCTTAGCAAAAATGCATAGAATCTCTTGTTTGTGGTTAAACCTTACTGTGTGACCTCCACAATTGATTACTCATACTCTGTAAGTACAGTGTAACTTAATACAATAGCCAAATATATATATGTCTGTATATGATGCCTGTATAACTTAAGAACAATACCCAAATTTATGTATGACAGTATATTCTTTCAGATGTCCTGTATCTTAACTAATATGTAATGGTATATGCTAAACTTCATAGTTTCTTTAAACTAATGATAAGATCAATGTATCTGTGCACAAAACAATAATCTGTGAAAACCTTGGCTCGTTCTATATCCAAGGATATGTTCCCATATGGATCTATGGAATGCGAAATAAATAAATAACCTGATTTATTTGTAGCAAACCATTTTCAACATGATTACTACACCAGAAATCAAAATAATTTTATGCTGCCCACCAACTGTTTAAAACTTTATGCTCAAACTCCACATTATATGAGTACAAAGATTTATAACAAAGTGAAAGGAAGAGAATTGCTCAGCATAAATTTAGAAACACTGAAAAAATCCTTATATGAGAAACTAGTGCAGAAATGTTACTATTAAGTAGAAGAATTCATAAATGACAACCTGAAAATTTGAGCAGGAGAGAGCAAGTACTTAGGACTGTTAATCTTAAAAGTTTGTTACTTTTGAAGAAAAATTGTTAATTGCTTAATTACATAATTATTCAGTACTGTATATTTCAAGGAAAATTGTAAACCAGTTTTTCTGTTTTGACGAGTCTCCTGAACTTTAAGTCAATGGGTTGAAATTGTATGTTACAAGACAATGAACTTCTACTACTACTTCTACTATAGGACTACAAATAGTTCACAACAAACAGCATATATCTTAAATCTCATGCAGCTTCTTACTGTGAAATTTAAAATAGGTAAAAATTTCCTTTAATATCATCAGAAGAAAATATTATTGATCATACACTAGTTTAAACACAGTGTGTCAAATTCCTTGGGGTTCAACTGGATGGAAAGTTAATTCCATCAGCAAAGCAAAATAAATACAAAATTAAGTTCTGCATGTTTAGCATATAGAAGTCTCTCTCATTGTGTTGTCCTAAATACAAGAGTACTGGCTAATTTAACACTATTTTGCTTTGTTGTCTTATGGAATTATCTTCTGATGTGATGCACCTATAGTAAATAAAGTATATATTCAACAGAATGTAGTAGCTAGAATACCGAGTGACGTAGACAACTGCATATCGTGCAGAAGCCACTTTTAAAAATCTTTTTATTCTTGCAGTCATTTCTCTGTACTTTTATTCCTTACTGGTTTTCGTTGCTCATAAATACCAGTTTCAACTGAATTAAAATGTTCACTATCACAATATCAACCCATCTTTCACTGAATCCAATAGTGGGGAGCAGGGAAGTGGGGTGGCAGGACAGAACTGACCAGTAAATGTCTGCCACAACCCAACCCCCTCCACTTTTTGACTACATGCCATTGTAATACACACACACACACACACACACACACACACACACTATATATATATATATATATATAAAGATGATGAAACTTACCAAACAAAAGCGCTGGCAGGTCGATAGACACACAAACAAACACAAACATACACACAAAATTCTAGCTTTCGCAACCAATGGTTGCCTCCTCAGGAAAGAGGGAAGGAGAAGGAAAGACAAAAGGATATGGGTTTTAAGGGAGAGGGTAAGGAGTCATTCCAATCCCGGGAGCGGAAAGACTTACCTTAGGGGGAAAAAAGGACAGGTATACACTCGCACACACACACATATCCATCCACACATACACAGACACAAGCAGACATATGTAAAGGCAAAGAGTTTGGGATATATATATATAACATTCCCACGTGGGAAAAATTATATATAAAAACAAAGATGAGGTGACTTACCAAACGAAAGCGCTGGCAGGGGTCGATAGACACACAAACAAACACAAACATACACACAAAATTCAAGCTTTCGCAACAAACTGTTGCCTCATCAAGAAAGAGGGAAGGAGAGGGGAAGACGAAAGGAAGTGGGTTTTAAGGGAGAGGGTAAGGAGTCATTCCAATCCCGGGAGCGGAAAGACTTACCTTAGGGGGAAAAAAGGACAGGTATACACTCGCACACACGCACATATGGATGGATATGTGCGTGTGTATACCTGTCCTTTTTTCCCCCTAAGGTAAGTCTTTCCGCTCCCGGGATTGGAATCACTCCTTACCCTCTCCCTTAAAACCCACTTCCTTTCGTCTTCCCCTCTCCTTCCCTCTTTCCTGAACAAAAGCGCTGGCAGGTCGACAGACACACAAACAAACACAAACATACACACAAAATTCTAGCTTTCGCAACCAATGGTTGCCTCGTCAGGAAAGATATATAAAGATATATAAATATCCAGTGCTGAGATTTGAACTACTTCCCTCCAGATCAAATGCTGTCGCATTGACACGAGTTACCAACCATACCTTTCAGGGAAGCTGCCATAATGGAGACTTAAATGAAAGTGTGCAGTTAATAAGGATGATAGAATTACCAAAAAAGTTACAGGTGGCTTTATAAGCTGTTCGAACTCAAATTATATTAATAAATTCCAAGTTCTGCTTTGCTTATAACTGCAATTTGGATCCCTCAGTATATCCAAATCATACAAATTAAGATGCCTCAGGTAACACATGTCATTAAATGAAGATAATGTACAAATATATAGTTTACTTTATTTCACCATTTGAATTTTTACAGACAGGATTAAATTTCCTTACACTAGTCAGTCTTGGCTCTGCTCTGCTATATTTTCACAAGAGCAGTTATAATTTACAAAATAAAAATTTGTGAATTTCAGACACTATTTACAAGAAATGTGATATAGTTTGTAAAATAAAGATTATTCAAATCCAGATATAATTGATTTTAAGGATCATGACATTAGAACTTGTCTTTCTTTGCTACACCTTATGTGCATTTAAAATAAAAATTTGTAAACTGCCATAACATGAAGTTTCTTAGAAAGTCATCATTTGAGAAAAATAATTAGTAATAACTTATTTTAAAAGACAGGATTTCTATCATGCTACTCCCATAGTTTTGTTTCACACTTACTGCCACAATAGGTTTCCTTCTGTTTAGAACCCAGATAGTCGTAAGATGCATTTAGCGTGCAAGATATCAAGACAGCTAAAATACATAGATGTTAACATGTCATTAGTGACACAAATGTAATCAAATATAGGGACCTAGATCTATAAATTGACATGTATCCTCTGTGTGGTGGACACAATGTTACAGGTCATTTGATTACCTTTGAGAATGCTGTTTAGTTAATCAGGTTAACATACATCCAGAGGATTTATTTTAGATGTGGATTCTAGCTGTCAGGCTTTGCGAAAACATTTACTATTCATTCATTCACACATCATGTCTATAAGAATCTTCATGAAAGAAAGGGAGATTAGCATTTATCATTATTAGAGAGAGACCACAAGCTCAGATTAAGGAAGCACAATTTAGTAAATGAGTCCCATCCTCTTCAGAGGAAGCATCCCGGCATTGTCATGACTGATTTAGAATAACTATGGAAATTTAGATCTAGATAGCCAAGCAAGTATTTGTAACCTCTCCCCCTGGTCAATAAACAATTAAGTCATCAAACTAGTTGATGAGTTTTTGCATTTAGACCACATCAAAGGAAACAACTTGATACACAAAAACCCCAACAGAAGAATAAAACTGACCTGGACTGTTTTCATAATTTACTGTCTTCATACTGGAGATTCTGATGTTTCTGAATCAGTGTGTATTATCAGTTTTGACTAATGTCAGTTAAACATGGATCTTTTAATCTGACAACAATGAACAAATGAGTGGTGCATGTTGACAATTACTATACAAAAATAAAGAAATGTATCAGGAAGCAAATGGGAGTAGGAGACATAACTAAAACTGTGGTGAAAATGAAATTTAGGGGGGCGTCACAAGAAGTCAAGTAAATGGATGGTCATTGTACCATAGAAGCCCTTTATTACATTCAAAGAGCTAAAAAGAGACTAAGTTGACTATTTAGTGGGAGGAAGGTAGACAATGGTATTTGCAAACATAGAGGATTAACTGAAAACAGCAGTGCATGTGAAAGTGAAGAGGCGGCCTTTATCCGGGAGTAGGTGACAAATGGCTGATGATGAAAAAGTTGTTTTTCTACAAATTCCACTTTTCTTAACAGTATAGTCCAATTATTTTGTATACTGGCTGGATTTGTATATCACAATAATTTGGAAGCATAATATAGTAGATGGTATCCACTAAAATCAGACTATGATATAATGCTAACTGTGGGCTGGAATTCAACTCTAGCTTTTATTTCCAGCATTTATGGACAATACTCAACCTGTGAGTTATGTTATGTCTACAATATTTTTCCTAATGGTACTCATGCCATTGAAATTCTGCAGAAAGCTATCGAAAATTGAAAGAGATTGATGCTAGGTGAGCAGTAGGTCAAACACTGTTCCACCATCTTCATGAAGTGCCTTAATGAAACATTTAGTTTTAATGACAGCTGGTGTTAACCAGCTGAAACATTACTGCTGGCAATATCTACATGAGTTTACTTACAAATTAACTAGATATTTGGGATCCAGTGGGCGAGTTAAGTTTCGTCAGGAGATATTTAACACAGTTCCCATGGGAAATTGGGAAAGATTAGTTATGTGACAAATGTGGTACTATCAAATGTCATACTATCAAATAATCAAGTGGAAGGAAAGGTGTGGAGGAGGGGGCAGTAACATAATGCAAACTAAATTAACCGGCAATTCTTTTAGCAAATGCCGAGATGACAATCTTCAGAATCATTTAATAAAAACACAGAGTGCATATATATAAAAAAATTTCCAATGCAAGACTCCTGTGGCAAGATAGTGGTATTCATTATCAAAGTAAGTAGTAAATCAAGTAGTTCTAACTTGACCTCAATAAGGCATGAAATGATTTACATCGTATTGTCAATGACACTTACAAACAATAATTTCTTCCTCCTCCTCCTCATCCTTTTGCTCCTTTCCTACTCTTTTTTGTCACCCGTTGTTACAGTTATTACATGCAATCATGTTATCAGTTATTTTTTCTGATGTTAAATAATTCCTTTGAAGATTTACAATTGTGCAAGTTTTACGTAACAGTAGAATCAAAACCAATGCTGAAGACTTAATTACAACATCCTTTTCTTGCCAATATAGTAACAAAGTGAATTACAGATTAATGATGACAAATAAACACTGCATTTAGAGTATAACAGTGAACAGTAATAAATGATGTACATCCAGTGATACCAAAAATATGTAACACATATTTATGTTACAATTCCAGATTAAATAAAACTTTTGCTTTTAGTCAAATTACACTTAAATGCTACTAAAATGTTAAGCTTCTTTTTGTGGAAGAGTACTGTTCTTATACAAATAACCAAAACATCTTACATGTTTGAACTTACACATGTTCTTAACCAATAATTTCATAAAGAAAATTCCAAGTCTTTCAGTAATTACGATACAGTCTTTGATTCCACAGTTTAATGATGTCTGACAAAAGCTAACAGAAAAGGTATCTATTCTACTAGCTCCTGGGGGAAAAAAGTAGGTAAAGAGATACTCAAATGCACATGAGAAAGCAAAAGCATTTTTACCATCAGGGTAAATATCTAATATCTTGTTATAAAAGGAAGTAATGTAATACAGAACAATTAAGTTAATTGTTTTCATCATTATGAACAGTAAACTTCTGTAATAATGTTATAGAAAACCCTGAGCAGAATACACACAGCACAGTACCCCTCCCCCCACCCCCACCCCACTATAGTTGTCACTCTATTGTCTGCACTGAACTTACTTATTTAGTTACGAGTTTGGAACCACAACCTTATATTTTTCTTGCTGTAAAAATTTCTTTTGGAAGATGGCATTAATTAATGAGATAATTACTATGTAAAAAATGAAAAATCCATATACCATTGATTGTTGGTTGAAAAAATTTTAATGAATTTATTTTAACTGAATTTCAGGGTGAACTGTCGAATACTTCAGTATTTTGGCAAGTGGACTTTCTTTGTTAGTGCCAGATGACTGAGTAAACATGGAAGTGCTCAGTTTAATAATTACTGTACATACTTTTGAGTGCCAGGCTAACTTCACACAAAATCCATATATATCTAAGTGGCATGGAACAATTCTTGGACATGTGTTTATCATGCTCATTGCTCAGCAATGAAATGTTGTTTACTGTTTAATATAAACAGTTTCATATCTGCTCTGCAAAAAGTTACATAAATTTTGCTGTTATCAAATGGACAGTATCAACTTAAGTCACTGTCAAGAAAGTGGCACAGAACAACTTAACATTATTCAGCTAACAATGATAGATTCTTACAAAATTGTTAAACAATGGTGCACAAATACAACAGAAATTAAGACACTGATACAGTTTTGTTCTTGACTCATTTCACTGTTGACGTAATAATCCAATGCCGTTTGCACAATTATACATAAAAATTTGATCAACCAACTTCTCACTACGATATAACCGGACAGATAATGTTGTAAAAAGCAACAGAAATTTAATTTCTGCCCCAGTGTATGATGCATTTACATAACGCAGATTTCTGCATCATGATAAAAGTTACAACAAATTATTTTCAGCACAAAAATAGAAATATCAGTATCACAATCTTTTATCATGTTTCTTTTGACAAGACAAATATTTGTTTGAACCACTCAATTTTTATCACTAACTGTACAGCTCATCTAGTCAGTCCTTGCTAACTGCTGGGTAAGTACAATAAATATTATGTAACAATGCAGAGCACATTTCCCTAAAACTGATTAAACCATTTCCTTGTTGCACTGTTCACATCATATACTGCAGACTTGCATTTACTATCAAACTCACCAGCACTTGGTGCAATGTAAGCACATAGTTTCTGTCAGTACTACAACATAACAAATGACCACACTCACATAGGGAATTAGGAACAGCGTGCACTTTTAAATACTGCCCAACACACCGTGTAATGATTTACAGCCCTAAACCACTTTCAGTCATCAGCAAAAAGATGTCTTGGCTGTGGATGTTCAGCACCTAGAAACAAATTTATAATTATTTCATCAACAATAATTACTACTACTACTACTACTACTACTGATATCTGTGAAGAGTCTGGCATTTCAGAGATTAAATATATGCTAATGACTAAACACAAAGATGTAGACTCCATTGCTGGTTTGGTTCAAACTAGAAAGAGCTGATGGATTTACAAAAAATTTAACAGCCAGTTGTTCTGCAAGCTACAGGTGGCTAGAACATTTCAAGCAAAGGAATAACATACTGTTTAAAATGTTTGAAATGAAGATGACCAAGTTTCTATGACAATGACTAGAGGTTGGATGCAGTCTGTTGCCTTCGACACTTGAACAGTATGACAGGAAAGGTGTCCTTTCTACCACTGCTTACACCATTCAAAATGTCAATCATATTCAGGCAGGAAAATCTCAAGGAAACAATTATAGTTTTGGCAGGATGCAATTCAGATAAAGCTGAAAAACTATGCACATTTCTTATTGAAAAATGTTTAAAATCAAGCTGTTCTGAAAACGTATGAACCGTCCAGATCATCCACATATTATATTAAAAGCTATTAAGCTTAGATTTTGGCATCCAAAGAATCATGTGGTCGAGGTGTTGTATGAAACCTGAAATTTTGCTATCAAAAGCAATTGCTCTGTGAACATTTGCTCATAATCAAAGTAAAATAAGTTTTTTAAATCAACTATTAGATGGATTACATTTGTTACATTCTGCATGGAATTTGGGGATGGTAAAGATGACTGAAAGTTGTTTTGGTTATGCAGTCATTCACCAAAGACCGAGATTCTTTGGTAGTGGATACTGAAACTGAGCTGATATTTAATGAAATATTTGCTACTGTTTCTACATTATTACACTATTCTGAATGACCTTGTTGCAGGTCAGTGATGATATATACAGTGCTGATAATGACAGATTACCTTTTTTTAAAGCTTTTAGAGCTCCAAAGGTTGCACAGAAGTAGATGACTACAATGACAATGATCAATTTGACTATTAAATCAAAACATGTGGACCATTATGTAAATAATGCTTAGCTACAAATATTTACTTGAATGGCAATATGAATAAAACAATGGCCAATGTTATACAATTGCCAAATAATTCATGCTGAAAAGGAACTGCAGAATCAATCTCAAAAAACAATCTTCTGTATATAGACTTACAAGGGAACCTCCCCATCGCACCCCCCTCAGATTTAATTACAAGTTGGCACAGTGGTTAGGCCTTGAAAAACTGAACACAGATCAATCGAGAAAACAGGAAGAAGTTGTGTGGAACTATGAAAAAAAAAAAAAGCAAAATATACAAACTGAGTAGTTCATGTGCAAGATAGGCAGCATCAAGGGCACTGTAAACTCTGAAGCTCCGTGGTCCCGTGGTTAGCGTGAGCAGCTGGTAAACAAAAGGTCTTTGGTTCAAGCCTCCCTCAAGTGAAATTTTTTTTATTTTCAGACTATTATCAAAGTTAAGGCACTCAAACATAATCAACTTCGCTCTCCAAAATTCAAGGACATGTTCAGATTTTCTTGCACACATGCAGGATTTGACGGTCTACACACGGAAAAATTTGAAAACAAAAAACATATGTTTTGACAGAGCACAGGGAAAACTGAGCGACTGTGAAACTGTTGCATTCATTTGTTGCAGTTCATGTGACAAACTCTTATGTTTTCATCACTTTTTTGGGAGTGATTATCACATCCACAAGAAAACCTAAATCGGCAAGGTAGAAGAATCTCTTTACCCATTCGCCAAGTGTACAAGTTAGATGGGTCGACAACATATTCCTGTCAGGTGACGCACATGCCGTCACCAGTGTCGTATAGAATATATCAGACGTGTTGTCCTGTGGAGGAATCGGTTGACCTATGACCTTGCAAGCAAATGTTTTCGGTGCCCATTGGAGAGGCACGTCATTTCGTCTACTAATCACACAGTTTTGCGGTGCGGTGGCAAAACACAGACACGAAACTTATTACAGTGAACAGAGACGTCAATGAACGAACGGACAGATCATAACTTTGCGAGAATAAAGAAAGTAAAATTTTCACTCGATGGAAGACTTGAACCAAGGACCTCTCACTCGGGAACTGCTCACGCTAACCACGGGACCACGGAGCTTCAGAGTTAACAGTGCCCTTGATGCTGCTTATCTTGCGCATGGACTACTCAGTTTGTATATTTTGCTTATTTTTTTTTCATAGTTCCACACAACTTCTTCCTGTTTTCTCGATTGATCTGTGTTCAGTTTTTCAAGGCCTATCCACTGTGCCAACTTATAACAAAATCTGAGGGGGGTGCGATGGGGAGGTTCCCTTGTTAAAATATACAGCATTCACTTACAATGGTGAAGTTCAGCGGGAAATCTAAAAGCTGTACAGTAATAAAATTTGACGATATCAAAAATACAATCAATCTTATCTCATTTCTATTCACAAACTTTCATTCCTATCCAACTGTAATTACCTTGATGTTCCAGTTCTGCTTTTTTTCTGTCCCGAATTATGTACAGAGCTGTTATCAAGAAAAAGAGACCACCAAGTACTTCAACAAAACTTGTTGTGAATAGAGCATATTGCAGACTTTTGAACCGCACAACAGGATCCTCCGTTTCATGAACTCCAATTATCATAGTGTCATTTCTAAGAATTGTGGAATTAGCATGTAAAGAAACATCTGGTCTGTTTAGTGCTGTCTTCAGAGCTTCAGAAATCTGGAAAAGTATTTCATATAAATACACACACATACCAGGTAATTTCAACATAATTTCATTAACAGTATTAAAAATACATGAAATGCTTGTATTTTCAAAATAACTTGTAACTAAGTTTGTAGCAATTTTTAAAAATGACAGAGAATCTATATTTTAAAACAATTATTTCTTAGTACACTCATTAAGAGAATGGGGAAACAAATAACTGACTAAATAACACTGTAATAATCAAACAATGGAAAATCCAGGATGGAATGTAACAATACCAGAGAAGGAAAGTCACTACTCACCATATAGCAGAGATGCTGAGTCACAATACGCACAATAAAAAGATTCACACAATTAAAGCTTTCAGCCATTAAGGCCTTTGTCAGCAGTAGACACACACACACACACACACACAGTCAGATGTGTGTGCAAGTTGCGTTTTTGTGAGTGTGCGTGTGTATGTGTGTCTACTGCTGACAAAGGCCTTAATGGCTGAAAGCTTTAATTATGTGAAACTTTTTATTGTGCCTATTGCGACTCTGCATCTCCACTATATGGTGAGTAGTGACTTTCCTTCTCTGGTATTGTAACATTGTAATAAGTGATAATGACATGATTAAGTTATTAAAATTGATACTCCTGGATTGAGAGCAAGAAATATGATCGCCAATAATGCAGTCAGAGAGAGAGAGAGAGAGAGAGAGAGAGAGAGAGAGTGTTAACTGTTAACAGGAACTTACCACACCAATTAAATAAGGGCTGCCAGCATCACCTAGAGCATGGGAAAGAAGAATCTGGAACGCTTCTGCTGTTGATCTTCTGGTTGGTATTACAACATACTGAAACAAATTTAATCCCGTCTTATTACAACGGGTTTTTACTGCAGTATAAGAAAAAAACAATTGCTTTATAGGGTTAATGAGCTGAGCTGAGCTAAAAACTGATTGCAAAAGTCTGTATTTATTAAGAAGGATAGGTTTTTTACTACCTAAAAATAACCATAATATGAACAAAAATATGCTATTGTGACAAAAAATTCACAAAAGTCATCAAAATAATATAAAAAAATCTAACCTAAAATATTAAAATGAAGTAAAATTTCTCTTGTAAAATAAGTCAGTCAGTTTACAAGAATGAACTATTTGTTTAATAAGAAAATGCACATGACAAGCAAGCAAATTTGATGTTTTAGCATGCTTTTCTTTAACTTTGCCAGAACATAGTAACTGAAGATTTTTTCCTTTGTTTTTCATATCGTCATCTTCATTTCAGTTTATGAGCTCTGAGCAACAATATACAATTAATACCTCATGCAAGGTTTAAAATAAAAACGTTTTCTTACTGTCAGGCCACAAAGCTTTATAGTTCAAGAACTTTTTTCCTGCTTTAGGCTAGTGGCTCTTCTGATTCATCCACAGCAATTATGGTAACATGAATAAATCCAAAATATGATTTTATGTTTAAAATATGCCTGAAATTTCAGTATTAGACATTAATTCTTGGGCTAGCCCAACTGAAGCGGCTTGATTGCTGTTGCATGAATCAATGCTGCTTCACATATCACTGAAGTGCTTGCAGTAATAGTTTCAGGGATCAATCCAGGGCCTCCATATTGTCAAAATAGGAGATGATATGGAAATGTCTGGGGCTAACAACTTAAAATACTGCAGCGTGTGAATGGGTTTTCAGAAGTACCTTTCAGATACATCCAACAAATTTGTCATCATTGCTGAATATACTACAAATCTCTTCTGCAGCTCTGAGTAATGCATGCACTAAAGAAGTCACACGCACCATTTTACTGTATAATGCTTCTAGTGAATTGGCAGCTTTCACCAGATAAGATGCAATATCCTTTACAAAGAGTAGTACATTGTCACACTTAATGCCTTTGGACCATATGAGACCCACAGATCTGTTTAACAATTTACTAATGGTGGAAAAATTAACTTTTTAAAATGTTCATAGTTTATTATGAACTTTTTGCCTGGACCATCCTCTTCCAAATTTCCCACAATGGCATTTGCATTACATCTCCCACAGAGTCTGGTTTCATCAAATGACACACCATTTTTTGTACTTTTTATTTTTTATTTTAAACAGAGCTTCAGCTGATGTAGTCCTTCCTTAATGTGGAAGAATGGGAAAGAGATTTGTCTGTGTATTTTTCTACAGATTCCTAAGATTTTTGATGGTTCAGTTCACTTAAGGAAATGTCAGCACTAAGGAAAGCTGTAAAAAAAGATCTTCACAGAATGTTGAATATGAGAGTTACGATTTCCCTAGGAACCTTTGCTGTAGCACCCCCCCCCCCCCCCCCCCCAATCAGATGTACCTCATGCTTGTGTTCTTCTGTTGCAAGATGCTGCCGAATGTCAAATGACTTCTCCGTGGATACTTCTCTGTTGCATAGTTTAGCATACAGTATTTTACCATCAGTTGAAAACACTTTCTCACCACATTGAGATGCGAACTACTGAAATTTTAATTGAATACATTGCTTTACTTTAGACAGTTTTCTGAACTAGGATGCACATTGTTCACGGACTTCAACAAGACTGAACAACACAACAAGATTCTTGTCTGCTGTCTCCTACACTGGCTGAAGCACCTACTTGCTTGCAGAGTAACAAAAGGCTACACAGACTGCACTGTTGCATTATGATGGAGCCTAACACGTGAATTCGAATAAAACAGAGGATTTAGGTAGATATTTGTCATTTTCCAGGAAACAAAATAAGGTGCACAATTCTGTGGAATGTAACACAGGAAAAACAAATTGTATGAGGAAAGCTTTACTTCTTGAAAGAAGCAATGCACAGCACAGGGTTTTCTTGCTCGCAGTTGGTTAGTGTATCATGTAAAAGTGTTAAGTAAATCAGTCAAAAACTTATTAAGATATTTTGTAAAAACCTCCTTATGTTCATAAACTTTTCTGAAAGTTGTGCAGAATTTCTCGATTTTCTGAAATAGAGGGAAGAGAGGGAGGGCAGTGAAAGACCCCAAAGCAGCAATGAGCAACACAAAATATGTATTCAAAAATAAAAAAAATAGTAATCATGTTCCTGTTGGACATTTTCTTCAAGATTTTTATGTCTCTTTTTTTATCTGAACTTTGAATTTAACTAATTATATTGCCTGTAAATGTTCACTTCATGTTTAAATGACATGTCCACACATTATGAATAAGAATGAAAAGGAGAACACTTTCTTTTCTGTTTTTGTGTTAAACAAAGATTAAAACTAAATTTTCATATGTTTGAAAATCATAGGTGCAACAAGTCTATACTACTGTCTAAAAACTGTAAACACGTCATCACTTAATGCCATTACCAAAACTCTCGAAGAGAGAGAGAGAGAGAGAGAGAGAGAGAGAGAGAGAGAGAGAGAGAGAGAGAGAGAGAATATGGTATCGTTTTCTTTCCTACAGCCAGTTTTAACAACAACAGCAGGGCATTTAAACATATGACATATTGTTCCTCCCATACACATTCGTTCTCCTTATATACAGGGTGTTCATTTTAACTGAAGATACTGAAATATCTCAAAAACTACACATAACATCAAAAAAATTATAATTCCAATTTGTTTGTCTCAGAAGGGGACATACAACAATACTACACTCAACCCCCCCCCCCCCCCCCAAATCCCATCCCACCCTGCCCCATGCGTGTGTGGTGAAACTTTGAAATCTTCAATGGGAAACAGCATTTTTTATTGCAGATTATGGTCCTATGGCAAAATCTACATGTGTGTTGCCTGAAGCATTTTCTTCGCTTCGCCACAGACGGTGATGTAATCAGAAGAACAGAAACGATATCCTACTCAATGTCCTTTACATATCAAATGGCACATGGGTTCCACCTCTATGCTGCAAGGGTAGAACAGGCCAGTATTTCAGAACTTTTAACTGTAAACCCCATTTGCAACGTTTTGTTCCTCCGACATATTGAACATAGGACTACTCGACGCACCACCATGGCCATGTAGCGATCTATGATGTATCATAACAGGCAGTACACTACCACTGGAGCTCACGTTTTGTGCAGACGTAGAACAGATAGTGGCTCTAAGCATTACAATACTTGTACAGCATTTATTGCCTCCACACCTACCTATTATTTGGAGAACAGATAGGCAAGTGGATGACGAATGTTGGAACCACGGAAGAAAAAACTGAAATGATCCTGATTTACGGAGAATGTAGGAGAAATGCCGAGTTGGTTGTTGCCTTCTATGCCAAGCATTTTCCAGAGAAAGTGCGCTCTGATTCGTTCTTTTTACAAGGTTGTGAAAGCCTTTATGTCTGTTGGCAATGTACAGACCAACAAAAGGGAATGAAGCAAACATGTTACAGGAGAAGCTAATGAAATAGCTGAACTAGCAGCAGTGCACCACAATCCACACGTAAGTATCCGGCAATCAAAAACCTTATCACTTGTCACTGTGTCAAGAACTTCTTCACACTGATTTCCGTTTCGGGGTAGTGTTCTGTGAATGGGCACATCAACAAATGCGAATGACCCCTACGTTCTTTGCCGAATACTATTTTCCAATGAGTCTACATTCAGAAAACAGTGGTAGTGTTAACCAGCATAACATGTATTACTTGAATGTAGGCAATCCCCACTGGTTACAGCAAGCTGACTATCAACGTCCTTGGTCAGTTAACGTATGGTGTGTTATCATGCGTAACAAACTCTTAACTCCATATTTTATCAATGGCATGCTGAATGAATGCAAATACTAAACTTTCTGGAACAGCTACTACTCCAGGATGATGCCCTGGACATTTGACAACGTAAGTGGTTTCAGCACGACAGTTGTCCAGCACATTACGCTACTGAAGCATGGAAGATATTAGCCTGTGTTTACACTGGTCAGTGAATTGGCAGTGGTGGCCCTATTAACTGTTCTCACAGGTCACTGGATTTGATGTCACCAGATTCCCTTCTGTAGGGTATTTAAAAGATATGGTGTACCAAAAAGTGCCAACAGACCCCACAGACACGGTCAACCGCATCGGAGATGCCTCTGGTGACATTCCTCACAGATATGCTTCTGTCCTGTGTATGGTTATTTTAAAAGTGGATCACTAAGTGTACTGAAGTTGGTAGTACTACATTTGAACATTTACTCTGATTGGAAAAGTAGAGCAGCAGTCTGGAGCCATGCCCACAGTGGCATGCTGAGTAGTTCCCTGTTCAGTATGTCAGAAGACTACAACATTGCAAATGAGGTTTCCAAACAGAAGTTATGAAATACTGGCCTTTCCTAGCCTCGCAACATGGACATGGGGCCCACGTGCCATTGAGCAGCATGTCATAAATTACAACTGTGTACCCTATCTGTAGCAAAATGAAAAAAATGCTTCAGATCAGGATCAGTTAAATCCAAACAATCCATTTTTCTCTTTAAGATGATCTGCAAGAAGGATATGCAAAAACTGCAACTGTCAATGAAAATATGGGTATAGTTTACTGTAAGTTAATGAGCAAAAGGTCAAGCAGAAGAAAGAACATGAAGAATTAACTACGAAAATGCTTTGACAAGATGAAAAAAAATTGGATTTCTGCTCCAATCTGTTGCTGTGGGTGGGACACAAGTCCACTGCCTCACATTACAAGCTAAACAGAGCTCAAAACAGTGGATTTTTCTTATTGAGTGTACTTATACTTTGCATAATACAGTAACTGGCTAATACTTCACAGGCCTCTGGGATGAATTTTCACTCTGCATTGGAATTTGCACGATCTGAAACTTATTGGCACGATCTGAAACTTATTGGCAGACTGGGGCTCTAATTGGGAGCGTTTGCCTTTCTTGGAAAGTAGGACAGGTGCTAGTGGAAGTAGAACTGCGAGGGCAGGTCGTGAGTCACGGCTAGACAGCTGTCAGCAGAGCATTTGCTTGTGAAGAGCAAAGGTTCCCAATTCGAGGCGCATAGTTGTAATCTGCCAGGAAGTTTCACTTCAAAATTTATTTCGGCCAGCTGGATGAAAAACTAAGTGTGAGCAGAGGGCTGGTATTTCATGAGAACAATGCACGTGCCTATAAAATGGCTTTGGCAAAGAGAAAACTTGGGGATAATTGACAGTGTATGAACTACTGGAATGGTCAGCCCATACATCAGACTGTTCCTCCAACATTCTCCTAATTCCCACACACACAAAAAATTGGTGGATGGAAAACTTTTTCAGTCTGACGATGAGTTTATGTATGGCAGCCTAAGATGGATACTTTCCAGATTTTACAGAATATGACTTCTGGGGTCATATCTACTAACCAGGAACTGCCAGACACTGTACTATTTTGTGTTGATCTACTACATCAGAATGTAATTTCACTTATGATCTTAAAAATGAAACCAGGCAAAGAACTTTTCACCTCACTCTTTCATGTTGCAATATATCTATAAACATAATTACACCATATAAGCAGACTATATGTTACAAAAGTTTCCAATTTTCACCAGAACATACCACAATAATTTAAGTTCACACAAATTTCACAAAGAATAATAAATACATAGCAATGTCTGATGTTAATGGAGAACAAAAACATGCACTGCTCAATAAGAAATTTCACAAATTCTAAAGTCTGCAGATGATAAATGTTTCTTGCATTTAGTTGAGAGAAATGAACCAAGCAGCACACCAAATAGCCCAGATATCATTACTAGCCCACCAGACAACGTATGAGACACTGACACAAATAAGAACATAACATATTAAACTATAAAACTTACCAACAACATGTCAGCCACTACAGACCAGTTGAGGTTCAAGAATACTTCTCCAAAAAATATAAATATGTAACATACAGAGATGCTACTTTCAGCTAGGAGTGATGCGATGAACAGTAGTGGGGCACTAATAATTAACCCTATGGCACATATCATAGGATCCACACGAGGGTATCTAGGTCTCAAAAATTGAGCCAAGCAGGAACCCAGAGGAACACCAACCAATCCAGAAAACATGGCCACGATTCCAAACTTATAAGAAACACTGGAATAAAAGAAAAAAAGGAAACATTATTGTCAAAAAGTAAACTTACCACAATACATGGGACTTCAGTTCTAATCTTATTAAAGTTTAATACCACCTATGATGCACCAAGGTTTATAGTGTTGAAAGTAAGTATGTCAACTGTAAAACTGATAGACCTAAACTTCTAGAATTCAAAACAGTGAAAACTCACAATACAAAATACTGAAGATAGACCTGTCCATATATCAGCACTGCTCAGAACACGATAACAACTACAGTCACCACGCTTCAACTACTGTCGTCACACTGTTTTCACAGTCAAATGAAACAATGTACTACAACTTACAGCAGAAGAGTCACTTGTTTGGATAAAGGTCAGTCTGGTACATGTTATGACACAATATGTGACATTCGCGTGTCTAATAGAAAAGGAGAAAGAGTAAGTATTCAAATTTTAAAACAGCAAGAACTGGAATCTGCCTTAGTTTTATGTCCCATTGATCACTTTGAACAATGTGGAATGAGTCATTTTACTTTTACATCACAAATTAATTTGGACATATGGTTACATTCTGAATATTTCTACAGTTCTTTTCTTCTTTTTTCCCCCCAAAGAGAAAAAATATATACAGATATTGTGAGTTAGTAAGGCCTACACAGCACCTTTTACACATTAAAGTTGTAGAAATTATTCTATAGAATAGGAGCTGTCAAGGAGAAACTTCCTCAGGATTTTTTTCTAATTTTACTTTGCTGTCTGTCAGAAATTTTACATCACTGGGAAAGTGATCAAAAATTATTGTTGCAACGACCCCTTTTTGTGCTAAAGACAACCCTAATGTGGAGCAACAAATGTCACATTTCCTTTTGATATTGTAATTATGTACACTGTTGTGCAGTGGATTATTTACATTAAACTTCCTGAAAGATTAAATATACTTTGAAGCAGTAGTCAGAATGCTCACCTCCTTAAGCAGATGTCAAGGAGATGATTGTGAGTGAGCACCATGTATTATTCTTACAGAATGTTTTAGTGCAAAGAAGACTTTCTTTCTTAAAGATGAGGTACCCCAGGACATTCATTATTCCTTACGAAGTTATTGAATGAAAATATTAAAAACATGTCACCTTACTGATTTGTATCTCCCCAAGATTTGCAATGATTCTAAATGCAAATGTGGCTGAACTAAGTTGTTTTAGGCATTCCAAAATGTGCTTTTTCTAATTTAAATTCTCATCAATATGGGCACCTAAGAATTTTGAAGTTTCTGCCCTATTTATTATTTCTCCATCATATGTTACACTTATCACTGCTGTAGTGCCCCTAGATGTTCAGAACTGAATATGTTGCGTTTTTAAACTGATAACAGTCAAATGGCTTCGAAAGGTCACAGAAGATACGAACCAGCGCTATTTTATTATTTAATGCTCGTAAAATCTGGTGAGTGAGTATGTAAATGGCATTCTTGGCAGAGCAACCATTCTGAAACCCAAACTGTGATTTGCTAAGGTCAGATACTATTCTAGAATACACCAACTTGTCAAAAATTTTGGAAAATGATGTCATCAGTGAAACATGCTGGTAGTTATTGACATTTCTCTTATATGGGAACAAAGCTTTAGTACTCAATTGGAAATACCATCAAAACCAGACGAGCTTTTACTTTTCAGAGAATGTATAATTTTGTTAATTTCAAAAGGAGGAGTTGGTGATACATTCATATGATTGAATTTTATGAGAGCCTGTTTTTCAACATATAGCTGTGATTTTTCTCTTTCAGTGCTTGTCCCTATGCTTTCCACTATATTTAAGAAAGACCATTAAATACACTTGCTGTCTGTGATACATCATTTGTAACTCTTCCATTCAGTTCAATGTTGATGTTATCCTGTTTTGTGGCTGGTTGTCCTGTCTCTCATTTCACTACATTCCATATAGCCTAAATCTGTTATCAGAATTACTGATTTCTGACATTATGTTCATGTTCCTTGATTTTTTATAACATTTCTTAGCGATTTTGAGTAGTTTCTGTAGTGAGCTACTGCAGGATACCTACTTGTTCTTCCTGAAAGATACATTTCCCTTTTCCTTTCACAAGATACCTTAATCCCTCTGGTGATCCATGTTATATATATATGGCTGTTTAGTGTCCTTTCTGATTTCCTTATGCAGAAAGGTATTTTCAAATAATGAGATGAATTTATAACGGAATAGCTTAAATTTAATGTTAACATTTGGTTCATTAGACATTTCATCCCCGTCATCAAGTGTTCTTAAAAACACTTGTCCTGGAGTCATTAATTCTTGTAACTGATTTCCACTGAGAAATATCCATACTGTAAGGCACTGTGTTATTTATACTGAGTAACTGTGCATCGTGATCAGAGATTGTTACCAGTTAAGTTTCACAAAAGAAAACATTATCAGGGTCCTACTGTCTTCCTCCAACCACACTAAAAAGTTAATCACTGAAATCAAACCATAGGATCCAAGTAAGGTTTCCAGATCATTTTCTCTATGAGAATCTTTTATAAAATGTGGATAGAAGTCACCACAGACTATTAACTCTTGCTGCTGTCTGACATGGTACGGCAATGAACCCAGATTCCTCATAAACAGTTCAAAATTTCCCAGTGGGGATCTATATACAGTTATAATTAAAAGTGAAATACTTTTCAGCATCAATTCACAAGCACCACATCTATGTGCTGATCACGAAAAGAATCTACTTGTCTCAATGTTCCAGAAGTTGTGTTCTATCTTAATATATGTAACAACTTCTCCTTTCCCATATTACTTCTATGTCATGTCTAGTATGTGGGAACAGGCACTGCACTCATATGAGATTTCATTTCAGTCAGCAGCAGCCTGCTCTCCTCACTGTTCACATGGCTCACAGTTAACAATATCTATCTAGAGAAAATGATATCTATTATAGATAAAAAATAAATAAAGCAACACAAAGATATATGTTCAATTACTCAAAATATTTTTTTATACTCTTCTTAAAATATATTTAAGGATCGATGACTTCTGTAATTTCATATTGGGTTAATCAGCTCTTGATTGCAGTTTTTAGATAATGAGGTCACACATAAAATATGAAATTGATCCAACAGCATCACACTCATAATTTGTCTTACACAACTCTGAGTACATTTGCTGCTACCACTCAAACATATTTTTGGGTGAGACTCATTCAAAAACATGACCTTTCTGTGTGACACTGTGTATGAATACGCCAAATGTAGCCTAGGGTACACAGGATACAGTCCATATTCCAACATAAGTAAGGAGAGTCATTGGACGTTTAGAGTGCACTGGTTATAAGCAACGATCTCAGCCACACAAACTTGTACGTAAACTCATCAGCAAACAACAAATCAAGAATGGTGTAGTGTAAGTCATTTCCCTCATTTCAACATATATTTTAAAACAAGAAAACACCAGATAACAGTGATCACAACTTATTAGCAAACCAGTTTGTTTTTGACATGTATAGCCACTGCTGCTGAAATGTACACACAGATTAATCAGTTTATAAGATAGTGTCCCACATATCTTATTGCTCAAAACATGGAGTTTCACAAAGCAATTATTCTAAGCCAGAAATTTGAATCTTGCATCCATATTATTACTCAAACACAGCACTGGCCCCATAGTTTTAGATAATATAATAACCTAATTTTTGCAAATATGGGAACATCTTTGCTGAAAATGATACTACGTACTCATTGAGAGTTGCATTTTCATGGCCAGGTTGTAGAACAAGTCCATAGTGAATAAACATTGGACCCCACCACGCCAGGGCACCAGCAACAAATGCAACACAAGTGAAGCCGAGGGTTGACAGCATGAAACTGGCACTGAAAGATACAAACAAAATCAAATGTAAGATCAGGAGCTAAAAATGTCTTAAGATTATTGTACAAGTAATGATGGAAAGGCTAACCAAATTTAACCATAAGCTACTCTCTCTCTCTCTCTCTCTCTCTCTCTCTCTCTCTCTCTCTCTCTCTCTCTCTCTCTCTCAAATATTTACTTCCACCTTTTACATGTCCCTGAGAAAATGTTCACTAAGTTTATTTTTTTACTGTTCTTGTAAATTTCTCAACTTTCCACCTCCATTTTCTCATTTCCTTTCTTCTACAATTTAACCTTCCCTCCCAAAAATGAGATCCACAGTTTACATTTGCTATTTGTGCCCTCCCCCTCTTGCCGCATGAGCCATGGACCTTGCTGTTTGTGGGGAGGCTTGCATGCCTCAGCAATACAGATAGCCGTACCACAATAGAGGCGTCCTCTTGGGTAAAATATTCCAGAGGTAAAAATAGTCCCCCATTTGGATCTCCAGGCGGGGACTACTCAGGAGGACGTTGTTATCAGGAGAAAGAAAACTGGCGTTCTACGGATTGGAGTGTGGAATGTCAGATACCTAATCGGGCAGGTATGTTAGAAAATTTAAAAAGGGAAATGGATAGGTTAAAGTTGGATATAGTGGGAATTAGTGAAGTTCAGTGGATGGAGAAACAAGACTTCTGGTCAGGTGAATACAGGGTTATACACACAAAATCAAATAGGGGTAATGCAGGAGTACGCTTAATAACGAATAAAAAAATAGGAATGCAGGTACGCTACTACAAACAGCATAGTGAATGCATTATTGTGCCAAGATAGATACGAAGCCCACACCTACCACAGTAGTACAAGTTTATATGCCGACTAGCTCCACAGATGACGAAGAGATTGATGAAATGTATGATGAGATAAAAGAAATTATTCTGATAGTGAAGGGAGATGAAAATTTAATAGTCATGGGTGACTGGAATTCGACAGTATGAAAAGGAAGAGAAGGAAACATAGTAGGTGAATATGGATTGGGGGGAAAGAAATGAAAGAGGAAGCCGTCTGGTAGAATTTTGCACAGAGCATAACTTAATCATAGCTAACACTTGGTTCAAGAATCATGAAAGAAGGTTATATACATGGAAGAGGCCTGGAGATACTAGAAGGTATCAGATAGATTATATATTTAAGGTTCGCCAATGACATTGTTATTCTGTCAGAGACAGCAAAGGACTTGGAAGACCAGTTGAACGGAATGGACAGTGCCTTGAAAGGAGGTTACAAGATGAACATCAACAAAAGCAAAACGAGGATAATTGAATGTAGTCAAATTAAGTCGGGTGATGCTGAGTGAATTAGATTAAAAAATGAGACACTTAAAGTAGTAAAGGAGTTTTGCTATTTGGTGAGCAAAATAACTGATGATGGTCGAAGTAGAGAGGATATAAAATGTAGACTGCCAATGGCAAGGAAAGCGTTTCTGAAGAAGAAAAATTTGTTAACATCGAGTATAGATTTAAATGTCAGGAAGTCGTTTCTTAAAGTATTTGTATGGAGTGTAGCCATGTATGGAAGTGAAACGTGGACGATAAATAGTTTAGACAAGAAGAGAATAGAAGCTTTCGAAATGTACTGCTATAGAAGAATGCTGAAGATTAGATGGGTAGATCACATAACTAATGAGAAGGTATTGAATAGAATTGGGGAGAAGAGGAGCTTGTGGCACAACTTGACTATAAGAAGGGATCGGTTGGTAGGGCATGTTCTGAGGCATCAAGGGATCACCAATTTAGTACTGGAGGGCAACATGGAGGGTAAAAATCATAGAGGGAGATCAAGAGATGAATACACTAAGCAGATTCAGAAGGTACTGGAAGATGAAGAAGCTTGCACAGGATAGAGTAGCATGGAGAGCTGCATCAAACCGGTCTCTGGACTGAAGACCATATCAACAACAACATTTGTGCCTTCAGTGAGCATAGCCAAATTATCTACATAAATTTAATTCTGACCTTATTCTGTGTTTTAGATTGATGCCTACAGATTTTTTTTTTTTTAAACCTAAGCCGATATCACCTTATACTGAGGCAGATACACTCAATCTTCAAAATAAACAATTTACATGTCAGTAAACCTATAGAGTGGCTGAAAGTTTGTTACGATTAAATAAAAAATCTAAACTGGTGACAGTAGAACCATTCTGATACATGCCGCATTTTCATCACTTTGAGAAAACTAGGGAAACATGTTTCTATTTGTTTTAACAAAATAGGTCTTTTTTGTGGTTTAGTCTTTAATGAAATAAATTTGACAAAAAACTGTTATTGTAATTTGTTATTGGAAGATTCAAGAAGTTTTGTTTCTGCATTAAACAAATCACTTGGATCACTTTGGCACAAACAAACAAATTACAGTTGCATCATCACATCGAGACACTGAGGGTCTAAGGGAGGTAACCAAATTTAATCTTTTCTAAATCCAGAGAGTAGCATGTTTTCATCATTATGGGCCTAATCATCCCTTCCTCTTCTGTGTACATGTAGAACTGATAGGTAGAATGGATGATAAACTTGTGGAACAAATTAAGAATTTTTTTATGTCTTTCATTTTTTTAATATGGTAGTGGCTTTGCTGCCATAGCCTGCGAAGATACGTAATTCCGGAGGCTTAACAGAAATTCCTGGAAATGTGTTTCATTACTTTTCTGTAGTGTCATCATTGTATTGCATAAGGCTTGAGCCATTTAAAAATTTAATTTTTCACATTTCAGATTTCTTTGCACCCTCACCCGAAACAGTTTGGTAGTAGTCTTTGTACTGATCTGATAGATTTTCAAAATCCAGAAACTTGTCAGTTGAGTGTCTAACTATGAAAGGTTTATGCTTCCAGTAGTCATGCAGGAGGTCCATACATGACTGAGGTGTGAAGGTGTCTGTCCTCTTCTTTTGTTCTCGACTTATGAAAGAAAACTCTGTGTCATTCAGTAAGTACGTATGCCCACTCACAAGGTAAAGCATGATATTATCTTCAAGACAGAACAATTTGTTGACCAGAAACTGTAAGAAATGCAACCTGTTCCACTTACGCACAGCAAAGAGTACACAGTGCGCAAAAAGAATTGTCAAAACCAAAGAGAATATAAACACTGTCAAAACTGGAAAAATAAGAGACATTAGACAGTTGACTTTGAAAAAAACTTCTTTTGTTACCACTTCAAAAATTATTCCACAGTCATTTGTATGAAATATGTAGACAATCATTGTTACAAAAACTAAGCACCTATTTTGACTTTACACTATAATATTTTGCACTGGACCACTTCAGCTTTTGCACTAAATTGGAGCCATAACTTGTAGCCATAATGATCCAAGTTTGGTTTCTCACATGGATCGCTATGAGAAATTTTTCAAAGCAGCATCAATTCTAAAGTTAGAGATTGAGATGTTCTTACAGAATGCATCCATGCAAAAAGCTCTAATAAAAAAAAAGTCACTTGGATCAATATGGTTCTACTGTCCCCAACTGTCCTCTAGTTGGCAAAACAGTTTTAGCCACATAAACATGACAACATGAAATATTAACTGAACATACATACACATCTTAAGTGTATCAGTATTGTATAATTTTTAATGTGTGGCTGGTTATAATTGAAATCAAAATGTTCAGAATGAAGTAATTGGCTAGTGTAATGACATGCTGCAGCTCATGCTTACTTATTGCCAAGAGCACGAATATCTTGTAGCCAAGAAGTTCGTCCGATATCCGATCTCCCTTCACTCTCGCCTCTCATTGGATCTTCCATTGCCAAGAGGATGAGAATTACAGCAATAGCACCCATTATAGGGGTTACTCTCAAACCCCACTGCCACACACCAGTGGCACGTGCAGTCTCTGAGCCAATGATGTAGCCCAGGCCACTGGAAGAAACAAACTTTCATAAATATTGTGTGTGCTGAAACATAATTCCTACATTTCTTTCCACTGTTAGTACAGATTAACCACAGCTATTTACATTCAACTTCAGATTCTTAGAAATAAAACAAATATGCCTACATACATAATGAGTCTTTTGCTCACAAATAATGAAACTGTAGTTACATACTAGTTAATTGTATTTTTAAAATGAGATGTCGACTAGCGTATTTCAAATGTCCATATCCCATTCAGATTTTTTACTGTTATAGAAATAAAACTATATATTCTCACCTGCCAACTGGGATTGCAAAATAAAATAGAGCTAGCATTTTTGATCTAGTGTCCTTAACAAAGAGATCACTAATAATAGTTGGAGCTATAGTTGAGTAACTTGCTTCTCCAATCCCAACAAGGGCACGGAATGTCAGGAACATATGGTAACTCTGAAAGTGGAAAAGCAGTTCACAGATGAAAACAGACACTATCAGTCACACCAAGCTATTTTAAGAAGAAGAATGTCTAACAAAACCTCTTCATTGTGTTCACATCATTAATAGGAATGAAACTCTGAATACAACAGAATATATAATGCTTAAAGTAGCATCGGGTATTTTTTCTAGTCTGCAAAAAAACAATTAATGTTCAAATTTAAACACAACTACTAATGTCCACTGTGACAAGGGTGCGAGACATTGCTAGAAATGTATTTCACAAAAATAATAGTGCAAACTTTCTTACATTTACAAAGGAACCAGCAAGAGTGGTGCCACTCCACAGAAGAACACCCAGTGCCATCAGTAGTTTGCGATTGTATCTGTCACCGAGGTAGCCGAAGACTGGTGCAAACACCATGTAACTGAGAACAAAGGCAGTCTGCAATAGGCCACCTTTGTCATCACCAATGTTGTAGTGTGTTTGAATCTGTTGTAAGATACCTGTAAAGTAGAAAGAAGAACAGTTCTAGATTACAGTTTTTCACATACTTTTAATCACTGAAACAATTTCACATAAAATCTTATTAATATAAACATATGTTCAACTGTGTTTGTGGATTCTGATTTTACAAATAACTTGTTGCTCTGAGCACTATGGGACTGAACATCGGAGACTTAGAACTACTTAAACCCAACGAACCTAAGGACATCAAATACATCCGTGCCCAAAGCGGGATTCGAACCTGTGACCGAAGCAGCAGCGCCTAGAACCGCTCTGCCACAATGGCTGGCACAAATAACTGGTCTCTGGGCCTACATTTTTGTACCTTATATCACCTGCTAACAGATGGTAAATTTAATTAAATCTTTCTCAAAGTATTTTATATACAGAATGAAGAAATTTGTATGCATTGAATTCTTCCACGTTTCTTTAATTCTTGTTATAATCATCATGAAGTGAGAACCATGACCCTCATCACATTATTGGAATTTCCAATAAAGCAACATTTTTTCTGAAGAATTTATACAAATATGTCCTCTATTTTCCCACTTTAGCTACTGACATTTCTTTTCCTCTGCACAGCATTTTACAACCTGATGGTCTGCTGGCAGTGCACGCATCATGGATAGATCTACATCTGATTTGGGAAGTGTTGTGAAAGGAACAACAGTTCCACTCACTGAATCCTCTTGATATAGATAATAAGGATTCAGACTAAATAGCTGACACCTCCAAAATGTTGGTTACAGGGTTCTAATCCTGCTCTTATTTACTATCTATATGAACCAGATGCATCTCACTTAAAACTATACAGTCTCCAATGAAACAAACTAAAAAGCTGTGTATCCGATTTTATTAATGGAAACAGTAGATTTTGTTCATGGAAACAGTAATGGTACCATTTATGTACCTAAGGCAAATTTAATTGAGAAAATTAATCAATAATGAAACAGAACTGCTGACCAGTATTTGCCTTCACCAGGTAGAACAAGCAATACCGCCAAAACACAGATATAAAAGCAAAAATGAGAGACTTCCTTGGTTTCAGAACTAATAGTTCCTTACCCACGGAGCAGAGAGGGGTAGATTGAAGGAGGTCACAGAAGCCCCACACCTATAGTGAGGACAAGCTGGGCCCCCTATCATTCTGGGATTTGAGTCACCTGTCCTTTACTTTAACCCTCCCCGACCCCCTGCTCCCCAGGGACTTAAATATTAGTTCTGGAAATTAGGCAGTCCATCAATTTTAGTTTCACGTGGGTGTATTGACAGTACTATACGTTTTCCCCTCTGAGGGTAAGTATTGTAACCACTTTTCATACTTTATTACAACAGTTCTAGGATATTCAATGGTATAGCTTAAATTTCTGGCTCATGAGAAATTTATGGTGGACCTGGAATTCTTCCACACATTCTCTGAATGAACACCATTAAGATTACTCATTTTCACAAACAATGATTGAAAAATAACAACATTTATCTTCCCAGTAGTCTGATGATGTTAGTCATCAATTTCTATCTTCAGTTGATCTTTCCCCATTTTTTACCTTTTTCCTCTGCTTAATCACGAACATATTCCTTCAGAATGACATTTCAAATGCCAACAACTACTTCTTGTTCTCCAGATATCCTATGATCTATGTTTCACCTGTATACAGTACAGTGATCCAGGTGTAAACTTTCTCAATGCCATATTGATATTTGGTACCACGATTCCTTATAACAACATAAGTAGGCTTACTAGGACACAGTAATTAACAGTTATGTGAACTTTATTAAGAAGCATCATATGGGTTTTACGAAACAAGGTGTTGTCATAGTACGACAAAAACCTGAAGCAGCCTATGTCATTGTCTTTAAGTATGTAGTGCAACATGCAGGCAGGCTAAAACATTTGCATCTTCAGAAAAAAATGGAGAAAAATTGGAATTTATTTGGGCAGAAAACCATTTTAGATTAATTATTGCCACCCTTGAAAGTGAACAAACGAGTAACCAATTTTGCTGTTTCTATTCCTCAGTGTTATTTTACAGCACAATATGATGTTTTAACTCATCTCTGTGGAATGTTTAACTGCTTTAAGATAGTTCTTTAGTCTGTCCTGATGAGCTTGTGGTACAGTATTGTCAATGGCATGTATTCGGTTTGTGTTTCGTGGATAAGGAGATACTTTTCCTTGTCCTCATACAAAAACTGGGGTTTATCTGCTTCTGCTTACTTAAAATCTACAGGACTCTACGGGTAACAGTTACGAAGTGTGGAGGCCTATATGTGACATGATTTTTTAATTTGTCACACTACTGACAGGAATTTCAAATCTCACAGCTAGTAGAATATGTTGCAAATCTGACATTTACAGGGACTCCCAGTTTCCTTTTTTTAATTTCCATAAATGATTTGCAGATGCAAAGAGAACATTAACGTAGCCTATGACACAAAGATAACGTAAGCACCTTCTCTCAGTCAGTGGTGTCCCTACATTCATTTAATTCAGAAACTATAACGTCATACAACTCATCCAAATTTAAAGAATATGGTTATGTGTTTAACTACCGTACTTACAGTCCAACCCTCCCCCCCCCCCCCCTCCCTCCCACTCTCGTTACCAATCCCCTCTCCCCCCCCCAATCTCGTTACCAATCATATCACTCTCCGAGAGGAAATAGGTATTAACTTCATTACTTTTCATTATAGCTGTCTTCCATTTATAAAAACATTAGTTTAACTGCTATAAATGTCAGACGACTTTCAAAAATGTTTGATTGCTATTTGAGACATGAATGAAAAAAATGTAAATTGTGGTTGAGACATCTAGCAATGATGTGTTTACAACAATTTTCAAGTCGTCAGAGGTTACACGCAGCGAGCTATTTTACATTTGAAACTTCCTGGCAGATTAAAACGGTGTGCCCAACCGAGACTCGAACTCTGGACCTTTGCCTTTCGCGGGCAAGTGCTCTACCAACAGAGCTACCGAAGCACGACTCACGCCCGGTACTCACAGCTTTACTTCTGCCAGTACCTCGTCTCCTACCTTCCAAACTTTACAGAAGCTCTCCTGCGAACCTTGCAGAACTAGCACTCCTGAAAGAAAGGATATTGCGGAGACATGGCTTAGCCACAGCCTGGGGGATGTTTCCAGAATGAGATTTTCACTCTGCAGCGGAGTTTCATATCAGCGCACACTCCGCTGCAGAGTGAAAATCTCATTCTGGTATTTTACATTTGTCACTTTGGATAGTACGGATAATGTTTAAATTATGTGTCTTTAGGTCTGCTGACCAGTTCGTGTTTTTGACAGAATTTAGAGTGACATGGAACTTGTGTACGTACGTAGGTACTGTAATTAAAAAACTTATTGTGCCTCACTATTATTATAGTCCGATTCACGAACGATCGCAGTTCGCGGAGGTCGATTTACAGATTTCTGTAGAATTTGTTGCTCATGACCACCATGAGCGGTGACCACTCGCACCAATGAAATAAAGTTGCACTACGTAACTCGCTATCATCATGTTTAATGCTCGCATTGTGCACATTTACATGAGAGCGGTCAGAATCGTGCTGGACGCTCACTGACTGTCGGCAAATGCGTGACGTAGATGCACAGAACAAGCTTAAAGACGCCCGCCGTCGTTCGTGACTAACTGCAGTAACAATCGAAACTGACAGCAACGACAATGGTTGCGGTGAAATACAATTTTTAATAAAGATGACACTGTTTCCCGTAACACTGAACCGCAGCTGGGTCACTAGAGACCCATTCCTCAATTCTTTCATTGCTCATTATTTTGTATTATTGGCTACACTGTTGAATTTCTCTGACTTTGTATCAAACACATTAATTAACCATCACACTTAATTTTACTTTTTATGATAAGACCTTC
This sequence comes from Schistocerca piceifrons, assembly GCF_021461385.2. Taxonomy (NCBI): domain Eukaryota; kingdom Metazoa; phylum Arthropoda; class Insecta; order Orthoptera; family Acrididae; genus Schistocerca; species Schistocerca piceifrons. The sequence continues at coordinate 23,237,854 of NC_060138.1, forward strand.
AAAGAGAAAAATTTAGATTCACTTAGAACCATGGGCGGGTCAATTCAGACTCCACTGCTGCAGCCCCTTTAGTCATCTCATATACCTTCAAGTTTATTTTTAGATTGTGTTTGCTCAACAATCTCAAATCTCACTTTCACCGGACTACCTGATGACGTTGGAGATTTCCAGCTGTGGAGGGGAGGGAGATCAGGTTGAGACGCGTCTGAATATGTACAGAAATATCATACAGCCACTGCTTAGTTCCATGAAACGCGATGTAAGGTGCGCATTCATACTGTATAAGTGCTTGCAACATGCACATTTATTGTGGCTAAACGCCTAAGAACAGAAGAGGACACTGGCTCATGAGGATGAGCTGCTGGAGTTTTCATCTGAGGAAAATCTCCCACAACCTACAGCTTCGGATTCTTCGCCAGAAGATGATGATGACGATGATGATGATACACCCACATGATTATTTAGTGAATACTGATGAAGGGGGGCATGCATACTTATATCTTTATTTTAAAACTGTTTGTCGATGTGCCACATACACACACAATTTTTAAGTGCAAAAATTATATTTATACGTTGGTACAACTTTAGTTGGATAAGGGAAGAAATGCCACATTTGACAATTTTTTCCTGCCTGCAGCCGTTGGTGGAGGGGGAAGGCCATAGGCATAAATACTGGACCAGGTCCACTCGAGGAGCAGTCTCAGGTCGCACCTGATGAAGGTTACGAGCTATGTGACCGAAATATCGTGCAAGTACGACGCTGATATCCGGCAGAACACCCGACAATCCAAGATGTCAACATTTTATTGGTGGTCACCTACAGTGTTGGTTTACACAACTCTTCCCCGCCTTACACACTTCTTTCAAGACAGCTGAGGTTCTTTCTGAAATCAGTGAAGGTGTTTTGAACCTGTCTTACGACTCGAAATGAGTACTTTTGTCACCAAATGTGTTTCGTGTTGTTGAAACAAAGTAACACCAGTGGTCTTCATGAAACACATATACCATTTTGCTTGCTTTCTTCATCTAAAAATAGTTCATTACAAAAGATGTTGACGTTAGTACTTAAGATTTTTTGCTCACACAGGAAAGAAATACAGAAGTCCTTACTTTTTTTTTGTCTTTACTGACCCGTGAGATCACAAAATTTATCAGGAAAAAATGCAAAAACCTCTCTGGAAATCAGGAAATTTGACTTGGGGAAACTCGTGGCAACTCCGGTCCTGCACCAGCAACACATTCGCAATTATGGACAGCTATAGATACAGGCAATACTGACTCTACGACTTATCTTAGAAGATAGATTAAGGAAAGGCAAACCTACGTTTCTAGCATTTGTAGACTTAGAGAAAGCTTTTGACAATGTTGACTGGAATACTCTCTTTCAAATTCTAAAGGTGGCAGGGGTAAAATACAGGGAGCGAAAAACTATTTACAACCTGTACAGAAACCAGATGGCAGTTATAAGAGTCGAGGGACATGAAAGGGAAGCAGTGGTTGGGAAGGGAGTGAGACAGGGTTGTAACCTCTCCCCGATGTTATTCAATCTGTACATTGAGCAAGCAGTGAAGGAAACAAAAGAAAAATTCGGAGTAGGTATTAAAATCCATGGACAAGAAATAAAAACGTTGAGGTTCGCCGATGACATTGTAATTCTGTCAGAGAAAGCAAAGGACCTGGAGGAGCAGCTGAACGGAATGGACAGTGTCTTGAAAGGAGGCTATAAGATGAACGTCAACAAAAGCAAAACGAGGATAATGGAATGTAGTAGATTAGGAAATGAGACGCTTAAAGTAGTGAATGAGTTTTGCTATTTGGGGAGCAAAATAACTTGATGATGCTCTAAGTAGAGAGGATTGACATGTCGACAGGCAATGGCAAGGAAAGCATCTCTGAAGAAGAGAAATTTGTTAACATCGAGTATAGATTTAAGTGTCAGGAAGTCATTTCTGAAAGTATTTGTATGGAAGTGAGACATGGACGATAAATAGTCTGCACAAGAAGAGAATAGAAGCTTTGGAAATGTGGTGCTACAGAAGAATGCTGAAAATTAGATGGGTAGATCACGTAACTAATGAGGAGGTGTTGAATAGAAATGGGGAGAAGGGGAGTTTGTGGTACAACTTGACTAGAAGGAGGGATCGGTTGGTAGGACATGTTCTGAGGCATCAAGGGATCACCAATTTAGTGCTGGAGTGCAGCGTGGAGGGTAAAAATCATAGAGGGAGGCCAAGAGATGAATACACTAAGCAGATTCAGAAGGATGTAGGCTGCAGTAGGTACTGGGAGATGAAGAAGCTTGCACAGGATAGGGTAGCATGGTGAGCTGCATCAAACCAGTCTCAGGACTGAAGGCCACAACAACATAGAGACAGGACGGCTCAGTATTTCCGGAGGGGACTTGCAGTGACAGGTTGAATCCACGCCACGTCGCGCTGCTGCACTACGCCCGCTAAAGAGGAGGTCTAGAACGGTATTGGGACGTATTCCGTGACCGCTGTCGCCTCAGTGTAGATGTGAGTAAGCAGTCTCGAGTTCTGCGCAGCACACTCGCTGCGGGTAGCGAGAGCTGTGGCGCCCCACCGCCCACCGGCCGCCGGTGATGGGCAGCGACTGTACCCGGCTACCTGCTCGCGTCTGACTGACGCTGTGCGACTGACTGCCGGCCCAGGAATGTGGAGCGTGCGGCAGGCTCCAGCAGGCGCTCCGGAACTGCCGCAAGTCACCCCCCACCCCCACCCCAGTCGCACCCTCGTCGCACGATTTCCTCTCTTTCTCTTTTTCCTTTCTTGCAAGTCGAATTTGATGAGTTAGGCTTTCGCGGAACTAAACAAAATACAATGTTTGCACCAATTTGGCGCGCTCCTCTTGCGAGTGACTAAACTGCGGAGCCTGCCATGTTTTATAATCCACGTCACTGTGGTACAGTGATCGACAAACTTTTGGGGGCCGCAACTGTACCGACCTTATTATTAACTAATGGCCTACATAAATTTGCAAGTTACGGGTCCCCAGTAGACCAGCTACAGTTAGGACTGTCGGCTGCTCGTCCCCCAAATACTGGTACCTGAAAACCAGCGCCATTCGGAACACTTTTTCCCGGCTGTTCTCTGTTTTAGCCCGCTACCGCCTTCAGCGGCCCCAAAGTTGTGGCACCGTAATTTCCCGACCAAGTGTTGTTCTGTTGCCTTCTGTCAGCGAATGGTTAATTCATTAATAACAATAACTATACTTGTATTTAACTGCATTATAAAATACACCAAAGCGCCAAAGAAACTGGTAAAGGCATGCGTATTCAAACACAGAGATACGTAGACACACAGAATACGGCGCAGCGGTCGGAAACGCCTACATAAGACAACAAGTGTCTGGCGCAGCTCTTAGATCGGTTACTGATCACCTGAATCCATTCATGTGCATTCCGGCGGACTTTGGCAATTCCAGCTGGACAATGCGACACCACACACGTCCAGAATTGCTACAGAGTGGCTCCGGGAATACTCTTCAGAGTTTAAACACTTCGACTGGTCACCAGACATGAACATTGTTGGGTATATCTGGGACGCCTTGCAACGTGCTGTTCAGAAGAGATCTCCATCCCTTGTACTCTTACGGATTTATGGACAGCCGTCCAGGATTCATGGTGTCAGTTCCCTCCGGCACTACTTCTGACATTAGTCGAGTCCACGGCACGTATTCTTGCGGCACTTTTGCGTTCTCGTGGGGGCCCTACACGATATTAGGCAGATGTGCCAGTGTACTAATATTTCACTTTTTAAAGTTATGGAGCTAGTTGCCACGCCGAAACATTTCTCTGTAATGTGTTTCTCACCATATTGTTCTAGAAACAGCCTTTTTTTAGGGGGGGGGGGGGGGAAGAAAAGTCTTACAATACACATCGTTTGACCACTGTAACGTAAATACGACAGTCTATCTGATGGTTAGGATTTTAAATCCTACAAATGTACCACGGATACAAAAAACAGTTATACACAGTGTTCCAAAATTCCCGTTACTGTCTTCTAGGATTTGTAAAGGGGAGTGAGTACACAACATTTTGAACAGGAACCCATGTCCGGAAACGTCATCCAACGACGCTACACAGCGTCAAAATTATAGGCGCTGGCGCCTCTAAAAATGTGTATACTCAGGGTAGTTTGGTGATGATGTCAGTCGTGGGAGGTAATGCCTGAAATTTGGTTTTCTCGGCACACTCTTGAAACTGTAGGTCTCGGAATACTGAATTCCCTAACGATTTCCGAAACGGAATGTCTCAAGCGTCTAGCTCCCTCTGCCATTATGCGTTCAGCGTCTGTCCGTCCCCGTCGTGCGGCCATAATCACACCGGAAACCTCTTCACGTGAACCGCCTGAGTACAGATGACAGCTGCGACAAAGCATTGCCCTTTTATACCTTGTGTACGAAATACTGCCGCCATATGTACATGTGCGTATCGCTGTGTCAATGTATTTCACCTCGAATTGTAGTCGGTACGTGCATCCTTTGCCCTTTTGTTTTGGGTAATTATGTCTCTCGTGAATTTTTTTCAATCCGCCGTCGTAATAGTAGTTCTCTTGTTCTACCCTTGCGACAGTTGAACAACGTTTACCTGCTGCGGAGACAATCTGTCCCCGAAAGGCGTCACGGCCAAGGCCGAGGCTGCGCAAAATTCAGCGCTATGAATAGCAAACAGGCGACTGCGCCTCTTCCGGGCTTTCATTCAAGTCGCCCTGGCGCCGCACACAATGGGCCGCTTACGTCTAGCCTAGAGTGTCCATTCGTCCCGTTTTTCCCGGGACAGTCCCGTTTTTTACCGAAATGTCCCGCTGTCCCGAAAGTTTTTTTGGGGACGCTCAAATGTCCCGTTTTTTATGATTCCGCTTGGCTAGAGTATTTGACGCTACTGGTTGTTTGACTTGCTATTAACTGCGCAATTATTTACGCTAGAAAGCGTGTGATAACTTTCAGCATACCCCAAACATGTACCGAACTGTCAAAATTCGCAAGTAATTTTAAACGCACTATAGGTTACGAATAACAACGAAGGTGGCTCTCTTCTAAATCGATCCACTGAATCCGTCCTTTCGGTCTAGAGGTACTCTACACCACTGATACTTGCTCTCTGGCTTTCGTCACCACACTGTTAATGTTTTGCACTGTGCTATCACTATTTCATTACGCCAAAACGAAAGTGTAATTGTAACAGCAATATAAAAAGAGAGTTTCCTTTTATCACTGGTAGTGGAGAACCTGTAGAATGTACGTTGTGCAGATCAAAATTTGCTATTGGTCATGGTGGAAGGTCTGATACTGTGAATCACATTAAGACGAAGAAACATCGCATGAGTGATCAAACGAAAAGAGCAAATAACACTACCACCTGTCAATAACCTCTTGGAGCGTCTCCCACTCTGTCTATCAGGTAAACACCAATATACTCGTAGAACTTTGATGATGTACGCAGGAAGCTGTTTCATAGCGAAATGAGTTCTGCTAGCTAAGGGCGACGTCCTGAGTTCTGTTCAATCCAGTTACAAAGCCATTTCGCAAACTCGTCTTATGTGAAGGCACAACGGAACGAAACTCCCGGAATGTCTCCTCGAACGTCTGTAGCCGTCGTTCCTTGAAGCAAAGGAAGAACTTATTCACGCGTTACAACTTCCGAGGCGGTCTTCTCCGTTCTTCTGGAAGTTGAGACAGGTATGACCTGATCCTTGTCCGTGAGTGCCCGACGTATCTACACGACTCAAATGGCTCTCCGGTGCCCGTAATGTATTTCAGAGGCCCGCCCTCAGATTGGGCGTGATTTATCTGCGCTAACCACGGCCCCTCCGTAATGGCTCTCGCCCTTATCTGGTCCACACGCTGCTGCTACCCCAGCACACAAACAAGCTGGCCCCCGCGCCGATAGGCTTCACGGCTTTCAGGATTAACAACGTCGGTGGTGGCTGCCGCGCAACAGGGGGACAACGCCTTTCGTGGTGAGACGCGCCACATTCCGCCACTCGGGTTTAGCAGAATAGGTGGCGAGGTCAAATTAGGAACGACACTAAACTTACAAGCGTACATACATGGAATAGGCAAAGAAATGTGAACAGCGGTAGAAATGGGATGGTTGTGTTTGTCGGCCAGAAACGCAGATGAGGCACATGTCGCGCTGGTGCAGTGCAGATTGTTTACACTTCGTTCTTGCATTCAGTCATATGGTCCGACGACTCAACGTTTTCGTTTTTTCCAACATCGGGCAGGGTTTACGTCTGGATAACGCCAAAAGAAGCCTAGAATCCTGATTGCTTGATTCCAACGGAGGTGGAAGTGTGATGGTGTGGGCAACCATATCTGGTATTCTGCTGGCCCCATCATTACTCTCAAAGACCGTGTTACAACCAACGGTTATGTGAACATTTTAAGCGATCACATGCGCCCCTTGATTCAAATGTTGTTCCCAACAGTGATGCGATATTTCAGGACGATAATACACCAATTCACAAACCCAGGACAGTGCAATCGTGGTATGAGGAGCACGCAACTGAGCCGTTAGAGCCTTCCCTGGCCAGAACAGTCCCCGAGCTTGAACATTATCGAACCCTTGTGGGCGGTATTGGAGAGCAGATTTCCGCCTCCCTCGTCACTACAGGAGTTAGAAGAGGTTCTGATCGAACAGTGGCATAACATTCCACTGGAAACTATAAAATTATTATATGTCAATATTCCAAGAAGAATCACAGTTGTGTTACAGGCAAATGGGGTTGGGTTGTTTGGGGGAGGAGACCAGACAGCGAGGTCATCGGATTAGGGAAGGGACGGGGAAGAAAGTCTGCCGTGTCCTTTCAAAGGAAACATCCCGGCATTCGCCTGGAGCGATTTAGGGAAATCACAGAAAACCTAAATCACGATGGCCGGACGCGGGAGGCAAATGGGAGTTCATCCCCTTATTAATAAGCCATTCCCAAATAAGTACAGGTGCTCAGGTTATTTGCCCATCCTCTGTACTCCATAAACTGGTAAGATGAAGAAAGGACACTTTAAAATCACACACACGTGTAGAGGCGTCTACTGTAAGTAATACCTGTCTTCGCCCGACCTGAAAGTAGTTGTGGAAATGCAAGTGGTAGGAGATACGTTAGTAACGGGGATCTGGTCGGTAACGAGACGAGTGATGCTGGCAGATTCTGATAAGAGGATTGCGATGAGTTCGCAAGTCACCCAAGTACACTAGTGGACGGTGGTCTACGCAAAGACATCGTGTTTCACGATCTCACCTCTCTCACAGTGAACTGCTTAATTTCTTCATATTGGTATCAAGAGCGAGTTCTGTTTTATTGTCAAGCTTAGAACACACACAAGCGATAGTTGCACTCCAGCCAACTTGCAAGATTATGCAACTACTAAAAACAGTCTAAGGACCTGCTCTTTGACTGCTCCAAAGGGCTGAGCAGTGAATTTGTACTATATCACCCGAGTTCCACTTTCCAGCCAGATTAGAGCGTCAGTCGATATCTTGAGTAACGGTTTTCGGCTTCTGGGAACTGTTCTACTCCCTATATTTACCGTCCTCATACACGAGTGGAAATATCCTGAGAGAAATAGTGATCAAGGCCCCAGCAACAGAGCGGAGTGCATTCAATGTCCACAGAACAAAGAACAAGGTCGCTTAAGTTACTCATTGGACTACACTGTAGTAGACCAGTCCTCGGAAATCTGACAAGAGATGGCCGTTAGCGCTCCAGATACACGACGCGGCAGTGGTAGTTGATACGGGACGTCACCACGGCGATTCGTGTCGGGCCGCAGATAACGCTATCCGTCTTGGCTGCCACCTATGATGCTCGCCCAACAACAGGCAAAGAATAGGTATAGAGAGATGCGCTTATCCTCTGTGTGGTATCAGGTATCAGTGCCACTCTCCTGGTGTACCACAGTTTGGCAACGGAATCGCAAGTTTCTGTTGGACGCCGATAGCCGCCGTGCGGGATCCAGTAGCACGCCCGCGGGGCCAGGGCTCCAGCGGGTCCGTACCACGAGGACCCTCAGCGGCCACGATACAGGATGGCCAGAGGCGGCAACTCACCCCACTCGCACTCGGAGCCACTACGTTATGGGACGCCGTGCAAACGCCGTCTAGTCGCAGCTCCGCCACCGTCGTTGTTGCTGTTGTAATAGCCGGACTCTGTGTAGAAACACACCTTGTATCGAGTCTTTCTCCTCTTGGAAAATTACACGTAAAATAAAACTACTGTTTGCTGTGTTGCTTGTTCACAAATCATTTCTGCTCCTGTTCAGCTTTCCTATGAGAACAGTTGCTGCACCTTATCATTGTGTACAAGGTTGTACACAACACTTCGCTTTGTGCGTAAACTCATACTAAAGAAGGCAACACAAAAACACGTATTGACACTTCTTAGTATTCTTTCCTAAGTCAAATCGCAGTATCCACAAGAAGCAATCAATGGCTGACCTCACGACCAGCGAGAGAGAGAGAGAGAGAGAGAGAGAGAGAGAGAGAGAGAGAGAGAGAGAGAGAGAGAGAGAGAGGGTGGTGGGGGGGGGGGGGAGGGGGGGGGGGAGCGGACGTCGCACCTTATCTTGTTGCAAAACAGACATTTCTTGAAGAGTCCCAAATCCAGACACTTCACGACCATATACAGACTGAAGCGGTAAATGAAATTTCGTGCCAGGGCAGGGACTTAAACTTGAGCATCCCGCCCACTACGCAAATGCGCCCACCACTACGCCACCCTGGCACAGTGCCTTTACCCAACTGCACGGACAGCCCTAGCACGCCTCCCTCCTCAAACTAAATTCCCATTCAGACGTCAGCCTACTTGTTATTCCCCCTGAACTTGAAACTGAGACTTGAGAAGATCTCTCGAAACATGACTTCGCAATCCCCACTCTACCCAAAAGCAAAAGCGATCATGTGTGGGCAGGTATCTAAGTCCCTTGAAGCAAAGGAGGTCCCGGCGGATGTTCGAGTCCTCCGTCGGGCATGGGTGTGTGTGTTTGTCCTTAGGATAATTTAGGTTATGTAGTGTGTAAGCTTAGGGACTGATGACCTTAGCAGTTAAGTCCCACAAGATTTCACACACATTTGAACATTTTTGAAGCGAAGGAAACTCTTCCTGAACACTTTTCCCCTGGAGGCAGACCGCCAGAGGAGGGTACTCCAACGTACACATAACTATTAAGAGACTACTGCGAGAAGATGCAGAAGTAATGTGCATTAAATCATCAATTTTTTGAATGAGCTTCGTAATTTCGGAAATAAAAGCGCTAACGAGGATTAGTAATTAAAACGTTATTGGGAATCCACTTGGGCTTTCCGTGCCGATTGTTACGTATGGCAACTCTCCATAGGTCAGTCGATGGAAGTCGTGTGCCCTGCTGTAAGTGATACGATGAAGTGCGAGCGAGCAGTTGGGTAGTCGGGTAATTGGCATAAACTGAAAATGGTGAAGTAACGATCTCCTTTCGTAATTAGTGATTTCTAGTCGTCTGCGATGGAGGAACGTACTGTGTACAAAGATGCCTTGAGAATACACCAAGATTTCTCGAAGTGGGGTCCACGGTCCCCCTGGGGTCTCACGGGACCTAGCCCAGGGGTCCGCGACTGCTAAAAATTGAAATGTGTTGTAATAAAATGGAACTCACAGCTGTTATGCAAGAAGTATTTTTTTCAGTTACTAAAACGAAAGCCATTAGAAATAATAACTACGTTTCTAAATTTAAATGTTTTTCTACTTTTCTAAATTTATGCTCTGAAGCTGATCAACCGTTATATAGGACTACTTCAAGTGAGAGGAATTCCTTCTCTCTTACGCCACTGCTTCGAAAGCAGTTGTACGTTAACTGCAGACCACCTCGGATTCCCTGGATTTCATCTTCAAGTGGCGGGAAGCTCCTACCACTAACACCAGTCCCAGGAGTAAATGTTAGTCATTCCTCATTCTGGGATTTCTGAAACAACGATGAGAAACCCTTCCTAAAATATGTTCCTAGATCCACCACTGCGAGTAACTCTTGACTCAAATTCATTCCGGTTAATGTAAAATTGTCTTGCAGATAGACCGCAACGGTTAAATACGAATGCTGCTCTGATTTAATAAGTTTGTGAAAAGATTAAAAATATCAAAATGAGATACACACACAACATTGGTTCTTAACTGCTTCCTTTCCAGCAAAGGTAAGAACAATTCCGAAATAACAATATAGTTGAAGCAAAAATTTTCTGCTTCTTTCATTTTCCATGAATCATCTATTAAAAATAAAAAACAATAAAACTTGGGACTAGCTGTATTGTTAATCAACAAAGAGAAACTACATTCGATGTTGTTCTTTTTTCTTCAGTAGCAAGATCATGTGATTAGATAAGAAAAACACGGTTAAACTGGTCTTCACCTTTTCAAATTTATATCCCCACTGTACGGTTTTGACCCACGGTGTTTTCGAAGCTAGATGCAGTAATAAGCTTTATCAAGCGCATTTTCTTTGTGCTGCGCGGGTTTGGCCGAGCGGTCTCAGGCGCTGCAGTCATGAACTGTGCGGCTGGTCCCGGACTCCCGGCGGAGGTTCGAGTCCTCCCTCGGGCATGGGTGTGTGTGTTTGTCCTTAGGATAATTTAGGTTAATAGTGTGTAAGCTCAGGGACTGATGACCTCAGCAGTTAAGTCCCATAAGATTTCACACACGCTTGAACACTTAATTTTGTTTGTCGATTTAACTCGAGTTGGATTTAAGTACGACGTCACCACACACACCTCCAGCCTCAACGAATGGCGTTGATCACGTTTTTCCCCTTCATGGGAAAACGTTTTCAAAGAAAATGAACTCTGTAGCTTTTGGTTGCATGTGTGCTGAGAGTATGACGAGTCTTCCAAAAAGGCATTGCAATACTTGATGCCTATCCCTACCACTTATGTGAGCAGACCACCTCTGCCCTTTGCAGTATTGAAACCTTAAAGCGACATCGTCTTAATCTGGAACAGGTCCTAAGATTGATGGTGACAAGACTTTTTCCAGATTTGGTTGGTTGGTTTTGGGGAAGGAGACCAGACAGCGTGGTCATCGGTCTCATCGGATTAGGGAAGGATGGGGAAGGAAGTCGGCCGTGCCCTTTCAGAGGAACCATCCCGGCATTTGCCTGGAGTGATTTAGAGAAATCACGGAAAACCTAAATCAGGATGGCCGGACGTGGGATTGAACCGTCGTCCTCCCGAATGCGAGTCCAGTGTCGAACCACTGCGCCACCACGCTCGGTTTTTCCAGATTTCCAAGGAATTATGGGAAAACACAAAGAATGTCATTCCTCACAATAGTGACCCCACATCTGAGAACATTACAACGTGGATTTCCTTTCTTTTTATTTTTTTTTATTTTTTTTTATTTAACAAAAGGAACATTGATTTTCAATTACTATACTTACTGTACCGTATTATTGAATTTCTGTATTGTTACTGTATTTTTAATCGAAATTTCGTTTACTAGGCATCGTTCATGTATCTTTAGAATAAACTGCCTATTTTAATTAGCACATTTTCTTTAATACCATGTGAAATTTCAGGTAGTATTTCAAGGGGGTCCGCAATCACTTCCCAAATAAACTGGGACTTCACGTCATCAGGAAGTTAGAGAACCACTGCTCTCGGGATGGGACGGGAAGATGGAGGGCGCGGAGAAGGCATTACGGGGTCCAGCGCACTCCAGTCCCCATTCCAGGAGGTGACGCTGGAACGCGGCGATCGGTGCGCCGTGATAGCCGCGGCCGCAGTATTTACGAGACGACCGGTAATTGCTGCCCCGCGGTCCTACATGCGTTAACCGGCGCCCGAGCCGGAATACAAAGGAGAGCCCTTTCCCTAATTATATGCCATTACAAAGACCACCCCTGGACGTATATTCGACTCGCGTCTGGGACAGGTCCTTCTGACCGCGCCGTGTATAAATTGCGGCGGCCCTCTTTCTTTTGGTGGAAGGGTGTAGGAGACCTTCGGAGAGCCGGCGTGACAATACCGGTGCGCGTGTAATTGGAATTGGATGGCTGGCCGCTTTAACTGCGTGACTCATTACAAGCGTGCCCGGCTGTGCGTGTGGAGCTGCTGCAGTCGGGGGTGGGCACCACAGAGGTGCGTGGCGTGTCCCACGGGCGACCGGGCGTGACTAGAAACAGTGGAACAAGTCCCGCTGTGTCCGATCCATGACAGGCGAGAGCTTTGTTTACACAGACACACACACACACACACACACGCACACACACACACACACACACACACACACACACATACACACAAAGAGAGTGCTTAAAGCAGTCGAGCGCTGCTAATTTGTAACACACTATTACTTCATTCTTTTGATCTTACGACCCGAATAGAAGGTATGTCCACCGGAACCAGTATAATTTTGCTTTCTTTCGACCTGCACAGCCATTTTGCCGCCTGATAACATTACATACCAGAAGCTTCGTACACGACCTCAATGTATCATCGATCTCACAAGTAAACCTACCCAATGGATACAATTCCATTTTGATCGGTTTTGAACATGTTGTAGTTTAGCGCAAAGTAAGAAACACATGTATTTTTTGAAACTTCCTGGCAGATTAAAACTGTGTGCCGGACCGAGACTCGAACTCGGGACCTTTGCCTTTCGCGGGCAAGTGCTCTACCACTGACAAGGGGAGGCCGCCAATTGTGAAATTCAGATTCGATTCATACTGCGCATAATAAAAGCTCATCGCCAGAGGTGTAATGTGGCAAAGCATCAAGTAGCACTTCTCAGCCGTTGTCGAGAAAATCGACAGTTAAAAGAAACCGTTGCGGTGAAATACTCACTACGATTAACTATTTTCAACAGCGTTGTGGCGCAGCGGTAAGCGCTCGGGTTCGTGATGAGAAGGTCGCCGGATCGAATCTCGCACCATGCAATTTTTTTTATTATTAGTTTTTTGTAATTCAAATATATATATACTATTAATGAATTGCTTATGCATGTTGGTGAAGGCGGATCGCTCTCCAATTGTACCGCCTCCATTTTTCCGTTTGTTTAACAGGGTGTACCAAAGTTTTCACGTCTGCACTGATTTTCGACGATGTTATAAGTTGCACTAGGGACCGCATCTACCTTCTTTCGAAGTTAGCAGGCAACTACGCTGTTATGCGGCGGCTCGTTTCGGCCCATTCAACATCTGTCCTTCAAGTGTAACGAGCGAGTAATGGAATTAGTATATCATACCTGCCACAGCAAATTTGTGTTCGTGGGGTCTCTATTCTAATTTGAACGTTTGACTTACGCTATACGTATTCGTTTCGGAATATCGTTTCTACGTCTTCTGTTAACTATACGTGGTTAACATTATGAAGACAATAACATTTGTGAAATACAACTTTGTTTGCGGAAAACATAATGATGTTCGAAGTCGTCAGTTTTTCCACGACAAACGACTTTCAACAACTTATAATATGCATAATTGTTGCAACCGATTGCCGGGAATTTTTATATATATATATATATATATATATATATATATATATATATATATGTGTGTGTGTGTGTGTGTGTGTGTGTGTGTGTGTGTGTGTGTGTGTGTATGCATTTTAATTAAAAAAAAATACTAAAAAAAAAGCTGCATGGCGCGAGATTCGATCCGGCGACCTTTGGATTACGAACCCGAGCGCTTACCGCTGCGCCACGACGCTGTGGGAAACTGTTAGTCGTAGATAGTATTTCACCGCAACGGTTTCTTTTAACTATCGATTTTCTCGACAACGGCTGAAAAGTGCGTCTTGGTGCTTTGTCACATTACACCTCTGGCCATGAGCTTTTATTATGCGCAGTATGAATCAAATCTGAATTTCACAATTGGCGGCCTCCCCTTGTGAGCTACCCAAGCACGACTCACGCCCGTCTCACAGGAGACGCGGTACTGGCTGAAGTAAAGCTGTGAGGACGGGGCGTGAGTCGTGCTTGGGTAGCTCAGTGGTCGGCACGGTAGCTCAGCGTGGTCGCTCAGAGAGCTGGTTGGACTCTGTAATAAAAAACTGAGTGGAAGGATCAACAAACGAACTTGAACGGATGTCATGTGACGTCCGCAACGGCCAAACACAACAATCATTAAAAGAAAGAAAAAAAAATAATGTGGTAGAGCACTTGCCCGCGAAAGGCAAAGGTCCCGCGTTCGAGTCTCGGTCCGGCACACAGTTTTAATCTGCCAGGAAGTTACACATCAGCGCACAATCCGCTGCAGAGTGAAAATCTCATTCTGGAAAAATGTATTTTTTTCCTGCGTGCTCATACGGCGGGTAAGTGGGTGAAACATCGTCGCGAACAAAAATGAGTTTAATCTTTCTGAACGAATGCTGTGGGAACGGTAATAGATATAAAAAAACTTCAAATAAAAGTTCTTTGATTTTTAATGTACGTTATAACGGTGCAACCAGATTTGTCGAAATTTATATAAAAGCTCTTAAATGTCATCAATTTTTGATCACAAGGTGATCTTAAATTAAAAAAATTCTGATATCCTATTGTTCCATTTGGTGTAACTGAAACGCAGAAATCCAACATTCTTTTAGAATATGTTTATCTGGTAAAGACCTGTCAAACAATGAAACATGAGAATTGGCATTGAAGCGTGCACATGTCGGGCGCACGTATAGCGGTATTTCTAACTTATTTCTGACATATGCGTCTTCGGCGTAACTGAATTTGGTATTAATTATGCTATGCGTTTTGTTACTAGTTAAATGTCGGAACACTCTGTCTTCAGGCCACGAGTGGCCTACCTGTCCCTGTCGTTAGTTCGAGGCAGGGAGGATATTTCGGAAAAAATGACATTTTCGACTGATACGGGTGAACCGTTGAACCGTACATTAAAAACCATAAAACTTTTATTTGGAGATTTGTTTTCTATCCCTCACCGTTCAACGACATTCATTCGGAAATATTAAATTCAGTTTTCTTCGTTGGGGTGCTCCATCCCCTTATCGATTATAGAGGCACGTATAAAAAAATATGTGCCCCTTATTTTGCTCTTTACCGGAACGTACTCAAAGCCGATCAAAATCGGAGTGTATACCCCAGGTAGGTATACTTGTCAGCAAATCTGCACTGATTTCGAATTGCTAGTCGGTGTGCCCACAAACTCTAGATGGTCACGTGAGCTTCCAATTAGCGAAGAATACATTCGCATCACTGTCGTTTAAAAATTACAATTCGGCGTATGATCGGATGATTCACTCAATGCGTTTGTACGTAACTGCTAAGCACGCCACAATCTAACGTCTACTGAACTTTAGGGTTATCAGAGTCGAAACTACAATTATTATTGTACAGACTCCGGAGAAGGGATCTACTGCGGCCCTGCTGGTAGAAATACCCTGGCTATCGTCTGAAGTGAAATGGGGAAATAACGAAACATGAAGCACGATGCTCTCGTGAAGGTTTGAAACCAAGTGCGCAGCCCAGCTCTGTTGCAGGCGCAGTACTCACACTTCCAGCATGGAACGACACAGCCTGATAAACACAGCTAGCAACGAATAAATTATCACACCAATGTACATAAAACAGACAGCCTGACTACTTTCGAGTGCTTTGGATTGCTTCGATGTAGGAGGGCACTGACACACTTTCTGCTGCTGCATGTTTGGACAAGTTTTAACCCCCCCCCCCCCCTTTTATGACGGCAACAGTCCTTTCGCAGCCACAGTGCAGGGTATTTAGTGCCGCCATAGAACACTTACACTTAGCCAGAATTTCGTTATCAGCATCTCACATACCGCAGGAGAGTTCTTAACAGATATTCGTATAAAGCAGTTTCTGGGGCTGCAGTTTGTAGCGTTTTATAGACGAGTCATTGTTGTTATTACTGTCATGATCGTCGTCGTCGTCGTCGTCGTTGTTGTTGTTGTTGTTGGTGGTGGTGGTGGTGTTTCCCACTGATGACCTATTTATACGTTGCAGTGGATCATTCGTTCCACATTCTTCTGATTGTAATCAGTATGAGCGAATTTTTTTGCAGCAGTTGAAGATATGGTCAACTGTTTCCTCGGTTTCTTTCCCGACTCCTGCAATTTGGGCCTTCAACTCTGGGTGTAAGGGATTATCACTCGCATTATTATTATTCGGTATCAGTTTTTCTAGAGGCACCAATTGTATACATATTTCGTACAGGTAGACAAATCATCATTTGTGTAAAACTAGTGAGAATAGACGCTATGTAACGTCCCACAGCCTCCGTTTTACGAGGAAATCTGTCTCGCCTACAAAATGCGTTGTAGCAGAAACATCGAGAAATGAGAGAGTCCCAATTTTTTTCCTACCTGTCGACGTCCATTCTCAAAGTTCACGGATAATCTCTAAGCAGGATTATCGTTAACACGATTACGCAAGAAACGAAACAGAATGCACAGAAAATTAGCTACATTGTTATCAAAGAGCGACGTAGTGCTGCAGTAGCTAGAAGCCATGGCACAAGGTGGTGAGGCTAGGGTAGATTAGCAGAAACACACAACCACCACACAACGCTCTGTGCAGACATGCGTGTCTATTAGCCAGCTTACGCGCCAGCTGGATCATTCTGCGCCTGCGCGATCGGTGTGGGCACTTTATACGCCAGTTACCGGCCGCCCGCCCGCCGCGTATTTCAGGCTTCGCACGGCGTCGCGCGCATGCAGATGCGCCTGTTGTACGGTGGGCTCGCGACTCACTCCGAGCAAGACGAGCGTTAACAAGCAGTTCCGCTGGAGGTCGGCGACTCGCCTGCAGGCGGTGTTTGGAAAGCTGGCAGAGCCAATATTTTCGGTGTGGCCGCCTGCGTGTGTGAGTGTTTGCAGTTCCTTGGCCGGAGCCGCCCGCTTGACAAACTGGGACCACGCCTGCCGGCGAACGCGGGGATGCGGTGTACGTCTCGGGGTGTTTACGTCATCCGAAGGCTCCGCCGCCACACCCTTGAAAAGCACCTGTCACTCACAACCGAAAGGTGTCTATTTTCACTCTTCAACTTTTGCCGAGTTTGCCTACTGCAGACACAGCCTTTTGGCTACTCCGAATAACACTCACAAGAGAAGTACACCAGCTCGAATGGGTAAAACCAGATAAAAATTGTTTTAAAATATAGAGTTGTGTGTTGTGGTACCCATCGAGATTACATGTCCACATCGGTCAACCATCTACGAGGGTCGTTACAAAAGTTCTCAAAACGGAGCAGAAAAAATGTACTTATATCACAGATTTATTTTTTATTTATTTTTTTCTTTTTTCAATGTAGTCTCCTAGTAGATTAATGCACTTGGTCCAACGATGTTCCAGCGCCTTGATCCCACTCGAAAATGAGTTTCCTCCAGGCCTGCAAAATAGTTGTAAACTCCGGCTATCAATTCTTCGATTGGAGTGAATCTTCGTCCACCAAGAAAAAGTTACAGTTTTGGGAAGATATGGAAGTCTGACTGAGGCATATCAGGTGTGGCAACAATTCATACCTTAGTTCGTGTAATTTTGCCTTGGCAACGGCACAGGTGTGCGGGCGCGCATTGTCTTGATGGCAGGCGACTTTCGTCCTTCCTCACCCTGGCCTTTTTTCGCGTATCTTTTGTTGCAATTTGTCCAGGGGGTTAGCATAGTATTTCCCAGTAATTGTTTACCCTGTAGGGAGATAATCTAAAAACAGAATGCCTTTCGCATCCCGGAACACTGATCCCATGACATTTCTCGCTGAAGGAATTGTCTTTGCTTTCTTCGGTAGCGCAGAACCAGCGTGTTTCCACTGCTTTGACTGTTGTTTTGTCTCTGGAGTACAGTAGTGCACTCAAGTTTCACCTGTAGTCACAAACCGGGGCAAAAAATCTTGTCCATTTCTCCTAAAACGGGTCAAACATTGTTGCGATATGCCCACTCATGAGTTTTTGATCCAGCGTCAAGAGTCGCGGCACCCATCTTGCAAATTTTTTTTTTTTAATTTCTAACTCTTCTTTTAAAATGTGATGTACTCTTTCAGTATTGACATCTGGAAAGCGTGAGAAATTTCGCGCACTTTCAATCTGCAATCCTCCATGACCATTTTGTGCACTTTTGCAATTTTACTCCCTGGTTAACTCCGTGTAACTGCTAGAAGCAGGGTGCACCAGTAACGCACTAACCCAACAGATGTACGTGTCTTAAAAAGAATAACATGTACTTTAAAGAGTCATTTTAAAAAATAGAACCGAATGTTTGTGCACAGCAAATGGTTATATCATTGCAATCACCATCGACATTTGACGAATTTCACTCTTCACTTAAAAAAAAAATAAAGTGAAATTTTTGCAATGACGAATCCTCCAGAGCTCGCAAGTACTTGAGAAGTGCGGATAAAATAATTCTAAAGAAGAAAACCTGCCCTGTTCCACTGGGGCCTGCAGTTGGGCTGCACAGAACGCGAACCGCCACTTGCTGGTGAGCAGTGCGTTCGTCAAACAGCAGGTCGTCCCGCCTGCAGTTCAACGGCCTCAGTGTAGGCACTGACAAAAAGTACGCGCAAACGCTGACGTCACCAGCCAGCCCCACACTGAATCTCACTGGATCATCGACACTGCGACGCCTCGTCTCCCAGCAGAGAACCCTAGATTGTTGCGATAACATATAGCGCAGAACATAAATCAGTGTCCAACATGGGTAATTTCACTCTGGAGCTATTCGGGTATTCTATAACGACGACACCAAAAGACTTAGCTATCTATATTCGATGAGGAGGCGCGGGGCACAGGAAGCCAAGCCGAGGTAGATCCACTGATTTACAGTACACACCATACTCGCTCAGGAATCCGAAACTACACTACGGCAGGTTCGGCAAACTGAGCAAGTACGTTTTACGATGAGCCGCTTTTTATTCAGTTTACGTTGGAGGATCAACTGCCAACATGTTCACTGCCTCTCGGGTTCCAAAAGACGCCGGAGACCTCGCCCTGATTCCCACAACACCGATGTCATGAAACATTTGAATCTATCTCAGTTTTTATAGTAAGCTGGAAAAGTGATAATGCTGTCGATGTAATACCGTAGCCCTCGCGGTATGAAAACAGAAGGGTGTGTGATTCCCCTTGCTGCTGTCAGAGGATGAGGGAGTTAGTCATGTAATTTTACAGTGCCAAAGATCTCGAAATCAGGGAACTAAGATTTGACTGACATGACTGGCACACACAAACTACATTAACTGGCTCAAATGGCTCTGAGCACTATGGGTCTTAACATCTGAGGTCATCAGTCCCCTAGACTTAGAACCACTTAACCTAAGGACAACAGCCTTATGTTAGTTAGTTTTAAGTAGTTCTAAGTTCTAGGGGACTGATGACCACAGCAGTTAAGTCCCATAGTGCTCAGAGCCATTTGAACCATTAAGGACATTACACACATCCATGCCCGAGGCAGGATTCGAACCCGCGACCGTAGCAGCAGCGCGGTTCCAGGCTGAAGCGCCTAGAACTGCTCGGCCACAACGGCCGGCAAACTATATTAACTGCGCACTTCACTGATACAGAACAGTTGTTCTGTTTTTCTGCCATGTAACTCTTCTCGTTCGTGAGAGACATTAAACTGTTTGACATCTTTACCGAATTTGGAAGTTTGTTTTGTAAATTTTCACTGCCGTCCACGCTGTGACCGCGAGAAAATGTGAACATCCTGGCTCTGTCATCCAACTGTTGTTGTACAATGCAAATTGCACTGGATGTAGGAATTTTGAAACCTTTATTTGTTACACAACGGAAACAATATAATCCACGCACACTATCCCCTGCCATACATAAATTTTAAGAGTAATCGTAATTAAAAGTGGTCCAAAGAGAAATTAACTTTACTTTACTGTACTCGCAACTATAGCTACATTTGCACAGCAATGAAACACTTCTCCTGAGAAACACCTGCTGATATGGAGCGAAAACGGCAGGAAAAATTGCTCTGTTTATCTGCTTGAGACAAAGCGACGTACAAACCTGGTTGTAACTAAATATATCTAGCATTGCCATCTTTTCGAATCAGTTCAGAACAACATTTAAGAATGAGCTGCTTGTTACCATTTTAACTTAAAGTTCCTTCCAGACAGAAGTGTTTCGATACCGCCGCCAGAAGCAAGAACATTCGCATGCAGCCGTGGTCTATTCTCGGCGGGGCGTTTTTCGCCAAGCCACATCGCGAAGTCACACCACTGTGCTCGATTTTATTGCCGGGTTCTGCTAAAACCTAACGCACAGCAGTGAACTATTCTCCAAAAGGAATAGTCGTGAGATTTTTTGTGTGTGTGTGTGTGTGTGTGTGTGTGTGTGTGTGTGTGAGGGGACGGGGGGGATAGTTCTGGATAAGAGTTTATTCGTGCAGAATAGGTGGAGTCTGCAGTAATCAAGCGTAAGCCACTCTGCCACCCATATACACAAGTATTGGCAAAAGGACCGAGGCAAAACGACGACTGGCTGTAACTCACCTAAATATTGTTTGTAAGTGTGTAGGCTTTTCGAGAATTCCCGTTGTCAACTTCTGGGACATGTAGAGGGGAGTGAGTATATAATATCCTGAATAGGAACCCACGTTGGGAAACGTACCGTTTCCATTTTACGACGGTTCAGTTCAGACGTGTAATGCGTCCACTGTAATTTGGAAACAAGCAGGTGATGTGTGTTTTGCTTACATGTTTGTTCCACTTTCCACGCAACATGTTTGTGTTAGTGTAATTGCTTGAGGGACAGAACTTACAGGTTGCACGTTCAGTAGTGGAGTTTCTTGTTACTGATTTAGCCACACCTGCCACTCCTTCAGGGTGTTGGATGCTCTTGACCATCTCAAAGAATCTTCTGGTCTTGGAATATGCTTCCTTGATGCAATGTGCTCTGCAACCAACGACTTTCCAATTTCCTCCAAAAATATTCTCCTTCTAGTCAATTTTCTATCATTACAGTTAGAGTCAATCGAAGCCCACAAGACATATCCATTATTAGCAGCAACATCAAGAGTACTGTAAGAAAGTATCATGAGCCATCTACTGGTTTTTCGTTAGCATATATATGTAACTGTTAGCTGATCGAATGTGTCTACAGCCCCTGTGGTTGAATTATAATCTAAAATCATTGTTGGCTTCTTATCAGCCCTGTTATTATTTCCCCACCATAGCGGAGAGTGTTCATTAGCACGTTCTTATTTCGCTTAGGAATAAGAGTGGCCACCGTACTGTCGTTTGTGAGGTAAAATGAAGAGCTATGGATTATTTTGGTATTATTTTGTAGTAGTTCTGGCTTATTTTTACGTATTGTTCCTAACACAGTCAGGCTGTGGACTGTCGTCAATGTCATCACAACACTCGCTTCCAGATGCATTACGGACATTATCTTTGAACTCGGAAAGTGATCCTTTGTCTGTTGAGCTGTTAACTAATTCTTCCAACTTTGCGTTAGTCAGTGGCGTAATCGCCACGATGTCACAATTCAGACTGATCACAAATGATAGAGAACACAAAGTGAGCAGAAACAATGGATTGGATTGGATTCTTTGGGGGAAGAGACCAAACAGCGAGGTCATCGGTGTCATCGGATTAGGGAAGGAAGTCGGCCGTGCCCTTTCAAAGGAACCTTCCCGGAATTTGCCTGGAGTGATTTACGGAAATCACGGAAAACCTAAATCAGTATGGCCGGACGCGGGATTGAACCGTCGTCCTCCCGAGAAACAATGGAAATTCGAACAGTTGACAAGTCGTAATGACAAGTCTATTGTTATAAACGCAGCGCATTGACATTTTGAATGTTGAATGTAAGTATGAACAATGAAAGTTATTACTACTACAAAATACGGGACAACCAGAAAGTATTTGACTTTAATCATATTAATGTCGGGTCACATTGATCCGAACATTACGGATGTAACTATAAAGATTTACGACCAGATGATTTAAAATATTTTAACACTTTTTTAACCACATACTGCCCTTTAATTTTCGGACAAAGTCAAAAAAACTCAGAGTTATTCTGATATTTAAATAACGAGAAACGAAATTCATAACCATTTTGTTTCATATATACTCGTATCAGAACAGCAGGGTTAAACGTGATGGTAGCCAGTTGTTTAGTGAATTTCTATTTCATTTGCTGCGAGTTGTTTTCGCTGATGGTAGTGGTAAGTGATAATTTTCCCATAAGCAAGCGAGAGACATAATTTGCAGAACATATGTTCGAAAGGAATGGACAGTGTCTTGAAAGGAGGATATAAGATGAATATCAACAAAAGCAAAACGAGGGTAATGGAATGGCAAGGAAAGCGTTTCTGAAGAAGAGAAATTTGTTAACATCGAGTATAGATTTAGGTGTCAGGAAGTCGTTTCTGAAAGTATTTGTATGGAGTGTGGCCATGTATGGAAGTGAAACACGGACGTTAAATACTTGGGACAAGAAGAGAATAGAAGCTTTCGAAATGTGGTGTTACAGAAGAATGGTGAAGATTAGATGGGTAGATCACATGACTAATGAGGAGGTATTGAATAGAATTGGGGAGAAGAGGAGTTTGTGGCACAACTTGACTAGAAGAAGGAATCGGTTGGTAGGACATGTTCTGAGGTATCAAGGGATCACCAATTTAGTATTGGAGGGCAGCTTGGAGGATAAGCAGATTCAGAAGGATGTAGGTTGCGGTAGGTACTGGAAGATGAAGAAACTTGCACAGGATAGAGTAGCGTGGAGAGCTGCATCAAACCAGTCTCAGGACTGAAGACCACACCACAACAACAACAACGACATGCTTCCTACAAGCGGAAAGCAAGGGCATGCGCGTACCGCAGCTTGGAATCGTCAACAGTACAATCGCCGTCCGTGCCTCGACATGTGCCAACCGCCAGCGTTCGTGGATCGGACTATCAAACAAGGACGCCGGTCATAGAAAAGGGATTTAAGGGATGCTCGCCACTCAGCACTGTTCGCTGACGGACTTCAGAAAGACCCGTAGCGCCCAAACAAGAAACGGTGTGGCTGCTGTGGAGGAGGAGGGGGTAGTGCAGCTGGGGACCTAGTGCGGCAGACATGAGGCAGCGGGCAGCGGGGCTAAGAGGTCCTGCGGGCGGTCAACGAGCCCCATCCTGCCTGCCTGCCTGGCCGCAAGACGTCCGCCGGACCGCCCACTGGCGCTTAATTACCGCGGCACGAGCGCCAGCCGGCGGAAGCCCAGCTCAGGCAGTGGCTGTGGATGGGCGTGGTCCAGCCGTTACGGACTGCGCTCCAAGTATCTCTTGTCTCGCCGGCAGCTCACGTTTACCTTTCCCGTCACTTCTCCGAACCGCTTAAAACGAAATCCTCGAAAAGTTGGCAGCCCATTTCTTTCGCCATCCTCCCCCAATTCGAGCGCCTGGTCCGCATTGAACGACTTTCTCCTTTGTGGAACGTCGAGAGGATGGACGAGACATATGGCTCGGGGAAATTGCCGAGAGGAAGAGAGAGAGAGAGAGAGAGTCAGTCTTGATGAATTCCTTAGCAGAACCCAATTGTGTGTAGAGGATGAAACACTTAAAACTTGCACATCAGATATTGCGAAAATGGAAAACGCCATTTATGTGCTATCTCAATAGACTCGATTGGTCTCCCACGGGAGGTTCGAGTCCTCCCACGGGCGTGTGTGTGTGTGTGTGTGTGTGTGTGTGTGTGTGTGTGTGTGTGTGTGTGTGTGTGTGTGTTTTGTCCGTAGCATAAGTTAGTTTGAGTAGTGTGTAAGTCTAGGGAGCGATGACCTCTGCAGTTTGGTCCCTTAAGAATTCAAACACATTTGAACACATTTTTGAACTCGATTGGTAGTCAGGGGCCAATAAACAGATTGGGAGAAAGTATTTTGTGCAAACATATACCTTTTAGAATGGATTTATGCTTATTCACATTAACAGACGAAAAATAGCATAAATTAGAATGTCAGTGCTTTTTCTGCAGGATTTTAATGCGAGTCGTATTTTGATAAGTTTTCGCACCGACACTTGTTCGTACCATTCGACTTGTGCAGTTACTACGCACTATGTACTGTTTGCTTACAGTATGCCTGCGTGTTGCTCAACTGCATTGCGACTGGCAAGTTAGTGTGTGACAGTAGAAGCGGTAGGTAGTGAATGGACGATGGGATGCACGAATGCAGAAAAAGCCGAGATGCTCATGGTGTATGGAGAGTGCAGGAAGAATATAGTTCGTTCTTGTACCGTGTATGCGGCAAGATATCACATCGGACGTCAACCATCTCCGCAATTGTTTTTCAGCCTCTTGAAACATAACGGAAGGAAGTGACGACGAAGAGGGGGAAATTAATGTTCTTGTTGCTGTTACCTTTGCAGTTTATCCTGCACGTTGGTTCCCGCACAAGGAAGTGGCAAGAGTCAGGCAAGTGCGCCAGACACTTGTTGTCTCATACAGGCGTTGCCGACTGCAGCGCCGTATTCTGCCTGTTCACGCATCTCTTTGAATCTGAATGCCTATACCAGTTTCTTTGCGCTTCAGTGTATATGAAAAAGCAACTTGTACGGACACTACTTATTATCTTAAAAGAAAAAAAAGATGTGGGGATAACACGTAAGAACCGCTCTTAGAGGTAATATAACCTGCCAATGTTGAATTATCATCTAGTCTTTCATTATCATTTGGTCTTTGATAAAGGCTAGCACGTGCATCTCCGCAGCTTACAGATGCGTACCGAACACGAGTTTGGCACCAACATAGAGTGCTATGAAAACACAAATGATCGCTAACAGTTTTGACTTCAGCAAATCATCGTGCGGCGCAGCAAATCTCTCGGTCACAGTTTCAGTGTGGACACACACACCACGTTGAGGATCACGTACGCGCAATACCAAAGTTTCAAGCTGAACATAAACGGCAAAATTTAGTTACTGAACACATGATCCAGTCTGTCAGTAATAGCAGAAAGCTTCTAAGGTCAGCAACTTGTAAATTGCTGGAATAACGTAGCTGTTTAGTGTTGAAACGGACTCGGACAACACTCGAAAGTGAAATCTACGTAAAATCTGAACTACAACACTACTTCGTAGTGTTTCCCCTCTCGAACGGAGTACATTTCTAGAGATGAAGGTAGAAGTTACGTTAAGTGAAAAGTAAAATGCGAGAAGCACACCGGCTACGCTGCTAAAGGCACGAAACAATTGACGAAACCCCGGAAATCGAGCTACAAATTTTCTACCCGAGATATGAACCTCTAATCAGTAGCGATGTGCGTGTAGAGCAGAACACAGCCCCAGCCAGCACTCCTGCTCGGTGTGCGGGCAGCGGTGGCCGGCTGCAGTGGCGGCGGAGCGGCGTTGCTTCCTGACCGGATGCCGCGCCGGCAGCGGCGAGCGGCGGCGCCGGGTATTTCGGACGCGAAGCCAGAGAGGAACGAGGAGAAAGAGGAGGAGGAGGAAAGAGAGGAGGTGGCACAAGGTAAGAGTAAGAGGAGGCGCACGTGCCCCAGCATCCGGCCTGCTGCGCGTCCCGGCGCCCACGCGGCGCGCCGCTACGTCACACGGCCAACAGGTTACGTTATGGGGAGGGGGGGGGGGAGGGGGAGGGAGGGAGAGAGAGAGAGAGAGAGAGAGAGAGAGAGAGAGAGAGAGACGCGGTGGCAGAAGCTCACACTGACCACGCTTCACGCCTGCCACATATAGCCGACTTTCTGCGCCCATGCGCACTAGAGGCTGCAGCCATGGTACAATGTACTCCCGATTCTTTGCCATAATTGGGGACTCGGAAACCCCACATAATCGATTTCTGCAAATAATCCGCAACTGAAGTACTCGGTAATGTATTAGAGTTGTTCAAAATCACAAATTAATTACGTCATAATTAAAAATCACTCAGCTACTATTTACAAGATATTCTACTTTATTTGTCGTATTATGTATGAGAATACAGTATTTACAAAGAATCAAGTGCAAGCCAATTTCACATTACACTACGCTACTTTGAAACAAAACAGTCGTGAACTGATTTCTGCTCAGGGAGATATCTTGTCAGAAGGGGGAGCATCTTCTTGCTGTTCCAGGTAGTCCAGTAACTCTTCGGCCCAGTGAAGTGCTAATGCGCGAGTGATTATTGTTTCTGGAATTAGAGGAATGTTGTCATTTCCGCCACTGTCCTTCACCTCATCGGATATCCCTTGGACTCGCTGAACAATAGCACTGTCACTGAACATACAGGTATCATTACGTGACTCTGTGCGGCCCACGTCAAAACCATTCAGAAATACTCGTACACTACTGGCCATTAAAATTGCTACACCAAGAAGAAATGTAGATCATAAACGGGTATTCATTGGACAAATATATTGAACTGACATGTGATTACATTTTCACGCAATTTGGGTGCATATATCCTGAGAAATCAGTATCCAGAACAACCACCTCTGGCCGTAATAACGGCCTTGGTATGCCTGGGCATTGAGTCAAACAGAGCTTGGATGGCGTGTACAGGTACAGCTGCCCATGCAGCTTCAACACGATACCACAGTTCATCAAGATTAGTGACTGGCGTATTGTGACGAGCCAGTTCCTCGGCCGCCATTGACCAGACGTTTTCAATTGGTGAGAGATCTGGAGAATGTGCTGGACAGGGCAGCAGTCGAACATTTTCTGTATCCAGAAAGGCCCGTACAGGACCTGCAACATCAGGTCGTGCATTATTCTGCTGAAATGTAGTGTTTCGCAGGGATCGAATGAAAGATAGAGCCCCGGGTCGTAACACATCTGAAATGTAACTTCCACTGGTCAAAGTGCCGTCAATGCCAACAAGAGGTGACCGAGACGTGTAACCAATAGCACCCCATACCATCACGCCGGGTGATACGCCAGTGCGGCGATGACGAATACACGCTTTCAATGTGCGTTCACCGCGATGTCGCCAAACAAGGATGCGACGGTCATGATGCTGTAAACAAAACCTGGATTCATCCGAAAAAATCACGTTTAGCTATTCGTGCATCCAGGTTCGTCGTTGAATGCACCATCGCAGGCGCTCCTGTCTGTGATGCAGCTTCAAGGGTAACCGCAGCCATGGTCTCCGAGCTGATAGTCCATGCTGCTGCAAACGTCGTCGAACTGCTCGTACAGATGGTTGTTGTCTTGCAAACGTCCCCATCTGTTGACTCAAGCATCGAGACGTAGCTGCAGGATCCCTTACAGCCATGTGGATAAGATGCATGTCATCTCGATTGCTAGTGATACGAGTCCGTTGGGATCCAGCACGGCGTTCCGTATTACCCTCCTGAACCCACCGATTCCATATTCCCGATTCCATATTCTGCTAACAGTCATTGGATCTCGACCAACGCGAGCAGCAATGTCGCGATACGATAAACCGCAATCGCGATAGGCCACAATCCGACCTTTATCAAAGTCGGAAAAGTGATAGCACGCATTTCTCCTCCTTACACGATGCATCACAAGAACGTTTCACCAGACAACGACGGTCAACTGCTGTTTGTGTATGAGAAGTCGGTTGGAAAGTTTCATCATGTCAGCACGCTGAAGGTGACGCCACAGGCGAATGCTGTGAAAAGCTAATCATTCGCATATCACAGCATCTTCTTCCTGTCGGTTAAATTTCGCGTCAGTAACACGTCATCTTCGTGGTGTAGCAATTTTAATGGCCAGTAGTGTATTTTCTTTGTCAATTGTTGCCGGCCGAAGTGGCCGTGCGGTTAAAGGCGCTGCAGTCTGGAACCGCAAGACCGCTACGGTCGCAGGTTCGAATCCTGCCTCGGGCATGGATGTTTGTGATGTCCTTAGGTTAGTTAGGTTTAACTAGTTCTAAGTTCTAGGGGACTAATGACCTCAGCAGTTGAGTCCCATAGTGCTCAGAGCCATTTGAACCAATTTTTGTCAATTGTTTCCAAAAAGTTTGAAGCTTGCTGGTCTCATCAATAAGTTTTTGTACCAGATTTCCTCTATAAAATTTCTTCATGGCAGCAATGACATTTTGAATCATTGGCTGAATTCTGTCAAATTAGGGGGTAAATATTTTACAAATATCACCCCTTCACTCGATTTCAGAGCACGTTTATTCGGATGCGATGGTGCATTGTCCAGTACCAATACAGGTGTTGCAGGGAGAACCATTTTTGATTTCGCACCTGTGGCACAAAGCAATTACGGAACCATGACTACGGTCCATCCGCGCCCAAACCTGGTGAATATAATGGACAGGCAAATTGTGCGTTTCCCTTCCTTCGAAACAGCGCGTTTGTTTTTCTTTACCTATTATACTAAGCTCATCTTTATGTCATCCCGTACCATTAGCACAATACAACCCATTTATCCTTTCCTTACTTGATTTATAATCCGGCGGACAACGCTCTGTCGCGAAAGCCGTACGTCTTTGTTTGTAGACACTTCCGACACAGCCCGGTTCGTCCGCGTTGTATTTTTGCCCCAGCTCTGAATTTTTTCGTACAATAAGCTCCTCGAAATCATTACAAAATTCAAAAGCACCGAACTTTTCTCCGACGGCAATCTCCCGGATACCATAACGCTGTTTAAATGTTGTTGACCAACCGGAAGCTGCCGTAACGAAATTCCTTGTATTTATCAAGTTTTTTTGCTGAAGATGATCAAGTTGCGCTATATTTTAGAAAATATTTGGTAACGAACTACAGCGGCCCTGTAAACACGCAGACGGTATGCGGGTATTTGCTGAATACGCAGGGCGCTGCCCACTCGGCAGCAGTAACGATGGCACCGGTTTTCCGCCTCTTGACTCACAAATATCGTTCGGAATACATTAGGTGCTGCCTGATTGCTCTGCCCAACAAGGATGTTTGTAGAGCGCAGCAAGTTATCACCAGAACGCGCTGTAACAGAAACGTAGCTACACGCTTAGAAAACTGTACGGCTTTGCACTGAGGTGACAAAAGCTATGAGATCGCATCGCGATACGCGCAGACAGAGATGGCGGCGGTGTCGCGTACGCAAGGACAGCAAGTTGGTGGAGCCGTCATTTGCACTCAGGGGATTCGCACGGAAAGGTTTCCGACGTAATTATGGCCGCAGTACTGGAATCAAGAGATTTTGAAAGCGGAATAGCACTTGGCGCTAGACGCATGGCACATTTTGTTTCGGAAATCATTGGGGAATTCAATATTCCGAGATCCGCAGTTTCAGGAGTGCGCCGACAGCACCAAATTTCAGGCGTTACCTCTCACCACGGACAAAGGAGTGGCCGACGGCCTTCACTTAACAACCGAGAGTCGAGGCGTTCGCGTAAAGTCGTCAGTGCTAACAGACAAGCAACACTGCGTGACATAACCGCAGAAATCGACGTTAAGACGTACGACGGACGCATCCGTTACGACAGTGCGGCAGCAGACGCCCAATGCGAGCGCCTTTGCCAACAGGCTGGGCTCGTGAGTGTATCGATTGGGACCCTAGACTTCTTGGCCTGGTCAGATGAATCCCGATTTCAGGTGGTAAGAGCTGATAGTAAGGTGCAGACCCCACGAAGCTGTGTTTACATGGAACTGACTGGGTCATCTGGTCCTACCGAACCGATCATTCACTAGAAATGGTTATGTTCGGATACTTGGAGAGTATTTGCAGTCATTCATCGACTTCACGTTCCCAAACAACGATGGAACTTTTATGTAGTTTGATCATGGTTCATTCATTAACATAAATTGTTTCAATAATTCGTCTGTGTTATCACTATGAGACGCCCTGCTAAACCTGCAGGACAGGACAGGACAGGTAGTTTAAATTGTGGAAAGGGGCCAAAATAAGCGGCTGTCAGTTACACTCCAACATACAACTTTATTTATTTGACCAAACATTACAAGAGCCAAGAAAATTAAAAAAACCACACACACACAGAATCAATTTTTGGAACTTAATAACCTGCTGAATACGCCATAGAATCTCATGCGTTAAGGGCAAGACCACTTTAATATAAAATCGGCTGAAAGCCAATAACTTAAAACTCAAACCAAAATTAGAAATTTAAAAGGCAGAAGGCCTTATCTTAAACCAGTTCTTTCAATTAGGCTGAAGGCCCAAACGATCTCACACCTTAAGAACAAACAACTTTAATTTTCAACAAAATCGGCTGAAGGCCCATCACTTAAGACTTAAAAAAATTAAATTTTTAAAATGGCCAAAGGCCTTACTTAAAACAGTTCTTTAATTTAGGCTGAAGGCCCAAACAATCTTGCGCCTTAAGGCCAAAACCACCTTAATTTAAAAATCGGTTAGAAGCCATACAAATAAAAACAGCGTCGGCCTAGAATTCAAACACTAACGCTCGCTTAGGTGAGACAGGCAGTCGACCCAACCATTCTCGATCCGACGACAACCCAACCGACAGACGGTCAACGGACCCACCGACAAGATAACTTCGGCTCCACCCGACCAGCACACAACAGAGACTTCAATGGAACAACGTAGAAAGTATTGGCGCCCACAACCAATCATACATTTAGCTGTCAAACTACACGCCGTGCTGGACAGAGACAAGACGACGAGGAAAATACGCTGCCTGAATTTACGTCAACGGCCAGGGCAGGTAACCGGAACGTTGACGGCCACAAGGCAGAAGATTCCACTGGTGCACTTCAATTCAAAATAATCAAGTACAGTTAAACTCCACCGGAGGGTAGCTAAAATTTGCCAACTTTTAAACACACGTTGTTGCTCGCGGGAATATCCCAACAGCCGACAACGAAATCCAAACGACACAATGTGAACAGTCGTGACTTGCTGGTAGGTCAAGTCAAAACTCAACTTTCGGGCCCGGGGTCGGTGAACCACGGACCTTGTAGCAGTGGGAACAGCGCCACACACTCCAACACGGCGTAGAGACGCCGCCAGCGGCCCCGGCCAAACTACCTACTGCGGAGATTTCCTCGCTGCTGCACGCCAACCGACCAACTGGTCGCACACAGCACAGCCGGAAACTATAAGCGCCAGCCAAAGGATAGTACAAGGTGCGAATATCGATACACACCGCTGCTGCCACTAGCGGAGAGAGATGATAACAGCATAATCGCGATAACTGCGGGTGACTGAACACAGAATAGCAACCGAGGTTTAATTCAACACACAACACGAGCCAGCCACGGCTCACACTATTTTGGCAGTTTGTGGATAGCTGCCTAACAATTACCTAACTTTTTTAAAAAAATAGAAGCATTAACGCATGCGACGGTAAAGAGGAAACGAAGACTTCTGTAGTCCATGTAAGTTCCACATTATTAAAATCGGAGCGAAGGCAGCGATGACGAACTTTTGTGGGGTTCCAGCCGCAGCTGTGTGTGGTGTCATAGAAGTGTGTTAAGTGTGAGACTTGCACCTTCCCGCATCGTGATTAAGTAAATGAAATTTTCTTCTATAGGGTGGCGACGAATGGTCGCCTCCCCTACGAATGCGAATGCAGTATTTCGACTTCTTAAGTAAACAGCTACAACAATGGACAGTTTTATGCAATAATTGACTGTTAGCATCCTTCTGCCCGCATTTCAGTGAAGTTATGACTTTCCTCTTTGCGTCTGAAAAATGACTTTCTCGACAGAAGAAAGAATTTAAATTGTCAAGCATATGTGGAAACAGCCACTAGTACGGAAAGTCGCAAGGGAAACAAGCATCCGGATACAGGACTACCAGCAAAGAGAGCAATGCTGTATAAAAATTGGGACACCTACGAGTCTGTGTAAAATGCAAGACGACGAAGGATTTCTTTATTTCGCACACCAGAAGTTAATGCAGACATTCGCGCACACCAGAAGTTAATGCAGAAATTCGCCGCAGAATTATTCGGAGCCCAAAGAAGTCTAGACGTATATTGTGTCAAAAGGCGCATGTAAGTAGCAGTTGCCAGCAGATATTGAGCAGTCTTAATCTGAAGCCATAACGTGTGACGGTTGTGCAGCCATCACAGGAGGATGACAAACAGAAACGTGCAGATTACCGCAGGTGGCTTTTGAAGAACATTAACGATGGTTTATTAGACCGTCTCCATTACATCATTAGCGGTGAAGCATAGTTTCATTTTTCTGGTCATGTGATTTCACAGAACAAGAGGTACTGTGCAATGGAGGACACAAAAATTGTGTGTCAGCATCCGCTCCATGATGAAAAGACCGGCGCTTGATGCGGTGTGAAGAGTAACCCGCATCATTGGTCCGACACCTTTTGATTCTACCCTCAACACGGTTGCATATACAGAAATGTTTGACACATTTTCTGCTCAACTCACTAAATATGAAAGACAATACTGCTTCTCACAGCAACATGGGGCAACACGCCGCCACACGTCTTAGGTATCCCTGGAACGAGTCCGTGATGTCTTCAGCAACATTTATGGCCACCACGTTCCCCGGAACTAAAAATAAGTCTTTTTTTTACCTGTGAAGAAACTTTAAGAGTAAGGGCTGTGAAACTAATCCACAGACAATACAGGAACCGAAAGACAACATAAGCCATGAAGTCGCCATCGATGTCCTAATTTTACGCTGGGTGTATCTGAACATGCTTAGACATGATTAGCTATGTATTGATGTTGCAAGGGGTCACTTTCAACATCTTCACTAAATGTATTTTTCATTGTAAATAAATGGTAAGTCCATTTCAGCTCTTCGTTTCTGTCATTTCACTGCATTTTCTCGCCTGGGCCCGTCAACTCAGACATTGGACTGTTGGCTCTGAGCACTATGGGACTCAACATCTGTGGTCATCAGTCCTCTAGAACTTAGAACTACCTAAACCTAACTAACCTAAGGACATTACACACATCCATGCCCGAGGCAGGATTCGAACCTGCGACCGTAGCGGTCGCTCGGCTCCAGACTGAAGCGCCTAGAACCGCACGGCCACACCGGCCGGCCAATTGGACTGTTGATGACTGGAAACATGTTGCCTGGTCGGACGAGTGTCGTTTCAAATTGTATAGAGCGGATCGACGTGGCCGGCCGCGGTGGCCGAGCGGTTCTAGGCGCTTCAGTCCGGAACCGCGCGACTGCTACGGTCACAGGTTCGAATACTGCCTCGGGCATGGATGTGTGTGACGTCCTTAGGTTAGTTAGGTTGAAGTAGTTCTAAGTTCTAGGGGACTGATGACCACAGATGTTAAGTCCCATAGTGCTCAGAGCCATTTGAACGATTTTGAATTGGATGGACGTGTACGGGTATGGAGACAACCTGATCAATCCATGGACCCTGTAAGTCAGCAGGGGACTGTTGAAGCTGGTCGAGGCTCTGTATTGGTGCGGGGCGTGTGCAGTTGGACTGATATGGTGCGCCCGATACGCCTAGATACAGGTGACACGTACGAAGCATCCTGTCTGATAACCTGCATCCATTCGTGTCTACTGCGCATTCCGACGGACTTTGTAGCAATTCTGGACGTGTTGGCTATAGCATTGTCCTACTGGAATTGCCAGAGTTGCTCCAGGAACACTGTTCGGAGTTTGAATACTTCCGCAGGCCACCAAACTCCCCAGACATGAACATTATTGAGCATATCTGGGATGCCTTGCAGCGTGCTGTCCAGAAGAGATCTATACCCCCTCGTACTCCTAAGGGTTTATGGACCGTCCCGCAGGATTCATGGTGTCATCAGCCTCCAGCACTACTTCAGAGTGAGGCGTAGCGCCTTCGCATCGCTCCTGTCACTTGTCAGGACGATATCGTCATAGGCATGGGTCATCGACAGATGTCACCAGCTGACATGGACCTGAGTTACAGAGCTGAACGTAGTTGTAGTAGTAGGCGGCAGAGGTCAGCAGTTGACGGACAGTGCTAGCAGTCGTAGTCAAAACGATGTTGTAAAGTTATGTCTGATTAATATTTAATGTATTTGCATAATTATAATTGTTGTATATGTGTAGTAATTAGCAGTGTGAGTGTTGTATGAGTGAAGAAGAACAGAAGTAAATGAAAATTGTTTTGTTTATTCACGAAGTACCAGTTAAACTGTGCAGGGGATTTACTGTAATTAAATGTGCAGTCAGTTTATGGTACTAATAAATCGTGAGTAGAACACAAACTAATCGGTAATTTCGGAAGTAGTAGTTTTATATTTGATACTTTTCTAAATTTATTTATTTAGGAATTGCCATAGAAATAAATGTTTTACTATGATTGGTCATTGAAGTAAAGCGCGGGTTAGCGCAGGATAATACTGCAACCTGATTTGCTGTTTGTGATATCAGCCAATCAGAAAAATCCAGGCTCGCGCCAATCTATGTTGGGGACAAAGCCTTTGGTGTGATCTAGGGAAGTCGGGGCGGAGGGTTCGAACTAGAAACATCTCATTGAAAGCAGCTCCAACGAAAGCACTGTAAAATCGCGGAAAAATGCTAATTACGAGTTCGCGAAGTAGTACAAAGTGTATTTAAGTGAACGGTATAGTGGAAGTCGTGTGGAGTTTCGGACGGAATATCAAAATTATTGCTTTTGACTGTTAGTTAAAACCGCGTGGCGTGTTGTGGGATCTGAGACTGGGCCAGGTATTACGTGTAGAGCAGAGTGCACAACATTTCAGCGAGCATTTTCATGGCTAAACGATCCGGTAACGGGTGTAAATACCATAAACTTGCTACGTGTGTGATTGTGGTGCGCGTGTGAACTTTATATTGTGTTGCCACTTAGTACGGATTTGGCAGTATTAACTGTGATCTTTATCGTAAAAATACACCTGAAAATTTACATTGCCAAGTTAAAACTTTTATTTCAGTAGCTAGCCACATCCCGTTTACCGGACAATTCTATGTATGTTGCGACCTGCAATAGACAGTAGTGGTCTAGTATTTTCTACTGCAGCTTTTAGCTAGACAAATGAACAGTGTTGGACATCGGCAGGGCGGTAAAAAGTAACGTGCCGCGCAGCAAGTCGTTAGTGAGGTCCACGTCACGTCGTGTTGCGGCACCTCTGCGTACTCTCGTGGGCCCTACATGATATCAGCAGGTGTGCCAGTTTCTTTGGCTCTTCAGTGTATAAGTGAGATTCGGTACGTTCCACACGGTCACCGCCCGGAGAGTGGGCTCCCTCGGCGGTTCCCAGCCGGTACTCTCGCCTCGGCTCGGCCGGCCGTGGACAAAGCGCCACCGGCGGGCGGCCCCCTGTGCTGTCCTGCGCGCCGCCGGCCACACAATGGGCGCCGCCTGCTCCCACGGCGGCTCAGCCTGCCCGCCCCCCCCCCCCCCCCGTGCCCCGGCATCGGGCCCCGATTAATTTGGGCGATGACCGGCGAGCAGGCCGCCCCGCACCGGCAGAGCTCCAGGCCCTGCCCACCATAACACCGCACTAGGAAACTGGTCTCCCCCCCTCCCGGCGCTCCGAAGTCGCCACGTACGATGAACGCTTCGACAATGAAGTAATGAGATTCAGTGTGGAGAGCACCTCCGGGCGTCGTCAGCCGCATCCGTAACGAGGACCGTGGGCAACAGGAAAATGATTTCAGGCCCTTATTACACTGTCAAGCTTCGCCGGACCGACGAACTTCAGCGCCGCCTTACTCTTGGCGCAAATGGTAGTGTACTGTAGACTGCGTTCACACTGCCGGCCGGGCCGAGCCGAGGCTGGCCGGGCCGCCGCCCGCTTTGATATCAAACACGTGGTTTTGAACTGCGGTGTTCACACTGGCGGCCGGGCCGCGCCGACACGGCGTGGGCCTCCCGGAGCCGAGACACCCCGAGCGTTTAATACACTCCTGGAAATGGAAAAAAGAACACATTGACACCAGTGTGTCAGACCCACCATACTTGCTCCGGACACTGCGAGAGGGCTGTACAAGCAATGATCACACGCACGGCACAGCGGACACACCAGGAACCGCGGTGTTGGCCGTCGAATGGCGCTAGCTGCGCAGCATTTGTGCACCGCCGCCGTCAGTGTCAGCCAGTTTGCCGTGGCATACGGAGCTCCATCGCAGTCTTTAACACTGGTAGCATGCCGCGACAACATGGACGTGAACCGTATGTGCAGTTGATGGACTTTGAGCGAGGGCGTATAATGGGCATGCGGGAGGCCGGGTGGACGTACCGCCGAATTGCTCAACACGTGGGGCGTGAGGTCTCCACAGTACATCGATGTTGTCGCCAGTGGTCGGCGGAAGGTGCACGTGCCCGTCGACCTGGGACCGGACCGCAGCGACGCACGGATGCACGCCAAGACCGTAGGATCCTACGCAGTGCCGTAGGGGACCGCACCGCCACTTCCCAGCAAATTAGGGACACTGTTGCTCCTGGGGTATCGGCGAGGACCATTCGCAACCGTCTCCATGAAGCTGGGCTACGGTCCCGCACACCGTTAGGCCGTCTTCTGCTCACGCCCCAACATCGTGCAGCCCGCCTCCAGTGGTGTCGCGACAGGCGTGAATGGAGGGACGAATGGAGACGTGTCGTCTTCAGCGATGAGAGTCGCTTCTGCCTTGGTGCCAATGATGGTCGTATGCGTGTTTGGCGCCGTGCAGGTGAGCGCCACAATCAGGACTGCATACGACCGAGGCACACAGGGCCAACACCCGGCATCATGGTGTGGGGAGCGATCTCCTACACTGGCTGTACACCACTGGTGATCGTCGAGGGGACACTGAATAGTGCACGGTACATCCAAACCGTCATCGAACCCATCGTTCTACCATTCCTAGACCGGCAAGGGAACTTGCTGTTCCAACAGGACAATGCACGTCCGCATGTATCCCGTGCCACCCAACGTGCTCTAGAAGGTGTAAGTCAACTACCCTGGCCAGCAAGATCTCCGGATCTGTCCCCCATTGAGCATGTTTGGGACTGGATGAAGCGTCGTCTCACGCGGTCTGCACGTCCAGCACGAACGCTGGTCCAACTGAGGCGCCAGGTGGAAATGGCATGGCAAGCCGTTCCACAGGACTACATCCAGCATCTCTACGATCGTCTCCATGGGAGAATAGCAGCCTGCATTGCTGCGAAAGGTGGATATACACTGTACTAGTGCCGACATTGTGCATGTTCTGTTGCCTGTGTCTATGTGCCTGTGGTTCTGTCAGTGTGATCATGTGATGTATCTGACCCCAGGAATGTGTCAATAAAGTTTCCCCTTCCTGGGACAATGAATTCACGGTGTTCTTATTTCAATTTCCAGGAGTGTATTACCGGCGCGAGCCGACCGCAGGCGCGAGCCTGTGGAGCAGCACTACAGCTTCTGCAGTACACGCATCACACGTCTCCCTTCTGCTCTCATCACAAGTGTGACTGCACACGTCTTTTATTTTAAGATGTTACCTCATATTTCACAATCAGTGAGGAAAAATTAAGTTTATTATAATGATACATGCGAGATTACTTTTACTTCATTTATTTAATCTACCGTATTTACATGCATTTACAACAACAGCTTTCCAGCGATCGCGGCATTACCGCCACTGAATAGTTCGCATTTACTTGTAAACGGAGGCAGATATGAGTGTCACTGAGGGACGGAAATGTGTCCCTACCAGATGACAATGAATTATACAACAATAAATAATTAAAGAGACATGGCCATACTATATTCTTTCAGTTAAAATAATGAAATCGAAATGCAAAGACCTGAGAGACAGTTACACAGAATAACTTGTATAACTTGGCAAAATGTCATGTGATCCACGGTATAGAATTCCACTCGGGCTTTGTTCTGTCATATGATTTTCCTAAGTTCCAAGAGCTATGCACAGTTCCTTATCAGTGGAAATAGAACCACTGAGTCAAAGGGCGTTATCTCAAAACTCTTCAATCTGTCTGTCTTACAAGGTAATGAAAAGAATTCTGTGAGGTCATCAGTGGCTCCACATGATGAACCATCACCACTGCCAAGCGCTGCATCATGAAGAAAAAAGAATAAAAGTTGGAAAATTCTGAAGGAGTATTTCTGCGATTCTTCGTTGAAGGCACAGCAAGACATTACCCAAAATGACGAAGCTAATTACTTCCTAATGATTCTCAGGAGTCCCATACTCTCTCTTCCCCTCAGAGGTAAGCGTTTGTGAAATTTAAAATACAAAAGCATGACTGCAATTAATTGGAGGTAGCGAATGCTGCACAAAGTTCTACTGTAAACCAAAAAGTGTGTACTAACGAATCTTACCTTATCGTTATACACAAATTTTCTTCTGCTGTTATACTTCTGCGAAAATTTGTGTTCTGTTTCGAAATTTTGTCTTGAATGTTCTGCAGCACATACTGCAATGTATTATGATTCATTCTGTAATACGAATAAAATTTTTCAGGATAGTTTTTAAGCTCTTCATGTAAAGAAAAAAAACTCTCCTAAATGTCTGTCGCTATTTATGGGACGAATCCATAACCTACTAGTTCTTCTGTTCTTCAAAACTCGAAGAGTTACTGCAGAGTCAAAACAATACCAATAAAAGAGTGAAGACATTGTTCTACCGACAGCACAGACTAGCTAAAGGCGAGCAACTGTTGACTGGAGCTGCGTTTTCCACTGACTTGCTTGTCAGCTGTCGAAGGGTCGGGATTTTTTTTAATTTATTTATTTGGCCTCCGGCAACTAAGAGCCATTTAGCCAAAGAGTGGGGATTACCTTGACAACGCAGCGCAGCCCGCCAAGGAAGAAAAAAAAAAACAATGAAGAACAATGAAACGCACATCTGTGTCGATCTACAGTAATTTCATCAACTCTCCATTATTTTTTCTGTAAAAGTAGACAACGAGACTACAGAATTGCGCTTCAGTTTCTGCAGTAAACGCATCACAAACCTCCAGTTTGTTTTTGTGATTAGTTTTACACCAAATTTTATGAGACCTATGTCACTGACACTTCTACCTGTACATGTACTAAGCCAAGCTGTAACCGCGCGAACTCCGTGGCTTGCGGACGCGGCACTGACGCCACTGAATAGCTCGCATTACTTGTGACCAGAGACAGATATCAGTATCATTATCATTTCAAAAACTTTTTGGTACTTTTAGCTACATTTCATTCGCAACAATGTATGGTCTAGAACGTATTTAACAGTAAGCTACCCGCTACATAACTTGTTCACTACAAGATTTGTAAATCAAGTGCACAACGTTGACAAATAGCATCATTTCACAATGACTGTTAAGAAATATGGAAAGATAAATTATTCAATAAGAGGCTAAGGTGTTACACTACCACGTATACAAAAATCAGATTTTTTAGCCGCATACTTTCTTCAAAATCGGTTGGGAGGCGTTACGAAACTAAGAAATCACGCGAAACGAAAAGTAGACTTTATCTCTTTTCACGACGTAAGTAATGCTTTTAAGGAAAAAATAAGTTCATAAAACGTTGTGGCGAAGTCTCACATACCGCTAAGAATTTTTGAAACATGAAAATCGGGGAAGTGGATTTTCCCCCATTTCGCCGTCCCGGCTCGGCGCGGCGCGCAGTGTGAATGCACTACTCGGCGGCCTGAGCTGGCTAGGCACGAGCCGAGCCAGCACGCGTCAGCCCGGCCCGGCCCGGCCGGCAGTGTGAACGCAGCCTAAGGTCCCAACGTCCTGTCACCCTCCTCTCTTTTGGTCACGATGTACGTTTGAGCCCTGCTAAAATTTGCTGTTCTGAAGAGCGCGTTATGTGAAGCAGTCGCCCTCTGTCTCTGGCGGTGCCGCCGCTGTGGCAATCGCAGCTTTGGTGTCTCCCTCTGGTGGGAAAGGGAGAATCTTTCCACTCCGCCAGTAAGAGAACTCAGCGAGTGGTCGCCCGGTCGGGTCTTAGCTCCTGCATCTGAGTCTGCGCGTTACGCCGCCAGTCTGCTCGAGTTTGCTCAGGCAATGGTCGTTGGCGGTTGGATCGATCGGTTGGTCGGTCGCGCACTGAGACACCAGATGACTTGTCCGTCTTGAGCGTCGGCGCATGTGAGGTCGCCACGTGAGTCCAGTGGGCCGCGGCGTATAGCGGGGAGTAGTGCCTTCGCGGTCGACACGAGGGCAATAGGAGTCAACCGACGACATCAGTCTGGCCGGTGCGAGCTGCGACGCCGTGAGACGGGAGATCGGCGCGCCTTCCTGCGTCCGATGGAGCGGCTGGCAGCGGACGGTTTGAGAGACCGTGTTGGGGGTCCTGCGCCATGTCTTCGCCAGACATCGCAGTTTATTAGTAGTTAAGTGATTCGTGATATGTTGTTTCATTTACTTGTTAACTTGTACGTGTTTCTTGGTCAGTGTCTCGTCCCCAGCTTGCTCGTCTGTCTCTCGTCCGCATTTGTTAGGCAGTTAGTTTCTGTCTGTCTGCGGTCTGCCATACGTTAATTGCTGCCTCTGTCATGTTTGTCGGATTCGGTGTTAACGAATTTATTCCTTGAAGTGTAACGGCCGAATTCCTGAAATGTGTTTTTATCTTGCGTATCATCTCGAGAGGCGGTATAGGTGTAATGTAGAGCATGTTTTAATATTTTATGTAAGACTGCATTTCATGGGTTTTTATTTAAATGGTCGTTTTAGTATATAAAGCCGCCACCCTTCCACCCTCAGAATTTTTTAAAATCAAGTTGCACCTTCGGTCGAAAGTTAATTTTTTTAATGGTAGCGTTTTGTACCATTTCCATTCCTCCTACAGGGTACATAGTTTATGTGCTTGTGTGAGTTGTTAAAATTTTTAGTTTAAAGTAATCTGGTGCGTTGCAGATTTGCACCAGTGTAGTCTTTCAGAGGTTGTTCTGAGCGGTCGTGACTACGGCCGTGTCAAAAGGGAGCGGTAAGGTTCTCAGCCCGAAAGGTCACACACTCAAAAATTTGTTCCTTCCCGCCTCTGAATAAATTGTAACTTGATATTTAGAGGGTACTTTCTGATTATAATTTTTATATTTTTTTTTAAAGAAAAGAATGGGTTTTTAGGAATAAAATTTCCACTTGTTGAAAGAAACTTGTTTTCACCAGTTACCCACTGGCAACTACTTCCACGCTCACATAGTGTGATTAAATGTGTTAATGTTCTTGGTGAATCGCTAGTAAATGAAGTAAATTCTTAAGAGAAGATTTTGAAAGTAAATTCACGGTTCAATGTTAATACTGTTAACTCTGTCTTTCCTTCTTTCCTTCTTTCCTTTCTTTCCAGATGGCCGACACACGTACCCACAGTGTGGAAGAGCATATTCTCGCAAACACATGGGCTCACGAACGTGCACACACCGGGAAAAATTTTAAGACGTGGAGTCCGCCCCGGTAGCTGAGTGGTCAGTGTGACAGACTGTCAATCCTAAGGGCCCGGGTTCGATTCCAGGCTGGGTCGGAGATTTTCTCCGCTCAGGGACTGAGTGTTGTGTTGTCCTAATCATCATCATCATCATTTCTTCCCCATCGACGCGCAGGTCGCCGAAGTGGCGTCAAATCGAAAGACCTGCACCAGGCGAACGGTCTACCCGACGGGAGGCCCTAGCCACACGACATTTCCATTTCCATTTTTTAAGACGTGGAACGGGGTTTCGCGGCACGACCCTGTATAGAAGCTTCACCAAAGTGGACGATACTGCGGTGGAACAGAAACTCTTCAGAACCGGATTCATTTCGGGTGGAAAGTGGACAGTGGAGGATTCTGTGAGCAGATCGCGCATAAAACCATTGCGGAAAGGATCTGGCGAACTTCGAATTCCAAAAACGACTGTGTTGACACAAATGAAAAACGATCTGGCACTAAAATCTTTTAGGCCAACATTCGGAAATGAGCTGAGTAACGAGCGCATACGGCGGAGACTCGATGCACACTCAGTCGCAAAAATATTCGTACAGCACGTAACGGCGCATAATTTTGCAGTTTGCCGCATGAACAAATACAGAAATTGCACTTTGTAATGTATTTGGGACTCTGCGTACGATGTCGCAACGCGAAACACGCGTCAAATACGAAGAATTGTTGTCGGACATGTGTCTGTTACGCAATATTTCCTGAAAAGGGCATGGGAAGGTGCAACAAAA
The DNA here is from genome assembly GCF_021461385.2 of Schistocerca piceifrons. Lineage (NCBI taxonomy): Eukaryota > Metazoa > Arthropoda > Insecta > Orthoptera > Acrididae > Schistocerca > Schistocerca piceifrons. Next base: position 23,279,713 of record NC_060138.1, read on the forward strand.
GTATTCAAACAAAGGCGGACAACGTGAGAGAAAAGTTCATTCCGAAACGCACAGAGGGTCAAGCGACTGCAGTGTGTCCGACATTTCCGCGAGACAATAGCGATGATTAGTAAACACGTATCGCGAGCCTGTGCAGGTCGACGATGGGACGAAGAGGGAAGTGTTCTACGTTCGAGCAAAGGCAACTTGTCGTTTATCATCACGCGAAGGGGAAAACCTGCAGGGAAATTGCCGCAATACTGAACATGAAGAAAAGTACAGTTCACGACATTATTAAACGGTTCGAGAAAGAAGACCGATTGCAATTCCGTTGCGGTACAGGATGGCCACCGACATTTTCAAAGAGATATGAACGTGTGATTGTGCGAAAGGTACAACAGAATCCGAAAATATCTGCCACACGAATTGCAAGTGAGGTGGAGGGAGACGTTGGTATAAAAGTTCATCCCGAAACCGTGCGGAGAGTACGACGACGATCGCAGTACCATGGTCGAGTGGCACGGCGAAAGCCATTCATAAATGCAGCGAGCCAGAAGAAACGCATGCAGTTTGCTAGGGAATACGCCGAATACGACCAGGCTTGGTGGAATCGGGTGATATTTTGCGACGAATGTAAATTTACATTATGGCAAAGCGACGGACAGGCAAACGTGTGGCGAAAGACCAATGAAGAGCTGAATCCCAGGAACCTCTCAAACCAACAGTAAAGTTTGGAGGTGGGAGCATCATGGTGTGGGGATGCATGTCCGGCAATGGTGTGGGTGATTTACTGTTCATTGATGATGCGATGAACAAGGAAGCGTATTTGAATATACTGCGAGGACATTTGAAGCAGAGTGCACGACATCTAGGTATTGCGGACAACTTTCATTTTTATGAGGATAATGACCCCAAGCATACCGCGCATATTGTACAAATGTGGTTGCTCTTCAATTGCCCGAAAGTATTGCACCCCCCCCCTCCCCAATCACCAGACCCTAACCCAATCGAACATTTGTGGGATAAATTGAAACGGACCCTCCGCGCGGACAACGACTATACGAAGGAGACCTTGAAAGAGAAACAGCGCCAAGAATGGGCAAATATAGGCCTAGTAGATTGGAGGAGGTATTGAAAATGAAAGGTGGACGCACAAGGTATTGAAATTTTCGTCGTACAACTTATGAACATTTATTGGACAGTGTCCGAATACTTTTGTAGCAGCATGGTGTGCAGGATGTTTCATTTTTGTTGTCAATTTTTCTGTTATTTATGTTTTGGAAACGAAATAATACAATAATTCTTTTGTAATTAATGTTGTTGCGCATATACACTCCTGGAAATTGAAATAAGAACACCGTGAATTCATTGTCCCAGGAAGGGGAAACTTTATTGACACATTCCTGGGGTCAGATACATCACATGATCACACTGACAGAACCACAGGCACATAGACACAGACAACAGAGCATGCACAATGTCGGCACTAGTACAGTGTATATCCACCTTTCGCAGCAATGCAGGCTGCTATTCTCCCATGGAGACGATCGTAGAGATGCTGGATGTAGTCCTGTGGAACGGCTGGCCATGCCATTTCCACCTGGCGCCTCAGTCGGACCAGCGTTCGTGCTGGACGTGCAGACCGCGTGAGACGACGCTTCATCCAGTCCCAAACATGCTCAATGGGGGACAGATCCGGAGATCTTGCTGGCCAGGGTAGTTGACTTACACCTTCTAGAGCACGTTGGGTGGCACGGGATACATGCGGACGCGCATTGTCCTGTTGGAACAGCAAGTTCCCTTGCCGGTCTAGGAATGGTAGAACGATGGGATCGATGACGGTTTGGATGTACCGTGCACTATTCAGTGTCCCCTCGACGATCACCAGTGGTGTACGGCCAGTGTAGGAGATCGCTCCCCACACCATGATGCCGGGTGTTGGCCCTGTGTGCCTCGGTCGTATGCAGTCCTGATTGTGGCGCTCACCTGCACGGCGCCAAACACGCATACGACCATCATTGGCACCAAGGCAGAAGCGACTCTCATCGCTGAAGACGACACGTCTCCATTCGTCCCTCCATTCACGCCTGTCGCGACACCACTGGAGGCGGGCTGCACGATGTTGGGGCGTGAGCGGAAGACGGCCTAACGGTGTGCGGGACCGTAGCCCAGCTTCATGGAGACGGTTGCGAGTGGTCCTCGCCGATACCCCAGGAGCAACAGTGTCCCTAATTTGCTGGGAAGTGGCGGTGCGGTCCCCTACGGCACTGCGTAGGATCCTACGGTCTTGGCGTGCATCCGTGCGTCGCTGCGGTCCGGTCCCAGGTCGACGGGCACGTGCACCTTCCGCCGACCACTGGCGACAACATCGATGTACTGTGGAGACCTCACGCCCCACGTGTTGAGCAATTCGGCGGTACGTCCACCCGGCCTCCCGCATGCCCACTATACGCCCTCGCTCAAAGTCCGTCAACTGCACATACGGTTCACGTCCACGCTGTCGCGGCATGCTACCAGTGTTAAAGACTGCGATGGAGCTCCGTATGCCACGGCAAACTGGCTGACACGGACGGCGGCGGTGCACAAATGCTGCGCAGCTAGCGCCATTCGACGGCCAACACCGCGGTTCCTGGTGTGTCCGCTGTGCCGTGCGTGTGATCATTGCTTGTACAGCCCTCTCGCAGTGTCCGGAGCAAGTATGGTGGGTCTGACATACCGGTGTCAATGTGTTCTTTTTTCCATTTCCAGGAGTGTATATTGCTAATAAATATGTTTTGGTTTCATAGTCAGTGTTTCTCGAGTACTCATTGTGAAACTTCCCACTGTCCGAATACTTTGTCGACTGAGTGTATTTGTGGCGCTCCCACAGCGGGGCAACGTCTTCTCCTCAGACGAATGTGCAATTTATCTATGTTGTCGGAGCAGAGTTTCTTTCTGCAGCAAAGAAAACCCCTATTATTATGAGGAGCTAGATAATAACCACCCCCCACCCCAAACATGTTATGATCCGGACTGCAAAACTCAGTAGGCACCACATGAGGCTGTATTTCTTTGACAGTGCAGTGAATCAACATCGTTACTTGTAAATGTTTCGTGAATGGTTTACCCCAGAGTTCCTGAAAGTGAACATTCTTAGGGACAACTGATTTCAACAAGATGGAGATCCTGTCCACTACGCATTCCGTGTTTGAGAATTCTCGGACGAAGTGCTCTCCCAGAGCGAGTAATTATTCTGGTAATTTTCATCATTGTTGTTGTTGTTGTTGTGGTCTTCAGTCCTGAGACTGGTTTGATGCAGCTCTCCATGCTACTCTACCCTGTGCAAGCTTCTTCATCTCCCAGTACCTACTGCAACCTACATCCTTCTGAATCTGCTTAGTGTATTGACCTCTTGGTCTCCCTCTACGCTTTTTACCCTCCACGCTGCCCTCCAATGCTAAATTTGTGATCCCTTGATGCCTCAAAACATGTCCTACCAACCGATCCCTTCTTCTAGTCAAGTTGTGCCACAAACTTCTCTTCTCCCCAATCCTATTCAATACCTCCTCATTAGTTACGTGATCTACCCAACTTATACTCCGAATTTTTCTTTTGTTTCCTTTACTGCTTGCTCAATATACAGATTGAATAACATCGGGGAGAGGCTACAACCCTGTCTCACTCCTTTCCCAACCACTGCTTCCCTTTCATGCCCCTCGACTCTTATAACTGCCATCTGGTTTCTGTACAAATTGTAAATAGCCTTCCGCTCCCTGTATTTTACCCCTGCCACCTTCAGAATTTGAAAGAGAGTATTCCAGTCAACATTGTCAAAAGCTTTCTCTAAGTCCACAAATGCTAGAAATGTACGTTTGCCTTTCCTTAATCTTTCTTCTAAGATAAGTCCGTAGGGTCAGTATTGCCTCACGTGTTCCAACATTTCTACGGAATCCAAACTGATCTTCCCCGAGGTCCGCTTCTACTAGTTTTTCCATTCGTCTGTAAAGAATTCGCGTTAGTATTTTACAGCTGTGACTTATTAAACTGATAGTTCGGTAATTTTCACATCTGTCAACACCTGCTTTCTTTGGGATTGGAATGATTATATTCTTCTTGAAGTCTGTGGGTATTTCGCCTGTCTCATACATCTTGCTCACCAGATGGTAGAGTTTTGTCATGACTGGCTCTCCCAAGGCCATCAGTAGTTTTAATGGAATGTTGTCTACTCCCGGGGCCTTGTTTCGACTCAGGTCTTTCAGTGCTCTGTCAAACTCTTCACGCAGTATCTTATCTCCCATTTCATCTTCATCTACATCCTCTTCCATTTCCATAATATTGTCCTCAAGTACATCGCCCTTGTATAAACCCTCTAGATACTCCTTCCACCTTTCTGCCTTCCCTTCTTTGCTTAGAACTGGGTTGCCACCTGAGCTCTTGATATTCATACAAGTGGTTCTCTTCTCTCCAAAGGTCTCTTTAATTTTCCTGTAGGCAGTATCTATCTTACCCCTAGTGAGACAAGCCTCTACATCCTTACATTTGTCCTCTAGCCATCCCTGCTTAGCCATTTTGCACTTCCTGTCGATCTCATTTTTGAGACGTTTGTATTCCTTTTTGCCTGCTTCATTTACTGCATTTTTATATTTTCTCCTTTCATCAATTAAATTCAATATTTCTTCTGTTACCCAAGAATTTCTATTAGCCCTGGTCTTTTTACCTACTTCATCCTCTGCTGCCTTCACTACTTCATCCCTCAGAGCAACCCATTCTTCTTCTACTGTATTTCTTTCCCCCATTCTTGTCAATTGTTCCTGTAAGCTCTTCCTGAAACTCTCTACAACCTCTGGTTCTTTCAGTTTATCCAGGTCCCATCTCCTTAAATTCCCACTTTTTTGCAGTTTCTTCAGTTTCAATCTGCAGTTCATAACCAATAGATTGTGGTCAGAATCCACATCTGCCCCTGGAAATGTCTTACAATTTAAAACCTGGTTCCTAAATCTCTGTCTTACCATTATATAATCTATCTGATACCTTTTAGTATCTCCAGGATTCTTCCATGTATACAACCTTCTTTTATGATTCTTGAACCAAGTGTTAGCTATGATTAAGTTATGCTCTGTGCAAAATTCTACCAGACTGCTTTCTCTTTCATTTCTTCCCCCCAATCTATATTGACCTACTATGTTTCCTTCTCTCCCTTTCCCTACTCTCGAATTCCAGTCACCCATGACTATTAAATTTTCATCTCCCTTCACTACCTTAATAATTTCTTTTAGCTCATCATACACTTCATCAATTTCTTCATCATCTGCAGAGCTAGTTGGCATATAAACTTGTACTACTGTAGTAGGCATGGGCTTTGTGTCTATCTTGGCCACAATAATGCGTTCACTATGCTGTTTGTAGTAGCTAACCCGCACTCCTAGTTTTTTATTCATTATTAAGCGTACTCCTGCATTACCTCTATTTGATTTTGTATTTATAACCCTGTAATCACCTGACCAAAAGTCTTGTTCCTCCTGCCACCGAACTTCACTAATTCCCACTATATCTAACTTTAACCTATCCATTTCCCTTTTTAAATTTTCTAACCTACCTGCCCGATTAAGGGATCTGACATTCCACGCTCCATTCCACGCTCCGATCTGTAGAACGCCAGTTTTCTTTCTCCTGATAACGACGTCCTCTTGAGTAGTCCCCGCCCGGAGATCCGAATGGGGGACTATTTTACCTCCGGAATATTTTACCCAAGAGGACGCCATCATCATTTAATCATACAGTAAAGCTGCATGTCCTCGGGAAAAATTACGGCTGTAGTTTCCCCTTGCTTTCAGCCGTTCGCAGTACCAGCATAGCAAGGCCGTTTTGGTTAATGTTACAAGGCCAGATCAGTCAATCATCCAGACTGTTGTCCCTGCAACTACTGAAAAGGCTGCTGCCCCTCTTCAGGAACCACGTTTGTCTGGCCTCTCAACAGATACCCCTCCGTTGTGGTTGCACCTACGGGACGGCCATCTGTATCGCTGAGACACGCAAGCCTCCCCACCAACGGCAAGGTCCATGGTTCATGGAGACTGTAACTGCTGATGACCCCTCAGCTGAATACTGAAAAACAACTTTCACGACTTAAAATGAAATTATATCATTTCTCCCATGTCATATGTTGAAAACAGCGTAAATTAATCGTAGTATTCTCATAATATCCAACACCTGACGGAACAATTCGTGTACTACATCTGAAGTCTGTCTTTATTTTCCTTGTTGGTAACAAATTGGCGACTGTAAGTTCAAGCACAGCTATCGAGTTGGTGGCCATGACTACTAAATAGGTGTACCTATTCTGAATTACACGGAGGACGTTGAAATGGTTTTGAAGACACCGTACCAGTTGCAAATTTACGGCGTAGAATAACGAATCTTCGCCCTAACGATGGGTTCTTGTCACAAAGGAATGAAGAATCTCGATACAAGAGGAATAAACACAATCCAGCCGAGAATGCGATGTCGTTCCTACGTCTCTGATGAAACAGCGAAATCCGTCCACCAAATGAGAAGCGCCATTTATATCTACACTAGGGCGGCGCGGGCACACTCCGGAAGGCACATATCCGGCGCCCTTTTCCCTGCGGACGAGCAGCACGGAGCGGTACTACTTGTTGCCAGTCGGCATCAGTGGCGCCGAGTGGGCACTTCGAAAGACGGGGGGTGGGGGTGCGTACTCTGGAGCAGACGACACCACGGGGGCTGGTCTAAAAATACACCTGCACGCCCCAGCGCCTGCTCAGGCCCTCCACAATACCACCGTAGGTAACAGTTTTCTGCAGCTCCGTGCACACTAAGGAGAACGGAAGCTTCTTCCGCGGGCCTGTTAGCACAGTCCTCACTAACAAGGGGAGACCACGAAGTTGGGATCACGGATTTACTTCAAATTTTGTACAGCTGTAGTTGGCCATTAAAACAATATAATATGTGGGTAGTAAGGTGCATTACTGTGACAATTCCGAGAAAATCGCAAGAGAAGTTTTACGCGTCTGTTAAGTAACTGATTTATCTGTGCGTAGGTGCCGGACGTTAGCATTCATGGTGACCAAGTGGTTAGCGTTCGAGCTGCCTAATACAAAAGTGTATGGGTTGACGGTTCGGCTCCTCCTCAAACCTCGATCCTTGTTGTACAAGTGTAAATTCTGTGTTGTCGTTGTCGTTGTGGTCTTCAGTTCGGAGACTGGTTTGATGCAGCTCTCCATGCTATTCTATCCTGTGCAAGCTTCTTCATCTCCCAGTACCAACGGCAACCTACATCCTTCTGAATCTGCTTAGTGTATTCATCTCCTGGTCTCGCTCTACGATTTTTACCCTCCACGCTGCCCTCCAATACTAAATTGGTGATCGCTCGATGTCTCAGAACATGTCCTACCAACCGATCCCTTCTTCTAGTCAAATTTCTCTTCTCCTCACTTCTAGTTAATACCTCCTCATTAGTTATGAGATCTACCCATCTAATCTTCAGCATTCTTCTGTAGCACCACATTTCGAAAGCTGTGTTATTCAGAGAATTTGCACCTACACTACTCGTTCTTGTTACATTAGCAACGTCTTACCGCTACGCAGGTTAACTGCAAAATGGGGCCTGCCTCTGTGTCTGCAGCTCGAAGTGTGGAGGTGCTAAGTAGTTCCGCGTACCTTACCAGATTGCCTGTATAAGGGATTTCGTAAGTCTCGACAGGCATACATTTTCAGGAAAACTCAACGCGTTTCTTCATTTACTTGTCGATAGTCCTAAACATACAGAATGAGATTTTCACTCTGCAGCGGAATGCGAGCTGATATGAATCACATCTGCGCACTCTCCGCTGCAGGGCGAAAATCTTATTCCGGAATCATTCCCCCAGGCTGTAGCTAAGCCATGTCTCCGCAATATCCATTCTTCCAGGAGTGCTAGTTCTGCAAGGTTCGCAGGAGAGCTTCTGAAAAGTTTGGAAGGTAGGAGACGAGGTACTGGCGGAATTAAAGCTGAGACGACGGGTCGTGAGTCGTGCTCGGGTAGCCGAGATGGTTAAGCACTTGCCCGCGAAAGGCAAACGTCCTGAGTTTGAGTCTCGGTCCGGAACACTGTTTTAATCTGCCAGTAAGTTTCGGTTGTAAACATGTTTGTTCTAATATTTAAATTAATTAAAAATAGTTAGTAATAAATAACATGAAAGTCACTAAAATTTCATGCAAATACACGAGTTTATTTTAAATATATTACCTCTTTAATATATAATTTAAATAAAATGACCAGTTATGAAAAAAAATGTAGATTAAAAATCAAGTTTGAGTCGGAGTCGAACCGGCGCCTCATACACGTTCGTCTTACGGTAGCCACTTTGCCACCATGAACTCTAACGATCGGCACCTTCGCACAGATACATTAGTTACATAATAGTTTTTGATATTGCTGGGTAACAGTCATATAATATTTTTTAAACGAGCACACCGCAATTTGACGGTATTGTTCTTTATTTAATTAAGACCGAGTTTTCGGCCTATTATGTCATTTATAAGTGATTGAGTTTATACAAAATTGTTGAGGCTTTCGTGGTTACTTGTTGACAAACTGCCTATTGGCTTCTGTCTCGGGTTCTTCGACCGATGTTCGTCTGATGAATTTCCTGACATTTCGCCAACACGAGCGGCTGGCATTGTCAAAGTTTCACCCTTCATTGTTGGTGGTAGACAGGAGCCGACCTCGCGGCCGCAGACTATATGTACCTGGCGCGCCAACGTCCGAGGGCTTCTCCGCAGTCATTTCCGGTGCGGTTCTCCTCTTGCTACCTGCGACGGTCGTTCGCTGCAGTACGGGAAGCAAGGATCCGTTTACCTTAAGGCTTTCCTCTTTCTTGTTCAAACTGTTCGCGTGTTTTTGTATTTCTACAGCTTCTCTGAACTACCGCGTGTGATAGTGCTTCTCTACAGCCAGAACTTCCGTGTCGGCGAATTTTATTACGTGGTCAGTCTCATTCAGTGCGTGCTCTGCCACTGCCGATTTCTCCACCTGCCCCAACCTGCAATGTCGCTTATGCTCTTTGATCCTGGTGTTAATGGATCGTCCAGTCATTCCGACAAACTTTTCCGCATGTGCATGGTATGCGGTATATTCCCGACATTGCAAGTGGGTCTCTTTTCTCCTTCGCCGATCTAAGACACTCTTTGATCTTCCTTGTCGGTTTGAAAATCGTCTTTACGCCATGTTTGCGCAATATACGGCCGATTCTGTCCGTCACTCTGGGAATGTATGGCAGAAACGCCGTACCCGACAATTCTTTTTCTGGTTCCTGGGAGGGTGAAGCTTTGACAATGCCAGCCACTCGTGCTGGAGAAACGTCAGAAAAATCATTAGATGAATGTCGGCCGAAGAACCCGAGACAGAAGCCAATAGGCAGATTGAGTTTATCTTATTAATATACGGGGGTTGGAACTTTAATAGTGGCAACTATTTATTTACAGCTCGTACAAAATAAATATGTTTTTCAACGTTTTATTGACCTTGAAGTAGTCATCAGCATTGTGTAAAACCCGTTGTCAGCGATGTGGGAGGGGTAGGATACAGTGCCAGTTGTTTTGACAGTTCGAGCGGCGCGGTCTATTGCCCGACGAATTCGTAGCAATTCTGAAGCGCATCCTGTGTAGTGTTTCCTTCAGTTTAGAAATCGAGTTGAACTCACGAGAGCTTAAGTTAGGGGAGTGCAGTAGGTGCTATTGCACTGTACGTGCTTTAGCACTGTCCTGCAAAATGATGGTCAGGTCCTGCAGAAAGTGTCATCACTTCTGTCTCTAAGCTGGTCGTAGGCTGCGTTCCAAAAATGAACAGCGTGAAAACATGTTGCCTGCTCGGACGAGTCTCATTTCAATTTACATTGAGCGGATGGACGTGTACGGATATGGAGAGAACCTCATGAATCCGTGGACCCTGCATGTCAGCAGGGCGCTATTCAAGCTGGTGGAGACTCTGTAATGGTGTGGGGCGTGTGGAGTTGGAGTGACATGGGACTCCTTATATGTCTTGATGCGACTCTGACAGGTGGCACATACGTAAGCATCCTGTCTGATCACCTGCATCCATTGATGTCCGTTGTGCATTCCGACAGACTTGGGCAATTCCAGCAGCACAATGCGATATCCCACAGGTCCAGAATTGCTACAGAGTGGCTCCAGGAACACACTTCTGAGTTTCAACACTTCCGCTGGCCACCAAACTCGCCAGACATGAACATATTGAGCTTATCTGGGGTGCCTTGTAACGTGCTGTTCAGAAGAGATCTCCACCCCGTCGTACTCTTACGGATTTATGGACAGCCCTGCAGGATTCATCCTGTCAATTCCCTCCAGCACTACTCCAGACATTAGTCGAGCCCATTTCACGTCGTGTTGCTGCACTTCCACGTGCTCGCAGGGGGCCTACACGATATTAGGCCAGTGTACCAGTTTCTTTGGCTCTTCAGTGTATATACGCGACTACGGGCAGACTGGTAAGTCGCGAAAAGCGGTACTTACCATCCTACATATCTTAGCAGTCCTGGTTCGAGAGTGTCGGATCTGGCACGCTATTGTAGCGTAGCCTCCTTCCTATGAACCACGTTCGTGGTGTGAGGAAGACAGGTGACTGATCCATTTCTAGAGGCCACATGGATTCCGTATAGAATACTCAACATATCTGCACAAAAGTCGTCTTTAGCGCGACCGAGTGTCCATGAAACGCGCCACTACAATACACGGAGGCCTCGCCGACCTGCCGAGCGCCTCCAGCTGGACACGTGATTCCTGCTCCCAGCGGCTGGCCGTGGCGAGACGTGAAGTGAAACCAGATACCTGTGGTCTGGACCCGTCTAGGCGTTGGGGTCGCCTTACGACCACAGCCAAGACGACCAGCGTCTTGTCACGCCTGGTTCTTCTCGATTATACCACGTTGTAAGGTCACGATGAGCACCAACAGCTCTGCTGTGTCATTCCGCGAGTTTCATAGACATGGGCGAAGACACCCATTATTGTTCCGTTAGGCAACTGCCACTAAATCACCCGCTACTGTAACAACAGTAGGAGTAACCGTTCACAGCGACAAAAGGTGGACACTAAGCGGAGCTAAAAGCAGATTCCAGGCTGAGATTCAGACGAAAATCTTAAGTAATGTAATTCTAAAGCGACTGAAGTAGCTTAAAAAAACACTTTTAAGACTGATTCTTATTTTTGTTAACCAAATCCGATGTGTGAAACGCAGGAGACAGCAACAAAACAGCGGGTTTAAAAGTCGACGCCTCGCCATCCCCTTTTCATAATCGTGCTGAAGAGACTGCTGTAAGAGTGATCAAGTGAAGGGGTAGTAATATGTTTCGTACTTTCGCTGATCCGTTAGAGCAAAAGGTTATTAATATTATAATGGTTTTATAGTGTTCCCCGATGGAAAACTCGAGGACTAGTGAGCGAAACAAACAAGATGAAATCTGTGGAAAGTGAACATCTTGTTCAACCAAATTACATAACATGACCTTGTCAGTGTTCTACGTGAGAAGGTACTTCTACAGGCCGCTACACGAGACAAGTTTCAAACCCGGCCCCATTAATTTTGACCAATGCACAAAATAAGCACTTAACTTTCAAGCATTTTAAGTTTCAGGTATAGTATATGCAGTTTGGTTTCGGTGTGAGGGCAAAAACTGACAAAGGTCAGTAAGAACTGCACATTTAATATACAGGTTCTTTCAAAATGGACTTAACAATTTTGAAAATTCATATAAATTAATTCATAATAGCTACAGAGATGATTGTAGTGTCAACAATCTGTAGCGAAATACATCAAGTTTTGTCTCGCGTAGTTCGCTAATGCCGAATCGCACCGTACGGGAGCGCTAGCGGCAATTGCGTTAAAGATGGCTGTCTTCACTGGACCCGAGCGTGCTAGCTGTGTGTTTTGTTTGGAAGATTCGAAGCCTGCGACAACAGTTCAGCGTAATTTCCGTACCACGCACACTGAAGATACTCCTATCAGCCCTACAATTAGTGTGTGTCATAAATGTTTTTTGTGCATTGAGCAAGAATAAAGTGTACGGCCCATTCTTTTCGGTAAGAGAACCATCAACGGGATAGTGTACCTGGATATGTTACAACAGTTTTTGAACCACAGATCGATGAGGATGACCAAGAACGAAATGTTTACTTTATGCAAAGTGGTGCAGCACCCCATACCTGGCTGGCGTCCGGGATTTTCTAAGTGACCACTTTCCAGGTCAATCGATAGGCCATGATGCGCCAATTGCATGCCTCCCAATTTCTCCAGACTAGACACCACCTGATTTTTCTTTTATGGAGATTCATCAAGGATAGTGTGTTTGCACCTCCTGTGCTAGCTTCTCTACCCGAACTTCGAGCAAGAATTTACGCCGGCACTGAGCAAGTTGTACCTGCAATGCTACAGCTAGTTTGGAAAGAAACTGACTTCCGATGGGATGTGTGCAGGATAAGTAACGGAAGCCAAGTAGAACGCCTTTAGTTTAAGTTAAAAAAAACCTGATGTGTTTCCCTACAAAATAACGCTAAACCCAGCTCTGTATTTTCTGTCAATATGAATTTTTAAAGCCGTAAAGTCCTTTTTGAACCGCCCTGTATTGTTAGCTTTAGTTGGAAGTCTCCCGACTTCTGACTTCCCAAAAGTGTCAACCCTACACATGAAATGAACGACTAATAATCCTATGGATATGTAGAACTACAACCGAGCGTGAATCGACTGTTCATTCGATTGGTCCCAGGCCTAGTTTTGGCTCTGGTTTTATTACTTTACAACGAATCCTGGCATTTTACTAACGATGGGTCACAGAAGCATAATTACTATCTCACGGATTAAGCAGAAAAGAATTAAAAACAAATGGTATCGCACATATACCGTTAATTGACGAAAGGCTTTCTTACCGCCAGTACGGATACTCGCAACTTGTACATCGGAGGGTGTCGCGACTGTATACGTAAGACAGTGGTTAAACTACTTTTTTTTCCCAAAGCTCTGCCGAGACTGTTGTGCAGTGTAGTAGCGAAGGCTGGGAAGGAGCTCAAGGTGGGGCGCGTGCGGTTATCTCGCCGGCTCTGCCCCAGCCACCTCGGCCGCGGTGGGCTTTTGTGCGACGGCAGGCGGCGGCTACCTGCTACCTGCTGCCTCCAGCACCATCACGTGCATAACCGGCTGCCTATTCACGAGCAGCAGCGGTGCAAAGAGGAATTCTCTTGTTCTGTGCGTCACATCATCCATCACACCAAACAGGGTGCTCTGTAGCTTGGAGATAACGCGTTCAATATGGGACAAGCAAGTCACAAATCAGATAACACAGGCCTCGTAATTACTAATATCGTCTGGAGCTAAAGGATTCACTTTATCTAGTGCGTAACGGTCGATGGAAAGACCGAAACAGCGGCCGCGTTAATACAAGGATATTTTCAATTCAGAACAAACAATTGGTGCTACCAGTCTCTTCTAAACCACTTTTTGTGTGCTAAGCGCAACGTAGCAATGAATGCCAGCAAGTTTCCTGCTGCGCCAAATATGCGGCATGCTGTTCCTAGAAGATGACACTCTTATATGAAGACTCTTTTTAGAACACTGTATTTAACATGAAACGCAGCACCTTAGGCTATTTATAAAGCTATGGACGTAACTCACACGGAAATGAGAACAAATTCTGAAAATACAGGTGGATATGATACTAATTAACTGGTGAGAAAGAGAGCCTCTGTGAGGTTTGGAAGGTTAGAGAAAGATACTGGCGGGAGTGAAGCAATTACGGCGCATCGTTACTAGTTCTCGGACAACTCAGTCGGATGAACATCCGCCTGCCAAAAGGCAAACGTCTCTAGCTGGCGTCCAAGTTCGTCACACAGTATTAATCTGCCCCAGGGAGATTCAAGTAACTCATTTAACTGGCCGTTCAGTCGGCGCTTGGCATGACATGATACTATTAAAAAGGAGACACTTCACAATATTCTGAAAAATTGTATTTATTTACTCACGAACCGGCTTTCAGCTTCTCAGGCCATCTTCAGGTGACAACTGAATCTCGCAAACACATACACATCTGTGTTAGTCGCACATGATCTTTATCTGCGTGTGCGATACTCAGCTCTCACCCGAAGATGACCTGACAAGCCGAAAGACACTAACTGACCAAGTACATACACTGAAGCGCCAAACAAACTGGTACAGACACGCGTATTCAAGTACAGAGAAATGTAAACAGGCAGAACACGGTGCTGCGGTCGGCAACGCCTATATAAGACAACAAGTGTCTGGCGCAGTTGCTGGATCGGTTACTGCTGCTACAATGGCAGATTATCAACATTTAAGTGAGTTTGAACGTGGTTTTATAGTCGGCGCACAGACCATGGGACACAGCATGTCCGAGATGCGACGAAATGGGGATCTTCCCGTACGACCATTCCACGAGAGTACCGTGAATATCCGCAATCCGGTAAAACATCACAGCTTAGACATCGCTACGACGACTGAGCAGAATCGCTCGACGTGATAGAAGTGCAACCCTTCCGCAAATTGCTGCAGGTTTCATTGCTGGGCCATCAACAAGTGTCAGCGTGCGAACCACTCAACGAAACATCATCGATACGGGCTCTCGGAGTCGAAGGCGCACTCGTGTACCCTTGATGACTGCACGACACAAAGCTTTACGCCTCGCCTGGGCCCGTCAGCATGGACATTGGACAATTGATGACTGGATACACGTTGCCTGGTCGGACGAGTCTCCTTTCAAATTGTATCGAGCGGATGGACGTGTACGAGTATGGAGACAACCTCATTAATCCATGCACTCTGCGGCCGGCCGCGGTGGCCGAGCGGTTCTAGGCGCTACAGTCCGGAGCCGCGCGGCTGCTACGGTCGCAGGTTCGAATCCTGCCTCGGGCATGGATGTGTGTGATGTCCTTAGGTTAGTTAGGTTTAAGTAGTTCTAAGTTCTAGGGGACTGATGACCTCAGCAGTTAAGTCCCATAGTGCTCAGAGCCATTTGAACCATGGACCCTGCATGTCAGCAGGGGACTGTTCAAGTTGGTGGAGGCTCTGTAACCGAGTGGGGCGTGTGCAGTTGGAGTGATATGGGACCCATGATACGTCTAGATACTACTGCGACAGGTGACACGTACGTAAGCGTCCTGTCTCATAACCTGGATCCATTCGTGTCCATTGTGCATTCTGAGTTGGGAAATTCCAGCAGGACAATGCGATACCCCACACGTCCAGAATTGCTACAGTGTGGCACAAGGAACACAGTTCTAAGTTCAAACACTTCCGCTGGCCACCAAATTCCCCAAACATTACTGAGACTGTCTTGGATGCCTTGCAACGTGCTATTCAGAAGAGATCCCTGCAGGATTCATGATGTCAGTTGCCTCCAGCACTACTTCAGACATTAGTCGAGCCCATGCCACGTCATGTTGCGGCATTTCTGCGTGTTTGCGGGGACCGTACATGACATTAGACACTTTCTTTGGCTCTTCGGTGTACAATTGTACAAACGTTAGAAAGTGCTTTCGTTTTTAATATTATCAACTTCTTTATTCTGTGTGAGATTTTTCTCTATACGAAAGTCTCATAAGGTGTATAACAAGGTGCTACACAATACTGCATGCACGCCTCAGTTCGGTTGTAGGTTTCTCCCTCGTGCGACCTCATTTGGAATTTTCATAATGTGACACTTTTGTTAATGCGCGAAGACAAATAAGCTGCATTTATTTGCGCGCCTAGCGTAAAAGTAATCCATTCAAAATATGGAGTATTTGTCCCTGATAAGATCACGAATTATTTTGTGTACTGCGAGTCACTTACCGCTTTGCCTCCCCCCCCCCCCCCCCTTTCTCTTCTGTGGTGCCACAATCTACGTCTTTGACATCTGAAGTTGGAATGTGAGATGTTTTGAACGGCTGACGAGACAGATAAACTTTTTTTCCGTAACTCTGATCCATTACGCTGCAATCAGTCCTTTACACAAAACGAAATGAATTTCCGTGCCTACCAAACCCACCCGAAACGAATAAAGTCGTGGCAGTCTCTCCTGTCAGCGAGATAAAAAAATATTTAACTCTGGTTTATCGAAAACAGTTTTTTTTTTTAGAAGAGATTAGTAGCCGCTCCAACAGGGTCGGAAAATAGCTCCACTAAAAGCGGTTGTGAGCGGAGTGGGGCTGACACCGGTAGAGTCAGTGTGCGGAGGCGACCGTCAATATTTGCAGTTCGTGATTGCGGTGCTCGCCGACGTGACCCGCGGCGGAGAGCTGGAGGACACAGGGCAGGGTAGCAGGGGGCGTCGAGGGTGAATCACGCCGGCGGCGGCGGCGTCGCGTCGCGTCGCCTGCAGGCGAAGGGGGTGGCGCCGCCGTCTGCCTAAAAGGACGGCCGCTTATCAAGGATGAGCCGCCAGGCCCTCGGCGGGGGACGGCCTCCATCAACGCTCCTGAATGAGCACGGGCTGGCCATCATCTCCTCACTTCCGCCACGAGAGTGCCTGTTATACATAGAGAGAGAGAGAGAGAGAGAGAGAGAGAGAGGAAGAGAGGGAGTGAGAGAGAGAGAGAGAGAGAGAGAGAGAGAGAGAGAGAGAGAGAGAGACACAGGGGGGGAGAGAGGGAGAGAGAGGGAGAGAAAGAGAGAGAGGCCGAACTCTGGAATTTTAGATGCTGGTCGCAACTTCAACTGTCGCTTCCCAAGCGACGAAGAAATTAAAACCGCTGCTGCATTTCTCAGACACTCCTTTAAGACTCGACTTCTTCCCCTAACTACAGCAAGCTGCCTATGTACTTTGACAACACCGATGGGACTTATAACGTCACATGGGAGCAAGACTGAAGAAAAATCAAGCCACGTTCGTAGGATTTGTCGACCAGGCAAAAGCGCTCTACAGTGTCAAATGGTGCACAAGAAGTTCGAAATTCTGAAAAAAAGGGGGGTAAGCTATAGGGCAAAAAGGGGGAATATACACTAGTGGCCATTAAAATTGCTTCACCAAGAAGAAATGCCGATGATAAACGGGTATTCATTGGAAAAATATATTATACTGGAACTGACACGTGATTACATTTTCGCGCAATTTGCGTGGGTGCATAGATCCTGAGAAATCAGTACCCAGAACAACCACCTCTGGCCGTAATAACGGCCTTGATACGCCTGGGCATTGAATCAAACAGAGCTTGGATGGCGGGTAGAGGTACAGCTGCCCATGGAGCTTCAACACGATACCACACTTCATCAAGATTAGTGACTGGCGTATTCTGACGAGCCACTTACTCGGCCACCATTGACCAGACTTTTCAATTGCTGAGACATCTGGAGAATGTGCTGGCCAGGGCAGCAGTCCAACATTTTCTGCGTCCAGAAAGGCCCGTACAGGACCTGCACCATGCGGTCATCCATTATCCTGTTGAAATGTAGGGTTTCGCAGGGATCGAATGAAGGATAGAGCCACGGGTCGTAACACATCTGAAATGTAACGTCCACTGTTCAAAGTGCCGTCAATGCGAACAAGAGGTGACCGGGACGTGTAACCAATGGCATCCCAGACCATCACGCCGGGTGATACGCCAGTATGGCGATGCAGAATACACGCTTCCAATGTGCGGTCACCGCGATGTCGCCAAACAATGATGCGACCATCATGATGCTGTAAACAGAACCTGGATTCATCCGAAAAAAATGACGTTTTGCCATTCGCGCAGCCAGGTTTGTCACTGAGTACACCATCGCAGGCGCTCCTGTCTATGATGTAGCGTCAAGGGTAACCGCAGCCACGGTCTCCGAGCTGATAGTCCATGCTGCTGCAAACGCCGTCGAACTGTTCGTGCAGATGGTTGTTATCTTGCAAACGTCCCAATCTGTTGACTCAAGCATCGAGACGTGGCTGCAGGATCCCTTACAGCCATGCGGATAAGATGCCTGTCATCTCGACTGCTAGTGATACGAGACCGTTGGGATCCAGCACGACGTTCCGTATTACCCTCCTGAACCCACCGATTCCATATTCAGCTAACAGTCTTTGGATCTCGACCAACGCGAGCAGCAATGTTGCGATACGATAAACCGCAATCGCGATAGGCTACAATCAGACCTTTATCAAAGTCGGAAGCGTGAAGGTACTCATTTCTCCTCCTTACACGAGGCATCACAACAACGTTTCACCAGGCAACGCCGGTCAACTGTTGTTTTTGTATGAGAAATCGGTTGGAAACTTTCCTCATGTCAGCACGTTGTGTGAATGCTCCAAAAAGCTGATCATCTGCATATCACAGCATCTTCTTCCTGTCGGTTAAATTTCGCGTCTGTAGCACGTCATCTTCGTGGTGTAGTAATTTTAATGGCCAGTAGTGTACGTACGAGAACCGAGAGGGAACAATAAGGCTTTAAGATCAACAAAGAAGTATTTGGATTAAAGACACGGTGTAAGTCACGGACGTAGTCTTTCGTCTTACTGTTCGATCTACACTTCGAAGATGCAATGGCGGAAATAAAAGAAAGGTTCAAGTATGTAATTAAAAATCAAGACGAAAGGGTATCAGTGATAAGATTTGCTGATGACACTGCTGTCCTTAGTAACTGGACCACTACAGGATCTGCTGAAGCCAATGAACAGTCTAATGAGCACAGAATATGGATTGAGAGTAAACTGAAGACAGACGAACGTAATGAAAGCTAGCAGACAAGAACAGAGACAAACTTAACAACACGAAAGTGAAGGAACTCTGCTACCTAGGCAGCAAAATAACCCTTGCCGGACGGAGCACGGAGGACATAAAAAGTAGACTAGCGCTGACAGAATGGGTGTTCCTGGCCAAGGAAAGTCTGCTAGTAGCAAACCTAGGCCTTCATTTGAGGAAGAAGTTTCTGAGAACGTACGTTTGGGAAATACCATTGTATGGTAGTGAAATATGGATTGCGGGCAAACCAGAAAAGACGAGAATCGAACATTTCAGATATAGTGATGTAGAAGAATGTTCAAAACTAGGTCGACCGATAAGCTAAGCAATGAGGTGAGGAAAGGAATTCGTGGAAAACAGTGACAAGGAGGGACAGGGTGGTAGGACATCTGTTCAGACAGCACGAAATTAAATACACGGTACTTAGAGGGAGCTGCAGAGGGTGAAAATTGTAGAGGAAGATAGAGATTTGAATAAATCCAGTAAATAAACAAGGTCTAGTTCGCTCTTGCTGCCACTTCGTGGTTTTCACCTCTCCCATTGGTTTGTGTACATGACAAATCCCCAGTTGCACTGTCAATTGCGCTCCACCACAATTTGTAAGTCCTCTGCCAATGACAGTATGAGATGACTTACAGACCGGAGAAATACATGACCTACAGTCAATTATCTACTGTATGAATTTATTTCAAAAAATGGTTCAAATGGCTCTGAGCACTATGGGACTCAACTTCTGAGGTCATCAGTCCCGTAGAACTTAGATCTACTTAAACATAACTAACCTAAGGACATCACACACATCCATTCCCGAGGCAGGATTCGAACCTGCTACGTAGTGGTCGCGCGGTTCCAGACTGTAGCGCCTAGAACCGCTCGGCCACCCCGGCCGGCAGAATTTATTTGAAATATTACTTCTTTTTCTACGATGTGTGCTAATGCAATGTGGGAGCATCTCGTCTCCACAGATATCGATATGAACTAAAGTTGGTTTCTATTGTAGCAGTAACTTGATCTATCAAAGCATTGTTTATGCAGCGTTTTAAAGCAGTCGCGGCGTTTCCAAGCAGCCATGCTGCCCGTTTTGCATTCAAATGGATTAATTGGAATACCGTGCCGCCTCAAAATTGTTTGCCTTGGACAAGGCTAAATGAAATTTGTACGAAGGCGGTGTCGGCTTATAACTACTGTTCTCTGTCAGATCTGGTGACTCAGCCCGTTCCTCTTCAACAAGAACTATGTGAATTACTACCCAAAATTCCGCACAGAAACTGGACGGTATGGTGTTGGAAGGTCTTGAGAATAAAGGTGAATGAGACACCCGACGCCATAGACTTATCGAGAGAAAGAGCACGGTAGTATTTCGCTCGAAGAACTACATATTTATTGAACTCCGACCAAGTAAGAATGCGTAAAGAAATTTCTCAGCACCTCTGGAACAGTTTGGGAAGCAGTTCAGTTCTTCTTGTGCGTTGACCTGTAACTGAACGAGACCTGTGGCCATCACCTGACATCAGCAACAAAACACACGTCAAAGTAGTGAATGTGTGCAAGGGAAGTGTCAGCTTTTTTGGATTATCCTTATTACGGTGCACAGGATATATCAACTCAGTGAGGCTACTGGTGAGGGCAAGTCAGGTTCCTTGCATACTACCTGAGCTGACCAATCAGAATTCCTATTTGGCGACCGCTGTCAGAGCCTATACGGCGGGAACTCTTAGACAACGCCAGCGAACCCTCGAGATCAAACAGAACGTCATAGAATTTTTTTTTTTAACGGAACACTTTCTTAACAATCATTTGAGAACATCAGTTTGGCCCGTTCACGTCGGCTGCCGAACACGGAGTGAAGCCAGCCAGCTCCCTTTCGCCCCGTATCCTACACCCTGTGAGAGTTTCAGCATGCGAGGTACCAGGTGCTCACCGGCAGCCGTACGCGCCACCTACTTCAAGTGCTAGGGCCTGGAAGTGTGTGGTGTCAGAGGTCCGAAGACATCTTTAACAAAGTAAGAGCAACAGAGGCACTATTGTGACGAGTTGCTGCTGAACGATTCGCATTTGGGTCACAAGGGTGGCAGTGAAAGTGGTGGAGCATCTTCAGCAAGACGTCGGTCCTCGTGATCCGGTATTTGTATGTGGTTCGGAGGACGCCACGGATGGCGCGTTACACCCCCCTGCTCCGCCGTGTTTGACTTCCGTGCCCCGGCAACAGAGGCGCAGATTACGGCCACGGCACAAAAAAGGGAAATATTTTCCCGGGGTGGGAGCCCTGCAGCAATATCGCTACAGGAGGGCGGAGAGTAAAGAGCACGGTGGCGACGGTAGGGGTAGAAGTGGGTAGGGGTGGGGTGCTGGCCACTGTGCGCCCGTGGCAGCGCGGTCGGGGGGTCGCGTGGGAACAGACGCCTGACGCCGGCCGCCGCCCGCGGCCGTTGCTTCGCGACGGGGCGCCCCCTGGCCGCCCGGCGGCTGCCTCCCTCAGGTTGGCCAGGGGGCGGGATCTGGCTGCGGTCACCCAGCTGCAATGTGTCCATCGTCAGAATAATCCTGACGCACACATTACACCATGCATTCCTCCGCGTTTGCTGGAATGACATTGGATTTCGTTTCACGTGAACTGTAAGCCAAGCTGTTTCAAAGAATGCCGGACATTTGCCACGCCGGACATTTGCCACACTTGTCCCTTCCCCTGGTAGCGAACCCTCAGGTAAGGAACGCCCTCCCTCGTACTACTTCTCCGCTTTCAAACCGCCGTCTCCACATCATACCCGATACAACCAGTGCGTAAGGGACTTTATTCTTCGACATCTCGGCGAAATACAGAGATTCTTTTCCGAAATCGAAATATTTATATCTTTTGGGAAAGGAAAGCAATTCCGACAGTATGTAATTACTTCTGCCAAGTATAAATATAGATCCCTCTGTCTGTACGGTAGCTTCCTTTCACGCTTACTGATTGCGATAGTAACAGTCCATCGCCATGGGAGCAACAGGAAAGGAACGATGTAACGAGAATGCGAATGTACGCTAATCATGTCTTTCTGATCGCTGGATTTGTGCCTACTTTAATTACTACAACTGCATACCCAAAAGACAATAAGGAAAGAATGAATGGGTATGTGAAAGTTTGAAAAGAAGAACGACATACTCCGTATTAATTTAATCTCTAAAAACATTAGTTAATAAAGTGTAGCGGGACAATGTTCAAAACATGACGTTCATAAACACAGATAAGAGCGTCTATGATTGACATGTCATCTAAAGTCGACGTACAATTTTAAAATGTTAGAAATAAGGAAATGAGGTAATACAGAATGCTACGCTTGTAACGTACGTTGTTGTTCTACATTGTTTAGCTCTGGTATTTACAGGGTCACAGAGAAAGCATCCTAGGTTTTGGAGGGAAAAGCCGTAATAGTAACTACCTGCACTACAACAGAAACAAGGACAACTTAAGGAAAAATAATGTAATGAGTGTCCAAGCTCACAATCGACATTGAAGCAGAAAGTTCCTGTGACTTAGTATGGACAGAGCTTATATTCGACAACCGGAATAAATTAATAACTGACTCCTTTTACCGGCTCCCGGTCTCAGATGAAAGAGTTGCTGAACATTTCAAAGAAAACTCGAGTCTCATCGCAAATAGGTATCCTACTCATACAATTACAGTTGGCAGTGGCTTCAATCTACCTACCGTATGTTGACAAAAATACATTTTCAGACCCTACTGTAGATAGAAAACAACTTCCGTAATTGTTATAAATGCTTTTTATAAAATTATTCTGAAGAATTAGTTCACGAGGCCATTCAAATTGTAAATGGTTACGAAAACACACTTGACCTCTCAGCCACAAATAATCCTGAGCATCACGACGGATACAGGGATTAGTGAACACGCAGTCGTAGCGAGATGCAATTCCGTAACAAAGAAATTCACCAAAACTAAACGCGAAATATACATATTTATAAAAGCAACTAAAAATTCGATTGACGTCTTTCTAAGAGACAGTCTCCAATCCCTCCAAACTATGTAAGTGAAGACCATATGTGGCTTAAGTTCAAAGAAATAGTATCAACAGCACTCGAGAGATTCATACCAAATAAATTAATATCAGACGGAACTGATCCCCCATGGTACACAAAACAAGATAGAAAGCTGCTACAGGAGCACCCAAAAAGGCACGTATAATTTAAACGAACGCAAAATCTCCAAGATTGGCCAAGTTTTACTGTGGTCCGAAATTTGGTGCGGATTTCAATGCGAGATGCATTTAATAGTTTCCACAACGAAACTCTCCCTAGAAATGTGGCGAAAAATCCATAGATATTCTGGTCCTATGTTAAGAAAACCAGCGGAAAGGCTCAGTAAGTACCTTTACTGCGGGTCGAGCGGTGAGTGTGGAGGAGCAGGAGGATGGGCAGACATGGGACCCAACCCTTCGGAGCAGGTAAGATCGTGGCAAATGTCCGGCGTGGCAAATGTCCGGCATGGCAAATGTCCGCACACCGTTTCAAATACAGTGTAGTTCGCTAACAGGGATATGTTTTATTCTGCGCGCTACACGTATCGACTGAGCAGTAATAAAGGGACAGCAACTTTTACGGAGCTTTTAACTTGGACAGCACTGGCCCGCCAATGGTGCAACTAACCTGCAGAGTTGTGAGTAGTTGCGGTTAACGCGTGAAAGTGACGAGCAGAAAACAACACACTGAAGAGGCAAAGAAACTGCTACACCTGCCAAATATCGCGTGGGGCCCCCGCAAACACGCAGAAGTGCCACAGCACGCTGTGGAATGGACTCGACTAATGTCTGAAGTAGTGCTGCAGCGAACTGAGACTATGAATCCTGCAGCGCTGTCCGTAAATCCGTAAGAGTACGAGGGGCTAGAGATCTCTTCGGAACAGCACGTTACAAGGTACCCCATATATGCTCAATAATGTTCTTGTCTGGAGAGTTTGGTGGACAACGGAAATGTTTAAACTCAGAGAGTGTTCCTGGAGTCACTCTGTAGCAATTCTCGACGTGTGGGGTGTCGTACTAGGCCCCTCGAATGCCCAAGTCCGTCGGAATGCACAATGGATACTAACGTGCGCAGGTGATCAGACAGGATTCTTAATACGTCTCATCTGTCAGAGTAGTATCTAGACGTGCCATGGGTCCCATATTACTCCAGCTGCACACGCCCCCCTCTATTACAGAGGCTCCACTAGCTTAAACAGCCCCCGCTGACATGCACGATCCATGGATTCATGAGGTTGTCTCCGTACCCGTACACATCCATCCGCTCGATACATTTTGAAACGACACCCGTCCCAGCAGGCAACATGTTTCCAGTCTTCAACAGTCCAATGTCGTTGTTAACGTGCCCAGGAGAGGCGTAAAGTTTTGTCTCATACAGTCATCAATGGTACACGAGTACGCCTTCAGCTCCGAAAGACCACGTCCATGATGTTTCGTTGAATGGTTCGCACGTTGACACTTGTTGATGGCCCAGCACTGAAATCTGCAGCAATTGGCGGAAGGCTTGCACTTCTGTCACGTGAAACGATTCTCTTCAGTCGTCGTTGGTCTCGTTCTCGCAGGGTTTTTTTTAGGCCGCATAGATGTCGGAGATTTGACGTTTTGTCGGATTTCTGATATTCACGGTACGCTCGTGAAATGGTCATACAGGAAAATCACCACTTCATCGCCACCTCGGAGGTCCTATGTCCTATCGCTCATGCGCCGATTGTAACACCACGTTCAAACTCACTTAACTCTTGATAACCTGCCATTGTAGTAGCAATAACCGATCTAACAACTGCACCAGACACGTGTTTCCTTATATAGGCGTTGCCGCCCGCAGCACAGTATTCTGCGTCTTTACACATCTCTGTATTTGAACAACGTACGCCTGTACCAGTTTCTTTGGCACTTCAGTGTATCTGCGAGTGTCGTTTAATTTATAAACAGAATGAAATAATATCCGGAAACTACCCAGAAATATTGCACGCTTTTTCGACTCGTTCTTAGCCAATGATGTACTGTAATAAAAAACAAGAGTAATAAAAACTCTTCGTTTTACCCGCAAGCCGTTCGAGAGTGGAACGGTAGGGAGACAGCTTGAAGGTGGTTCATTGAACCCTCTGCCATGCACTTTATTGTGAATAGCAGAGTAATCGCGTAGATGTAGATGACGGCGTTTTTGTCTTATTACATGCAGCGTTGCAGACTTAATTATTCGACAAGTCACAAATTTAAGTACACCTTTTTAACTTATTTGTGTGACTTGTTATGAACAGTTGGAGTGTTGTAGAGCCTTCGTTCTGCTATCCTGTTACCTGACCCTGGGGCATAGCTGTGTAATAGTGGCAGGGAGAAATTGTTTTAGCGGTGAACTGCACCAGAAGCCATTTCACGAACTCGCAAACTCGGCCTGACGCAACTTCAGTGGCTACTCGGCCTCCACAGCAGTAGTCGACGAGGCCTTTACTAATGTGACGACGAGGGTCTACAAAAGACAACAACAGATCAGTTACTGGTACCGCAGTGAAATGAAAGCAAATGTATTGTCAATGTGGTCGACGTCTTCAGTCCGAAGGCTGGTCTGATGTGACGTGGAGAACTGGATCACAGCAGTAGTTTTGATAATGACACAAAAATGTGAGTCAGTTGGATTCACCCAGCCCACAATTCTGGGCTATATGGTGAGCCACCTGTTTGCTGTAGGGCAACAGAATGTGCATGCAACAGGTGCAGAATCTACCAGTTCCAGTCCGTAGGGGGAATGGTAATTGGAAAAACAAAGATGAATGTTGGGAAGAGAGAATCACAATTGGAAGCAGTTTGTCATGAGGAGTCACGTAATACGGACAACAATATTATTCAGCCTTTTTACCCTAGCCTATCTCTAAATAACTTCCTGTAGAAAGGAAGTCTTTTATATATGAGGAAGACAAATTATCGTCTACACTACCCAACGAAAAATGAAGCAAACAGAATACAGAGTCAGATGTCAATGCAACTTAGAGTACACACCGTTTCCGAATATGTGGATCATTAGACATGCAGGTAGTCGTCAGCAGAGTGCATTAGTGTTGTTCGTGTTTAGTTCTGGTATCAGGCCTCCTGGGGTAGGTAAAGGGGCCACAAACAGTTTGAGTGATCACTGTGAAGACGATTTCAAAGGGACAGCCCTCCTCCACGCATGGCACATGTCCCTGTGGAGCGTGCACGTGTTGTTGATCTACTCCCGTGGCCGTAGAGCTCCCCAGATCTGTTCTTCGTAGAACGTGTGTGGGACCAGCTCGCATGTCAACTCCGTCCAAATATCAGTTTCTGATATACTGCGGCCCAATTGAAACAGTTGTGCGACAGCTTGCCTCGCTAGAGGCTGCGACAGCTATAGGACATGAAACTTCCTGGCAGATTAAAACTGTGTGCCGGACCGAGACTCGAACTCGGGACCTTTCGCGGGCAAGTGCTCTACCGACTGAACTACCCAAGCACGACTCACGCCCCGTCCTCACAGCTTTAATTCCGCCAGTAGGCAATGGTCCCGAGTTCGAGTCTCGGTCCGGCACACAGTTTTAATCTGCCAGGAAGTTTCATATCAGCGCACACTCCGCTGTAGAGTGAAAAATTCATTCTAGCTATATGACATCCTTCCCAAACTCATCAGTCCGTGCATCCAGGGCAGAGGGTATGTGACGCAAGTGGCTTCATTGTGACAAGTTCTTTGTCAATTTGATTCGGTGCCGTATCACTGAACTAAGATCAGACACGCTCTCAACCAATGAAACCTCATTTCTTTTCATGCTGCTCCTGGGTTCTTCGACTCTTTTTCGTCAGGCAGTGTGTTCATGGAGTTCGAGCGTGAGAAGAACTCACTCCACCTCACTCAGAACACCGGCATAAACAAACGGGTGGGAGCCTCTTGGCCGAATACGAGGGCAGTTTAGCCTCTGTAGATTTAGCGTTGCCTAATCTGTGGCTGTCGCACCACTGTGGTTCTGGAAGCGACGCAAGAAGTGTGAAGGTGGCCACGTAAGTAGGCGAGAGTTTGGTCACAAAGGCTCGCGTGAGGTCCAGGAATAGAGGCACAAGCGACGGAAAATTTGTGTGCGACAGGCGCGCGCTGGCTCCTTTTTACGGCGGCCCTTATCCCAGATAAACAGCACGAGCCAGGGCGCAAGGGCGAGGGGGAGTCCCCGTCCTAATACAGATATATTAACGCACGCACCTGGCAGTGGAACTGAGCGCCATATTTCAGCGTGATATGAGGGGGGGTGGGGGGGGGGGGGGAAGTGAGGGGGGCGAGTAGGTGGAGGAGGGTGATGAATGTCGTCCGGCGCTGGGGGATGCAAATCACGCACGTGCGTGCACGCCTGTGAGCGTGCACGCGCCGCCTGGCAGAGGACAGCGGAGTAGACCAGAGCAGGCTCCGTCCGCCAGGCTGTTCCGTACTTCTGGACGGAGGCGGCAGCTTTATTAGGCGCTAAATCTCCGGCAGCCAGCAGCCGGGGTCCGAAGTCGCGGAGGCGCGTGCAGAACAATGCGCCGCCGACAGAAAGGATAGCCGCTGTCGTGTCTCTCCTGCTTCCTCCCTTTCAGACGCAGAGGCGCACCTGGGACTTGGCGCGCTTGCCGGCTACGCTGGGTGCAAAACTCTTACAGCGTAACGCCATCGGACATATCGACAATATCATACTACACGAGGTCGACCACTCATGTAAAAAAAAAAAATCGAAAGTTTATCATGCAAATCGTTTTATTATTTGTCCGGTCTACTGAGGACCACATGAAATAATTTATGTCTTTTTTCTATGAAACTTTTCTTCTTTCCAGTAGATTTCCATTCATTCCCCGTTCTGGCTATTGTCGATACTGCGCCTGTATTTTCCTTTTTCTCCTCGAAGCCGTTGAAACTTTTTTTTTACTTTTGCTCTCAACTTCTCCTTCCATTATTTCCATTTCCCTCAGGTCTGCTTTAATTTCTTTGATCCGCATGATCGATCTTTTTGGGTTTCTGTTAAAAAATATTTGTTCTCCTCTGGGCCCGCTGCGTCATATACAGCGTGAAAAGTATTTATACCGACAAACTCTGGGAGGTTGTAGGGGACATCAAAACAAAAATTTTATCAGGTTGCCCTCCATATTTTACCCTAATGTAATTTTTTCCTTTAAGTATTATTTAAACCGGTGGAGGCCGTATTACGCACTTCAGTTGTTAGAGGCCGTATTACGCTCTTCAGTTGTAGGCAACTGCTGTCCACGAGTGTAGTAGTGCATTGTCTCTGTTTACTAATGGAGCGATACACCTGGAGTGAGTACACTGATATGGTTGGTGCGTTCTACGTAGCGCACCACAACGGAGGAGCTGCAAAGCGGGTTTATCAACAACAATATCCTGATCGCCGTATCCCGCATCATACGACCTTTGCTGCTGTGTACCAACGTCTGCATGAGACCGGGTCATTTAGCAGATTACCTGGACAGGGACGCCGTCGCACGGTAAGAACGCTGCAATTTGAGGAAGCTGTCTTGCAGCATGTGGAGCGGGATCCTTCAATCAACACTCGTGCAATTGCACGTAACATGGGGACGAATGAGACGAATGTAAGAACAGTCCTTCGAGAGCAATTGTTACGTCCATTTCACTTATAACGTGTCCACAACCTGGAACCAGTTTATTATCCACCCAGAGCACAGTTTTCGCAGTGGCATCTGGAACAGTGTGAAATGCATCCTACATTTCCATCCTCTGTGTTGTTTACCGATGAAGCAACGTTTGGGGGTGATGGAGTCTTCAACATGCACAATTCGCATGTTTGGAGTGGGGATAACCCACATGCCACAGTTACTAGCGCTTATCAAGTGCGGTTCTTCGATAATATGTGGGTCGGTGTTGTTGGGGACTGTTTAATTGGGCCGCATCTGCTACCTAGGCCATTAAATGGCAGGCACTATTACAATTTTCTCGCCAGAGCATTGCTAGAATTGCTGGAAGACGTCCCGCTCCCTACAAGACAACGCAGGTGGTTCCAACATGACAGGGAGCGGGCACATTCCTGGACCGACGGTTCCCAGAAACGTGGATTGGCAGAGGCGGTCCTGTGCCATCGCCTGCTCGATCCCCAGATATGTCCCCTCTGGACTTTTTTCTGTGGGGAGAGATGCGCAACATTGTTTACGCAACTCCTGTTGCATCAGAAGAGGATCTGGTTGCCCGGATAGTAGCAGCAGCAGGAACAATTCGGGATAGTCCTGGGGTTTTTGCCCGTGTCAGGCAGAACATGATCCGACGGTGTAACCTTTGTTTACGTGTCAATGAAGACATGTTTCAAAATCTACTGTAATTGAAATTGGGTTGTGTTAATGTGTTGTCTCTTGGTCATAAAAAATGGAAAAGTGTTTATTGGTTTAATTAATTTGTTCCCAGAGAAATCTTCCTCTACCAGTTTAAATACACCACATAGGAAAAAATGGCATCAGGGAAAAGTATTTGTTTTGATGTCCCCTACAACCTCCCAGACTTTGTCGGTTTAAATACTTTTCACCCTGTATGTTATATAAGGGCATTATACGAGGCGTTTTTTTTTTTTTAAAGTGAGTACCGTTTAGAAATTAAAAGAAAGACGTGCTACGATATCTCAATAATTTTATTTTTACATTAAAGCCTGTACCTTAATCTACGCACTGACGTCATTATAGTCTGATTCTGCCTTGTTTACGTTGTGTACTGAGTGTTTAAGATGCCTCCGATAATCTTGAGTCCCGCCGACTGTGAAGTACGGACTGTTGTAAGAATTCTCAGTGCTAAAGGCCTAAAAGCGATCGATAGTCATCGTGATATCTGTGCAGTTTACGGAGAAAACATTATCAGTAATGGAATGGTAAGAAAGTGGGTGAGAGCATTTAAAGATGGCCGCACAAATGAGCATGATGAACAACGGAGTGGGCGTCCTTCGGTCGTTAATGAAAGTTTGGAGCAGGAAGTGGACAATAAGGTGAGAGAAAACAGACGCTTTACGATTTACTCCTTGCGGGATGACTTTCCTAATGTTTCTCGTAGTCTTTTGTATGGCATTATGACCGAGCACTTGAATTACCGAAAACTGTGCGCACGTTGGGTACCGAAAATGTTGACGGATATGCACAAAACCAAACGTATAGACAGTGCATTGACTTTCCTTGAGCGGTACCACAACGACGGTGATGATTTCTTAAGCCAAATTGTTACGGGCGATGAAACATGGGTGGGCTACGTCACACCAGAATCAAAGCAACAGTCCATGGAAGTTGAGCAAGGGCATCGTTTGCTGCAAGACAATGCCCGTCCGCATGTGGCGAATCAGACCAAAGATCTCGTCACATCCTTTCGATGGGAAACTCTAGATCATCCTCCGTACAGCCCCGATCTTGCATCCAGTGACTACCATCTCTTCCTGCACTTGAAGAAACACCTGGACGGTCAGTGTCTTCAAAAAGATGACGAAGTCAAAACAGTGGTGATGCAGTGGTTAACAAGTCAGGCGGCAGACTTCTATGAGGAGGGTATTCAAAAACTGGTACAACGTTATGAAAAGTGCCTAAATATTGACGGCAATTATGTAGAAAAGTAGATTAAGTTACAGGCTTTCATGTAAAAATAAAATTATTGAGATATCTTAGACGTCTTTTTTTAATTTCAGAACGGTACTTACTTAAAAAACACGCCTCGCATATTATGCTTTGAGACCAAGACGATACTGTGTTCGATTGTATTGTTTATTACAATACGCCTGTTTCGGCGTGATTATGATCTTCAGGTGCTGTGCGATGGTCTTGATATGCATATGAGGTCGACATCTTGGTTGCTGTCACACTACTGTATAAGTTCGCGCCTTTGGTGCAGCTATAGTAGATGTTAAACCTTTGACGGAGCAGTTAGTTGTTAAGTTGTGGAGCTATGGAAGTTTATGTCATAATGACGTTACTTCACAGCTGTACTGACAATTTCGTCAGCGATGTAGACCTGTCAAGTAACGTCCTTACGACACAAAAATCATTTAATACCTACTGTAGCTGCACCAAAATCAAAGGAGTAAACATATACGAGTAGTACAGTAGTGTGAGAGCAACCGAGGCGTGGATGTCATGTGGATATCAAAACCGCCTGCTATAACATGAAGATGGGAATCACGCTGAAATAGGCCTATTATAATAAACAATACAATCGAATACAGCAGCGTCTTGGCCCCGTAGCATAATATATAAAATTATTTGTGTTACTTCTTTCTCATCTAGCCTTTTTAGGTGCCCACAGAATACAACTTTTCTCTTCCTCATTGTGTCTAATACTTGCTATATTTTTTCATTGGCTTCTTTATTACTTCTTAATTCCCATTTCCCATTGTCATATTTTGATCTCGCTATTTTCCTGACCACTTTCGTCTCATTGTTTGCATTTCATCTCTTTATTTGGCTGCAATTTAGGAAATGCATGCTTAAGATGAAATGACCGTGTTTTAGCCCAAGAGTTCTGCATTTATTCATAAACTTTTCTTGTTATTTGTTAGTAAAAAGCCACCTCCATTTTATTTGCCCTTGAAAGTTATCTTCTTTGACCGAAGCATTCGGTTGTATTATTTCAGCCAGATATTTAAATACTGTAGCCTTTTTTATTCGCCCATAATCAGGCTCCATCCATTTCGGTGCTTCTTTGACGTCTGCTTTTTTTTTCTTTAAAAGATACAGACAGCCCTGCTTTTGAAGTAGTCTCTTGTAGGAGACTTATCTGCATTGTTGCACCTTCTATAGTTCAGTTAGTGAGCCAATATCGTCTGTAAAAGCCAAATAACCAATTCTCATATTAGTTTTCTTTCTTCGCATTAGAATTTTTTTACATTCCTTAATCAGCATCGCGAACATGAGAAAATTTTCGACAGTTTAATGCACCTTGCATACGTTTGTAATAAGATGAATACTTGTTCAAATGTATGGTAAATTTATGTACGGAAGACTTCGTAACGACAGTGGAAGGTCGTAAAAGGCGGCGGCCATTTTGGGAAGTTGATTCGTATGTGAGAGCTGGACCCGAACGGACGTGTGTGTCTGTGAACGGCGATTCAGTCACCTTTGTCGAGTGTTCGGAAATTTCACAACGAATTGGGGGACTTGTGAGATTATGCACATGGCTGATTAACACATTAAAAATCTACCGGCTTAGAGGGTGATTCTTTTTCCACAGCACAGTTGGGGATTGATCGATGAGAGGATACGGAACAAAAATGTCTAATGAACTTAATGTCCGGAATGATGGTTTCCACACCAGAGACCATTTATTCAATCATACAATGTTACAGACAGTACACTTTGACGTCCATTTACGCCGGCCGGAGTGGCCGAGCGGTTGTAGGCGCTACAGTCTGGAACCGTGAGACCGCTACGGTCCCATAGTGCACAGAGCCATTTGGACGATACGAACCGTCCATTTACAGCCGGAAATGTGCTCAGAACGAAATTTCCTGAGAGACATATTTGTATTGCTAGTATGTGAGGAATCGCGCTGTGAAGTCCGAGTGCACGAATCTTTCTTCACCCTTTACATAGTGCACAGAGCCATTTGGACGATACGAACCGTCCATTTACAGCCGGAAATGTGCTCAGAACGAAATTTCCTGAGAGACATATTTGTATTGCTAGTATGTGAGGAATCGCGCTGTGAAGTCCGAGTGCACGAATCTTTCTTCACCCTTTACATAGTGCATACCCTTTACACACAGCATCCACTGAACACCCTTTACATACAGCATATGGTGAAGAGAGGAAAAGTGCGTTGTAAAAGAACTAATGTAGGATACGCTCGAACACTTCCTAAATAGCGTGATCTGGGAGTCAGATACAGCCGACAGCTGCCTCTGAGGCGCGCTGCGATCGCTTACACTTCACTGAGGTACTCGTACCGTATGCACAGGTCGCATCGTCTGTGAGCGTTCAGCAGCGCGTTGGACTCGGCACACTCAATGGTGACGTTTGGAGGGACGGTCCGTGCACTGACGGTGTAAGTATCTAAGAGGTCGGTGCATCGACCATTCTTCCGCCGGCGCCGTCCTCGGAGGAGCGTTGAGCAGCCCAGTTCGCTCTACGTCTGCCGGCTGCCCCCCCCCCCCCCCCCCCGCCCCCTAGTCTAACTCCTTCAGCTGGAATGATTGATGACTCGGCCGCTATCAGCAGCTACCGGCTCACTGCGTCGTCCGCATGATTCACGCTGACGCGGCTCCATACTGTTACGAGATGGCTGGCTGGCTGGCTGGCTGCACAGGCGATAACCGTGCCTCACCTCTGCTCTGTCTCGGCTGACAGCAGTGCGAGCGCAGCACTGGCGGTATACGAGCAACCACGCGGCACTGCGCTTCGCAGACTGCAGTCATTTCAGTCCATTCTGCCGAAAACTGAACTGAAGACATGCGCGGAGAAACGGGCTAACCCTCAAGTGTAAAAACTTGGAGGTAAGTGTTGTCATATGTTGCTGGGTGCGGTAGCTACACTACTCGCAATTAAAATTGCTACACCAAGAAGAAATGCAGATCATAAACGGGTATTCATTGGACAAATATATTATACTACATCTGACATGTGATTACATTTTCACGCAGTTTGGGTGCATAGATCCTGAGAAATCAGTACTCATAACAACCACCTCTGGCCGTAATAACGGCCTTGATACGCCTGGGCATTGAGCCAAATAGAGCTTAGATGGCGTGTACAGGTACAGCGGCCCATGCAGCTTCAACACGATACCACAGTTCATCAAGAGTAGTGACTGGCGTATTGTGAC
This sequence comes from Schistocerca piceifrons, assembly GCF_021461385.2. NCBI lineage: Eukaryota > Metazoa > Arthropoda > Insecta > Orthoptera > Acrididae > Schistocerca > Schistocerca piceifrons. Next base: position 23,313,182 of record NC_060138.1, read on the forward strand.
GAGCCAGTTGCTCGGCCACCATTGACCAGCCGTTTTCAACTGGTGAGAGATCTGGAGAATGTGCTGGCCAGGGCAGCAGTCGAACATTTTTTGTATCCAGAAAGGCACGAACAGGACCTGCAACATGCGGTCGTGCATTATCCTGCTGAAATGTAGGGTTTTGCAGGGATCGAATGAAGGGTACAGCCACGGGTCGTAACGTCCACTGTTCAAAGTGCCGTCAATGCGAACAAGAGGTGACCGAGACGAGCAACCAATGGCACCTCATACCATCACGCCGGTTGATACGCCAGTATGGCGACGACGAATACACACTTCCAATGTGCGTTCACCGCGATGTCGCGGAACACGGATGCGACCATCTTGACGCTATAAACAGAAACTGGATTCATCCGAAAAAATGACGTTTTGCCATTCGTGCACCCAGGTTCGGCGTTGAGTACACCTGTGTCTGTGATGCAGCGCCAAGGGTAACCGCAGCCATGGTCTCCGAGCTGATAGTCCATGCTGCTACAAACGTCGTGGAACTGTTCGTGTAGATGGTTGTTATCTTGCAAACGTCCCAATCTGTTGACTCAAGCATCGAGACGTGGCTGCACGATCCGTTACAGCCATGCGGATAAGATGCCTGTCATCTCCACTGCTAGCGATACGGGACCGATGGGATCCAGCACGGCGTTCCGTATTACCCTCCTGAACCCACCGATTCCATATTCTGCCAACAGTCATTGGATCTCGACCAACGCGAGCAGCAATGTCGCGATACGATAAACCGCAACCGCGATAGGCTACAATCCGACCTTCATCAATGTCGGAAAATTGATGGTACGCATTTCTCCTCCTTACACGAGGCATCACAACAACGTTTCACCAGGCAACGCCGGTCAACTGCTGTTTATGTATGAGAAATCGGTTGGAAACTTTCCTCATGACAGGACGTTGTAGGTGTCGCCACCGGTGCCAACCTTGTGTGAATGCCCTGAAAAGCTAATCATTTGCATATCACAGTATCTTCTCATTGTCGGTTAAATTTCGCGTCTGTAGCACGTCATCTTCGTTGTGTAGTGATTTCAATGGCCAGTAGTGTATCAAAATTGACACTGCTAAGTGATATTTAGGGGTGAGACGAGTGCCAGTGTTGATACTTCCCGTACCCAGTAACAGATGGCAACACTTATCTGTTAAGCTTTTACATTTGAGGGTTAGCCCGTTTTTTCGCGCAAGTCTTCAGTTTAGAGTTACATCTAATGCACAATGGTAACAGAGCTTTCAGCTTTGAGAAAGTTTCAGATTAACTACTTGTCTTTACTGCAGTGGCAGTGGTCTTGAATGATCTCGTGCACTGATTTACGGTTCACGGCCTCATCCTGATTTATAGTGAGGTGACAAGTCATGGGACAGCGGTATGCACAAATACAGATGGCGAGGATCTTACCAAGTACACGACGTATAAAAGGGCAGTGCACCGGCGGAGCTGCCATCTGTACTCGGGCGACTCGTGTGAAGAGGTCTCCGACGAGATTACGGCCGCAAGACGGGAATTAACAGACTCTGGACGCGGAATGGTAGTTGGAGCAGGACGCACGGCACGGGACAGAGAATTAAATATTCCGAGGTCCACACTGTCAACAGTGTGTCGAGAATATCAGATTTCAGGAATTATCTCTCAACACGGAAAACACAGTGGCTGACGCCTTTCACTTAGCAACTGAGAGTAGCAGCGTTGCCGTAGAGTTGTCACTCCTGGCAGCCGAGCAACACTGCGCGAAACAACCGCAGAAACCAACGTGGGAGGCACGATGGACGTATCCGTTAGGACAGAGTGGCGAAATCTCGCCTTAATGGGCTATCGCACAGGACGACTGACGCGGGTGCCTTTGCTAACAGCGCGTCTTTCTCGGGCTCGTGACCATATGGGTTGGACCCTGGACGACTGGAGAACCGATGCCTGGTCAAGGGAGTTGCGGTTTCAGCTGGTGGAGAGCTGATGGTAGGGTTCAAGGGAGGCGCAGTCACCGCCCATGATTACTCACGATTGGTCTGATGAGAAGTCTAGGGAGTTGTCCGGGAATGGTTTGACCATCCAGATCGCCCAATATGACTCCCATCGAACATTTAGGCGACGTAATCGAGAGGTCAGTTCGTGCAAAAATCCTGCACAGCTAACACTTTGCCTGTTAGAGGAGACACAGAAGCAGTACGGTTCAATATTTCTGCAGGGAACTTCCAGTCAGTTGTTGACTCCACGTGACATCGACTTGCTGCCCCGCGGCACGTCAGGTGTCCCACGATTGTTGTCACGTCACTGTAAGTTTCAGCGGCAAATATGGCTCATTGATAGAAGAGGACACACACAAAAACGCCGAACGCCGAAACTGGAGAAGATGATGAACGAGATCACAGAGAAGAGATAAACAGAGAAAAAACGTAAACTAAGTTCCACCAGATTCACTCAACATATTTCAGACAATCGATAACGAAGTACTGCTGCGACAAACAGAATGAATGTTTACGCTATAAACATACACTACTGGCCATTAAAATTGCTGCACCACGAAGATGACGTGCTACAGACGCGACATTTAACCGACAGGAAGAAGATGCTCTCATATGCAAATGATTAGCTTTTCATCCACACAAGGTCGGCGCCGGTGGCGACACCTACAACGTGCTGACATGAGGAATGTTTCCAACCGATTTCTCATACACAAACAGCAGTTGACCGGCGTTGCCTGGTGAAACGTTGTTATGATGCATCGTGTAAGGAAGAGAAATGAGTACCATCACGTTTCCGACTTTGATAAAGGTCGGATTATAGCCTATCGCGATTGTGGTTTATCGTATCGCGACATTACTGCTCGCGTTGGTCAGGAACCAATGACTGTTAGCAGAATATGGAATCGGTGGGTTCAGGAGGGTAATACGGAACGCCGTGCTGGATCCCAACGGTCTCGCATCACTAGCAGTCGAGATGACAGGCATCTTATCCGCATGGCTGTAACGGATCATGCAGCCACGTCACGATCCCTGAGTCAACAGATGGGGACGTTTGGAAGACAACAACCATCTGCACGAACAGTTCGACGGCGTTTGCAGCAGCATGGACTATCAGCTCGGAGACCACGGCTGCGGCTACCCTTGACGCTGCATCACAGACAGAGATGTGTTACGACCCGTGGCTCTACCCTTCATTCGATCCCTGCGAAACCCTACATTTCAGCAGGATAATGCACGACCGCATGTTGCAGGTCCTGTACGGGCCTTTCTGGGTACAGAAAATGTTCGACTGCTGTCCTGGCAGAACACATTCTTCAGATCACTCACCAATTGGAAACGTCTGGTCAATGGTCGCCGAGCAAGTGGCTCGTCACAAGACGCCAGCCACTACTCTTGGTGAACTGTGGTATCGTGTTGAAGCTGCATGGGCAGCTGTACCTGTACACACCATCCAAGCTCTTGACTGAATGCCCAGGCGTATCAAGGCCGTTATTACTGCCAGAGGTGGTTGTTCTGGGTACTGATTTCTCAGTATGTATGCACCCAAATTGCGTGAAAATGTAATCACATGTCAGTTCTAGTATAATATATTTGTCCAATGAATACCCGTTCATCATCTGCATTTCTTCTTGGTGTAGCAATTTTAATGGCTAGTAATGTAATAATCAGAGTAGGCATGCGATGAGTACAGCTACGCTGCGACTAACGCCACATCCCGCCCCCTACAGAGCTAACAGCAAGGGAAGTATCAGAAACGGTTGCAAATCGGTTCGCAAAGTCGCCAAAGTCGGTGTAAACTTGGGTGCAATAGTCCAAGAGGCACTTGCCCGTGGTTCGCTGCTGTATCACCTTTAAAGGGCGTGTCGGAGCGTGCTTTCCGGTCCGCTAATCTGTGTGTGTTACTAAACTGATCTCCCTCGTCGTGTTTCATGTCTGTATGGGACGGCTATTCTACGAACTCCTGTAGGGGCGTTTATGCTTTTTCCAGTGCTAGACAGACTGATTCGCGAGGCAGCTATGTGTATGCAATGAATTACGAATTACCGCCACACCAGACAGGTCGTCCTGCCGTACGTACTTACAAGGGGACATTGTCAAGTGTAAATAAACGATCTTGATGACATTTGACGGGTGTGTAGAGAGAGCAAAAATAATGCTTTGCCTATTTTTTTTTTTGTTTGTATGCAGTTTTACTTTTAAGGCGTAAAACATACGCTGAAATATACTTCTGTATATTAAGTTTACAGGGAATATGTTCGAAACGTTGATGTACAATGAGTTTCACGAATCATGTTACACACTTATAGAGGTTGTTGAGGGTACTCAAGCAGACCAAGTTTTACGTGGGAACCCACGTCCAGGAACGTCATCTGAGGACGCTAAAGAGCGTCAAACGTACGGGCGCCGGCGCCTGTTAATGTATGTATATACAAGGTGATTCCGTGATGGACGATGGAGAAGGATTAATCTATCAGTTTGTGGTAAGGGCTGTGTACCGAAAACGAACGAGCCGGAAGTTACAAGCGAAAATCATTCGCATACCTCTGACAATTAAATACATGTACCGGGGTTCTGTTGCTGCTAAGGTTGGAGGGTAGGCAACTTTCAGAGGTCGTAGTATGGACCAAGACAAGAAAAACATATTCAGCAGGCATGGGCTCAAAAATGCATACATGAGACGCTATGAGAACTTGTTCAACAGAGGTGATGTGTTTCACAGTAGCGAAGATGTACAGGTACTCATAGCTCTTCATGTATGGACTTTAGAGCCCCTGTCTACTGGACATTTTTTTTCTCGTTTTGGTCCACACTAAGACCTCTGAAAGTTGCCTGCCTACAACCTTAGCAGCAACGGAGCCCCGGTACATGTATTCCACTGTCAGAGGGATCAGAACGGCTTCACGTTTCGGCTGGTTCGTTTCTCGTTCAGGGTCCCATGCCTCAAACTGATATATTTGCCCTTCTTCATCATCCCTGAAAATTTGGACCACCACCACACCATCACCCAGTGTATACAGGCCCCGGAGCCTGTAAGTCTAACGCTCTGTAGCGCCGTTAGATGGAGTTTCTGGACATGGGTTCGTCTTTAAAACTTGATCTACTAAATCCCCTCTACAACCTCTAGAAGCGTGTAACATGAACTGTGAAACACCCTGTATAAAACACATTTTTTATATAAAAGCTGATATGTAATTAACGTTCTTTGAAACTGTATCATCAACTTGTGTAACAGCTCGAAATTTTGCCAAAATATCCCATCACCATTAATTAATTTTGAAATATTAAAAAAACTACTGTTGCAATAGAAATTAAAGAGAACTCCAGAAAACGGAATTAGTAAAAAAATAATACAAAAATTGTGGAATAGCATGAGCGACATTAAATGGATCACAGAAATTAAGGAAGATATAAAAACTCCAAATTACAGTATATGACCTAAAAAACAAGACAGAGAAAACCAGAATACTGCAAGACTCGCAAACCAGACTACAAACGAAAATCAATAAAAGGAGTACAGGAAGAGTGGTCTCAGATGAAGAAAGAAAACATCTGAAAGAATGAAGAAATATTGGGCAGACAGAAGAGCAAAACACCTTTCATATAAGAATATGACTCTAATAATTATATTACCTAAATATCATATTAAGTTATTGTTGAGCCAAACTGTATCCCTGTGTAACAACTTGTTTACAACTTTGTATTTTTGACTAGAGTAGTCCAATGAAGGCCATAATAAGTTCATGTGTAATAAAGTTGGTTTCTGAAGTACCATTTTCGGAGAATAAGCTAGTGTGCTGTATGAATATTTTCAACATATCTAATTAAAATAAAGGCTGATTATTTTCTAATTGTTTATTTTTCATATTTCAATTCATTCGTAATCCTTGGTTATGTACTAGTGACTTCAACTTGATTATGTCATTTCTCAAGTGGAGACTGACTGACATAATAATCATTCAGCGGAACTAGATCTGAAAACGCTTGTTGCGCCTATCTCTAATATCAACGCTGTACGAACTTACTTCTTTTTTTCCCCCAGCATTCGACAGCGCTGGAGTGCCGTCAACTGTTCCACCACTCCGGATGGTGATCATGCGAGCCACAAGCGAGGCACAGAGACCACTGCAACCCCTGTCGAGTGCTACAAGCCTTAACCGACCGAACTGCACCCTTTCCAACGCCGCCCTGGCCGCACGCTCTCCCTGCGTGCGTGGCGCGCCGCTGTTTCCCCTGGGTCCACACGCACCGCCGTGCGGCTTCGGAAAACAAGGCGCCGGACGTGAGTGGGGCCTTCGTGGCACGCACGGACGCACGTACCGCGGTGGTGGGAGGGAGGGAGGCTGTGAGTGGCTACCCGGCACGCAGGACCCAACTGACCGGCCGGTCTCGGCAGCGGGGCCCGAATGCCTCTGGTTCGGCGAACGACCATTTCCGCGGCACACACGAGGACCTGGAGTGCTCTCGATGACCAAGTCTGTGTAGCAGAGGTACCTCTTCTACACGGGCCAGTGCAATTGCACATTGCTGACCATATATCCCGACAGTGGTTTCTGACAATAGTGCGACCACGCAAATTTTAGCCCCACGTCAGAGAACATTAATGGCCACTGCTGCCCGGCTGTCTCTGCGACGATGTATTTCGAGGCCAGAAGTGTGAGCGCGCGAGTCACACTGCAGCCGTGAAATGGCGAAAAATCGAGCTGTACCGTGGTAGCGGCTGTGTGGACACTAGCTGCGAGTTTGCTATCGTCGATCCCTGATATGCAAGTTAGAGAGCAGAATCACGATGTTATGCAATACACACAGAAGTGGGTGTGTATAGAATCTGCCCAGTGTGTGTAAAGAAATCTGATAACAGCCCTGAGATACACCGAAGAGCCAAAGAAACTGGTACACTGCCTAATAGCATGTACAGCCCCCGTGAGCAGGCAGGGGCGCCGCAACACGACGTGGCATGCACTCGACTAATGTTTGAAATAGTGCTGGAGGAAACTGACATAACGAATCCAGCAGGGCTGTGCATAAATCCGCGAGTACGACGGGGTAGAAATCTCATCTGAAACCGGACGTTGCAAGGCATTAGAGATATGCTCAACAAGCTCAATGATGTTCATGTCTGGAGTGTTTGGTGGCCAGTGACAGTGTTTAAACTCAGAAGAGCGTTCCTGAAGCCACTCAGTAGCAATTCTGGACGTGGTGGGTGTCGGTCGCATTGTCCTGCTGGAATCGCCAAAGTCCGTCGGAATCCACAATGGACATGAATCGATGCATGTGATCAAACAGGATGCTTGGAAGGGGCCATAAATACTGCGCACTCTTAGCTTTAATGAAGACGATAAGTTACGAAGAATCAGTTCTGTTTAACTTCTGAAAAACAAAAACTAAAATTTTCGAGCTGCGAACACGACCGAGAATAACGTTGCTCATAAAGTGCAGATGACTGTAAATTCCGAGTGACACGAATTCTGAAGCACAGGTATGGGAGTTGAATTTCACATACGAAAGTCATATGGACACAATCGTCAGTCACGGAGCTACATACTGTTGCATGTTGCTCCGTGAGTTCAAAATGAAATTAGCATTGACACACATCGCACATTGTGGCGGCACTAGATTTTTTTTCACCTTCGTTAATTTCGAACCAAACACACTGCCACTATTTCATCACAACGCGCGTGCTCTCTCTCTCTCTCTCTCTCTCTCTCTCTCTCTCTCTCTCTCTCTCACACACACACACACACACACACACACACAGAGAGAGAGAGAGAGAGAGAGAGAGAAAATCACGAGACATCGGTCCGACGACGTCAGTCAAAAAACACGGCCATTAGTGTCTTTTCCCGGGATAACGATGGGGAAATTCCCAGTTGCACATACCTCTCATTAGCAGGTAAGGTACACATTCACTTACAATGCTGTTGGAATAAAAAACATCTCTTCTGTATTATGCTACACTACTGGCCATTAAAATTGCTACACCACGAAGATGACGTGCTACAGACGCGAAATTTAACAGACAGGAAGAAGATGCTGTGATGTGATTCTCAAAGCATTCACACAAGGTTGGCGCCGGTGGCGACACCTACAACGTGCTGACATGAGAAAAGTTTGCAACCGATTTCTCATACACAAACAGCAGTTGACCGGTGTTGCCTGGTGTTCCCTGAATGGGAATTTTAGGCTCGCCCGTTGAATAAACAGTGTGATTTACGAACTAGAAGCATCCTTCAACTGCCGCTGGAGTGCGTTGCGATCGCGTATACCACGTTGGCGCCCACGTACCGTATGCACAAGTCGCATCGTTTTTGAGCGTTCAGCAGCACGTTGAACTTGGCACGCTCAACGTTAACGTTCGACAGCACGGCCCGTGTGCCGACGGCTTTAAGGGGCGAAGCTCTCTGCGCTTGAGACGGCCTCAGCGGAAGGCGGAGGCGGCAACGCGCGCCCTGCGCCCTGCTGCCGTGTCCTATGTTTAGCCTCGCCGGCCGGGTTCCTCGCCCCTGCGGTACGCGGCAGGCAGAGTACAGGGGGAGAGGGTGCGCCCGGCGCCGCGACGAAACCCACGCAGGGCTCACGGCTCACGGCGCACGGCTTTCCGTGGCCGTCGGCCGCTCGCCGCTTTTTTCCTGCCGAGATAACCGCCGCCCTAATTAGAGACGCAGCCCCCCCTGGCGTCACACCGCGCCACGCCACGCCACGCCACGCCACGGGACGCACAGCACCGACCCGCCTCCGCTCTACCGAGAAATTTTCGGGCGGCCGCCGAAAGCCGCTTAAAATATTCCCGCCGGAGGGTTTCGGAGCACTCTGGGCCCATTATGGCGGGGCCGCTCAGAATTTCAGAACAGAACGAGCCCCGACTGTCCCCGTTTATTCGAGAGCGCCCGGTCTGTGGTAGCGCGACCCCCGGAGGCGCGTGTCTCGTCTCTGGTGCTGCCGCTGCCCGAGGGTGGCCAGTATACAGGCGCCCACTCAACTCTGCCCTCCGTGTCTGCTACTTACAACGGAACCTCCCCATTGCACCCCCCTCATGTTTAGTTATAAGTTGGCACAGTGGATAGGCCTTGATAAACTGAACACAGATCAATTGAGAAAACAGGAAGAAGTTGTGTGGAACTGTGAAAAAATAAGCAAAATATACAAACTGAGTAGTCCATGGGCTACATAGGCAACATCAAGGAGACTGTGAGCTCAGGAGCGCCGTGGTCCCGTGGTAGCGTCAGCAGCTGCAGAAGGAGAGGTCCTTGGTTCAAGTCTTCCCACGAGTGAAAATTTTACTTTCTTTATTTTTGCATAGTTATTATCTGTCCGTTCGTTCATTGACGTCTCTGTTCACTGTAATAAGTTTAGCGTCTGTGTTTTGCGACCGCATTGCAAAACCGTGCGATTAGTAGACGAAAGGACGTGCCTCTCCAATCGGAACCGAAAACATTTGATCGCAAGGTCATAGGTCAACCGATTCCTCCACAGGAAAACACATCTGATATATTCTATACGACACTGGTGACGGCATGTGCGTCACATGACAGGAATATGTTGTCGACCCACCTAACTTGTACACTTGGCGAATGGGTAAAAAGATTCTTCTACCTTGCCCGATTTAGGTTTTCTTGTGGATGTGATAATCACTCCCAAAAAAGTGATGAAAACATAAGAGTTTGTCGCATAAACTGAAAATAAAAAATTAAAGTTTTTACTCGATGGAAGATTTGAACCAAAGACCTTTCGTTCCGCAGCTGCTCACGTTACCACGAGACCACGGCGCCCCTGCCTTCCCAGTCTCCTTGATGTTGCCTACCTTCCCATGAACTACTCAGTTTGTATATTTTGCTTATTTTTTCACAGTTCCACACAACTTCTTCCTGTTTTCTCAATTGATCTGTGTTCAGTTTATCAAGGCCTATCCACTGTGCCAACTTATAACTAAATCTGAGGGGGGTGCAATGGGGAGGTTCCCTTGTTAGCGCTTGCTCTGTCGCACCGCTCCACTGCTCCTGCAAGACACGCTGTCGTTCGGAATAGCTCGACTGTGCGTACGCGATGTGCATTAAGGGCATCCGGCGGGAAGACATCGCTGCGTTCCTCCGATTCCAATGAGATCCGCGCGCAGCACTAACGGCAACTAGGAGCATCTCTGACCCAGAGAAAAGGAGGAACACCCGATAGAGGTAGCTGCATCGGCACAGAGGGAATCCACGTGTCCGTACAGGAGAAAGGAAGTAGTTACGCCTAAGTGAGGAACACTTTGCTGCGTGGTACCAAATTAGCAGAGCGAGTACGTCTGGCTTGCGACATGCTGTCCAAGTTGCCCCCCCTTACGTCAAGCCGATGCATCGAGGCAGAGCCCGCCATGACCATTTATTCCACCTGCCGTGTAAGGTACACAGCGTGGCAGTTATTGAACTATATGAAATAAAATCGTGATAACTTCTGAACGGTTTCCGTTCAGACGTTCAAACTGCTCGGTTCGCGGCGGAGCATGACAGGAATTACAGTACTGGCCATTAACATTGATATACCAAGAAGAAATGCAGATGGTAAACGGGTATTCATTGGACAAATATATTATACTAGAACTGTCATGTGATTACATTTTCACGCAATTTGTGTGCATATATCCTGAGAAATCAGTACCCACAACAACCACCTCTGGCCATAATAACGGCCTCGATACGCCTGGGCATTGAGTCAAACAGAGCTTGGATGGCGTGTACAGGTACAGCGGCCCATGCAGCTTCAACACAGTTCATCAAGAGTAGTGACTGGCGTACTGTGACGAGCCAGTTGCTCGGCCACCATTGACCAGACTTTTTCAACTGGTGAGACATCTGGAGAATGTGGTTGCCAGGGCAGCAGTCGAACATTTTCTGTATCCGGAAAGGCCCGTACTGGACTTGCAACATACAGTCGTGCATTATCCTGCTGATATGCAGGGTTTCGCATGGGTCGTAACACATCTGAAATGTAACGTCCGCTGCTCAAAGAGCCGTCAGTGCGAACAACAGGTGACCGAGACGTGTAACCAATGGCACCCCATACCACCACGCCGGGTGATGCGCCAGTATGGCGATGACGAATACACGCTTCTAATCTGCAAAATGTGGCCCCTGCCATGTTCTAGAGAACTGAAATGCAAAATTCGCAGCTTGTATTATGGTCGCCGGGACGCAGTTGCTGCAGTAACTGTAACTTGTAAGGCTTCGTACGCAGGCGTCGTTTCAGAACACGCCACACCAACTTCCAAGAATTTTTTATCTAGTCATAAATCTATTTGTGCGGAGGCTGCTTCTTTGTGAAGCAACGACGGACGGCCCGTTGCAATAGAGCGATGGACTGACTTCGCGCAAGTGCCAACACTCTCCTTATGGTGTAGTCGCCATGTTGCTACAGACAAACAAAAGGGCAGCTGTGTTGAAACTTTGAACCCTCCTCTATCCAGCAACGTGCGTACTGTGTTTCTATCTTTCATAGTTTGTCACTGATAAACAACTGAAGTCTGTTCTTTCCTTTTGAATCACTTGGTACAAGCGCCCTAATTACTTACAGGACTTTCACCCACGTAAAAACAAGGGACCAAATTCTTTCTTCACCTGAGTCTCTCTCTCTCTCTCTCTCTCTCTCTCTCTCTCTCTCTCTCTCGTAACTCGTTAGGGAATTACATCTTTCACGCACTGGACAAGATCGTGGAAGAAACTCAAGAAAACGTTTCGGAACTAGACATACTAATATCCATTCGTCTGAGATGGCGCACTAGAGACTAGCTTAAACGTATTTCCTTCACGGTCGACACACCTGACTCTGGGCAGAGCTGTACTGTACCCCCCTCCAGCCCGACTGCTCCACGTGCCGCGCTTGTGATGAAATCTGTTCCACAGGCACGATTCGACGCGGCCATCTCCCAGACTCCCAGTAGAGCGCGAGTTAGCGTCGTGGGCTACGAAGCAGTGTATCGTACTGGTACAGGACGCGAACAAATTTGTTAGTATTTACTAACTTTTAAGTACGTATTTTAAAGCACAGAAACACTTTACACGTACACAAAGTAACAATATTTTTATTTACTTAACACCAAAAAAACCATAACTTGGAAAAACTGAGAGGCGTACATGGTTAAACGACAGACTTTTTTGAGACAGTCACGTAAAAACGTCAAAGTTCTGTGCTGGTGCCCATGTTACGATTGCGGTACGTTAAATAATAGTTCGTCTTCATGAACGAGGCAGCTAAAATCGTGCTCACGTAAGCAGCAGGAGCCTGAAGTAGGGAAGCCGGTTATCGCTGAAACGACTCGGTTTTGGTTACATCTGTTCTTTTTTCCCATGCAAGTTTAACCTGACTGTAAAAATCGCTCAACTGGACTCTGAATTAACCGATTTCCTGTCGTTAATTCCTGTATTATTTCCTGTATTAAACGTAAAAAATCGAATCAAGATTGAAAAATTTCGTCTCTCTCTCATTGTGTACATACATACATGCATACAATCAAAATATTAAATTAAATAGGCAAATAAAAGAAAACGTAGTCCTGTGAGGTTACAAGGGTACTGTAATAGTATAACTAATTTGCTGGATGTGGTAATGCTTACTGTGGAAGAACAGTTGGGCTGTAGCAAGCACAAGTCAATATATCTTCTGGTAAACCTTCCGGGATGTAAGGTCGTGGTCCATGAAACTCTTCAGCTCCTAACGTTTCGTCCAGAGCTGCGCTGGACATCTTCAGAGGGGTGTTTATGTCGGCAAGACTCACCGGAAGAGAAACACCACTCTGAAGATGTCCAGCGCAGCTCTGGACGAAACGTTAGGAGCTGAAGAGTTTCATGGACCACGACCTTACATCCCGGAAGGTTTACCAGAAGATATGTCATCCGGTCGTGAAAGCCTTCATAATATGAAAAGTCAATATATTTATGGAGTCACCTTCTTGATAAAGAGAGGAGGCAGCATATAACAGTTTCACATTGAATTACTTAGTTACATAATTGCCTATGTCGCAGTGCGCAACTCGGTACATATGATAATAATGTAGAATGTGCTTGTCTTGCTAATCATTGGATTTTCTGGGTATCTGATCACTGAAATGGGAGTACTCCATAAACATGAGAGCTCTTCAAAATAGTTCAAAACTCAAATTTAAGGCATAGTAGAAGGGATAATATTTTGGACATTAAAGAACATATTTTATATAAAAATTAAGTTGTAAGGATGTTTGAGAACCTCTGCATAATAAGTTATTGTCTTTTATTGTGAAGGTACTGTTCAGTTTTCGATCTATGTAGAGCAAAATGAGTATTTCGTATGCCACTCCTTTTAGGCAAAGACGTGATTAAACAAAAGAAGATGGGTGAAACTGCCAAAAAGTGGAGTGCCCTTAAATATGTAAATAATCTGATGATTGTCTACAAAATAATATAAGTTATTTAGTTTTACATATTTTAATATTGTAACATTGTAGATGCATGACAGACATGTTTAGAAATAATATAATTGACTAATGTAGTGTCGCGTGACCGGACACAGGACAGAGGATAGGGCACAAATGTCGTCTTTTGATCGTGGTCCGTCGGTGCGGTAAGGTCGGTGCGGCTAAGAGTCGCCGACATAGTATCACTTGGCCATCAGTTTGTTTTGTGGATGTGATTTAGATAAATACTTGAATTCATTCACTGCTGTACTTAGGCTGGCTATTTACTCAACATAGGGCGCGAATGCAACTGTGCACAATCGAACCCCTTTTGCAGACGAGTCATGATAAAAGATTGTGTACAAGCCCGAGTGAAATTGCAGTCCGTCCACTGTTCGCCCTTTTCTCGAAAAGTGGCTAAATACAACAAAATCACTACGATTTTCCCATTGATTCTAATGGTTTGAATCACTGTTTATACATCATGTTGTAATCGGGGATCATACCACAATTAGGGCGTTACGAATTGCCTCTCTAAAGCAAAAAACTGCGGTCGAAGAACTCTGTTTTTCGTGTTAATTTATCCGTTATCAAGGACTACGAGCAGATAAAGGCGTATTATGTGGACACAGGCAGCAGTTCAGCTACTCTCTATTTGCACTGCATACTATGAATGACCTATTGTCAAGTTTTTGATTTATTGCCGACTGAATAATTTCCTTAATCATGTACTATTTCATACAAAATGGGAGGCAAACCTTTCATCTTTCAAAGCAAATGAATCATTGTAGTTCAATGCTACGTCACTTCGTAAAAATATGGGTTGGTGCCATTCTGCAATACAACGGATCCCGGCGACAAACTACTTTATAGGCCACGTGGAGGAAAGTCCTACAAGCTGAAAGTACACGCGCACATTAGCCCACAGCACGGGGCAACTGGCATATTATTGTTTCAGCAACGCTGTACCAATTCTTATGCCATGTGTTTCTTTCTCGTTCCTGTCAGCATTGTTACTAAAACAGCACTGATCGCATTTCCGTTGTCTGTGATAACTCGGTAGTTCAAACGAACGTAAATTTTATGAATAAAAATTACTTCTCTTTTAAAAAAGGTTATTTTAAAACGTAAAGCTTTAGGAATAATTCAAAAGCTAAGATCCTTTAAATACTGTTTACTGGATAACCGGTTCCAACTCGCTAAAGGTGCCATCATCGGATCTGAATGCAGCTGGTCTGTTCATGTATTGTTATATCCAAATGGTTTTTAAATGTTAAGCTACATTCAGATCCGATGATAGCACCTCTAGTGTGTTGAAACCGGCTGTCCAGCAAACAGTATTTAAGCGATCTTGGCTACTGAATTATTTCTACAACAGACTGATCGCCCCACAACGCACTTTGTGTTCACTGCGGGAAAGCTTTAGGCCTGCTGCTATGACTCATCTACATTTCGGTTTTTTACTCGGTTATTAGTAAAAATAGAAAAACACCTGATATAACCGAGACAAATAAATAACGATTACAGAGAGCTATAGTAACAGTACCGGTTTTAAGCGGTTTTTCCCACTCCTAGCCTGACGACGTCGGAGAAACAGTGTACCTGTGTGATCAATTTACAACATCAGAAATAAATTTTCACTCTGCAGCGCTGACGTGAAACTTCCTGGCAGATTAGAGCTGTGTGCCGGACCGAGACTCGAACTCGGGACCTTTGCCTTTCGCGGTCAAGTGCTTCACCATCTGAGCTACCCGTCCTCGCAGCTTCAGTTCCGCCAGTACCTCGTCTCCTTCTTCCCAAACTTCACAGAAGCTCTCCTGTAAACCTTGCATGACCAGCATTTCTGAAGCAAGTTTCATGTCAGCGCACACTCCGCTGCAGAGTGAAAATTTCATTCTGAAAACACCCCCCAGCGTGTGGCTAAGCCCTGTGTTCGCAATATCCTTTCTTCCAGAAGTGCTAGTCTAGCAAGGTTTGCAGGACAGCTTCTGTGAAGTTTGGAAGGTAGGAGACGAGGTACTGGCGGAAGTAAAGCTGTGAGTACCGGGCGTGAGTCGTGCTAGGGTAGCTCAGATGTTAGAACACCTGCCCGAGAAAGGTAAAGGTACCGATTTCGAGTCTCGGTCCGGCACACAGTTTTAATCTGCTACGAAGTTTCAATTTACAGCATTTTTGGTCAAGCAATACTTTATCCGGGTAGGGCGCAAAATTATATTTATTTAATTTCTCTTGAGTTTCTGTTGTCGCTATTTTTATTTCTCTACTGCTACAGTACTTTATCTTCAACGTGATTGAACTAATTTTTCCTTTAATCTCCGCTGATTAAAGAAATAAAGTTAGCATCTAGCATTTATCCCGAAAAATACAAACTCTCGCGTTAAGCCAAGCGTAGAGTCTTTCCTCCGATTACTGTGTACGATCGTGCGAAACTGAAGTATTATTTTCAGTGCTGGGTTTAAGAACGCTGCTGAGGCCCCATAGAAACTCTCGCCCGAACGGCGCTCAATTTGGAAATGTCAGACTGGGCTGGCGCGCCAGCACTTGTCCGAAAATATACTGTCTGAATCAAGCGGAGTTCCGTCGGCATTCCGGACCCCGGCGCGTATAAATACACCGCACGCGACATGGTGGGGCCCTCTGCCGTGCCGACGGAACCGGAAGTACGGGACTCCCAGTCGCATAAACCGCCGTCAATGAACGGTCAACTTCCTTTAGAAGCGTACCTGTAAACACCGGCGCAGTATTTGCCGACTACCGTACGCGTACAATAACGTCAACATCCACAAGGAAGCGCAGGTGTTTAGTTCTACCTTCTTTCATCCGCCCCTTTCACTTTCTAGTACATTACGGGCCGAAGGATGCCTAGTAAACTAAAAACGTTCCTTTTACTACGAAGCCGATAACATTCCGAATACTGACTTAACGGCTCCCTGTAGGTCGCTACAACGCGACATTTAAAACTGATACCTTTGAAGGTTAGTTCACTATGAACGACTTCGCAAACAGCGATAGTATGACTTTTCCAAGACGTTCTCATTATCACCGCGGTTCACTTAAAAAGGAACGACAGACTGTAACACTCGGGAAAGTGTGACGTAATCAACGAAAATTAGGATTTATGTCACCGTTGACGTCGAGGCAACGAGAGTTGGCACGAACAGCAGCGGTGGTCGTGGAAAGGGGACGGGGCAGTATGAAGTAGTAGACGGCAGGTGTCCTTTCAAAAAGAAAATCCGATCACTCACCCGAAGCGAACTTTGTAAAGCTTTAATCTGACGACAGGAAGTGGATCTGAAACCGGTTTCTCTCGTGATTTAACCAATGCCTTACCCTCTCCCGGTAATTTACTGAGGTGACAAAAGTCGTGCGATACCTCCCAATATCGAGTAGGACCTCTTTTTGCCCCGCGTAGTGCAACATTTCGACGTGGCATGGACTCAAGAAGTCTTTGGAAGTCTCCTGCAGAAATATTGAGCCATGCTGCCTCTATACCTATCCATAATCGCGAAAGTGTTGTCAGTGCAGGATTTTGTGCACGAACTGACATGTCCACCATATCCAATAAATGTCGGACCATCTGGATGGCCAAATCGTTCTCTCGAACTGTTTAGAATGTTCTTCAAACCAGTCGCGAACAACTGTGATCCAGTGACATGACGCAGCGCGGGATTGGCCGAGCGGTCTGAGACGCTGCAGTCATGGACTGTGGGGCTGGTCCCAGCCGAGGTTCGAGTCCTCCCTCGGGCATGGGTGTGTGTGTGTGTGTTTGTCCTTAGGCTAATTTAGGTCAAGTAGTTTGTAAGCTTAGGGACTGATGACCTTAGCAGTTAAAGTCCCATAAGATTTCACACACATTTGAACATTTTTTTGACATGACGCACCGTTTTTGGGAACAGGAGGTCCATTAATGGCTGAAAATTGTCTCCAAGTAGCCGAAGATACCTATTTCCAGTCAATAATTGGTTCCGTTGGACCAGAGCACCCAGTCCATTCCATGCAAACTCAACCCAATTCATTATGGAGCCATCACCAGCTTGCACAGTGCTTTCTTGACAACTTGTGTCGCCGGCCGGTGCGGCCGTGCGGTCCTAGGCGCTTTAGTCTGGAATCGGGTGACCGCTACGGTGGCAGGTTCGAATCCTGCCTCGGGCATGGATGTGTGTGATGTCCTTAGGTTAGTTAGGTTTAAGTAGTTCTAAGCTCTAGGGGACTGATGACCACAGATGTTAAGTCCCATAGTGCTCAGAGCCATTTGAATCATTTTTGAACAACTTGTGTCCATGGCTTCGTGGTGTCAGTGCCACACTCGAACCCTAATATCAACTCCTACCAACTGAAATCGGGACTCATCTGACCAGTCCACGGTTTTCCAGCCGTCCACGGTCCAACCGCTATGGTCATGAGCCCAGACCAGGAGAAGCACCCAGGTTCGTGGTTGAGTACACCATCGCAGGCGCTCCTGTCTGTGATGCAGCGTCAAGGGTAACCGCAGCAATGGTTTCCGAGCGGATAGTCCACGCTGCTGCAAACGTCGTCGAACTGTTCGTGCAGATCGTTGTTGTCTTGCAAACGTCCCTATCTGTTGACTCTAGGATCGTGACGTGGCTGCACGATCCGTTACTGCCATGCGGATAAGATGCCTGTCATCTCGACTGCTAGTGATACGAGGCCGTTGGGATCCAGCACGGCGTTCCGTATTACCCTCCTGAACTCACCGATTCAATATTCTGCTAACAGTTATTGGATCTCGACCAACGCGAGCAGCAATGTCGCGGTACGATAAACCCGAATCGCGATAGGCTACAATCCGACCTTTATCAAAGTCGGAAACGTGATGGCACGCATTTCTCCTTCCTTACACGAGGCATCACAACGTTTCACCAGGCAACGCCGGTCAACTGCTCTTTGTGTATGAGAAATCAGTTGGAAACTTTCCTCATGTCAGAACGGTGTAGGTGTCGCCACCGGCGCGAAGCTTGTGTGAATGCTCTGAAAAGCTAATCATTTGCATATCACAGCATCTTCTTGGTTAAATTTCGCGTCTGTAGCACGACATCTTCGTGGTGTAGCAATTTTAATGGCCAGTAGTGTAGGTAGACAGCAAGGCCCAGTACGATGGAGAGGCGCCGTACGGCATCTACTCCCAGAACGAGACTCAAGTAGCTGCTTCGCGTAGATGTAGGTGCGTAATTTCGGCTTAATTGAATTCGCAGACTTCAGATTTCGTCAAAGGAGGATCTTCCTTTGGGAACTGCATGATGCTACGCTGTGTGATACTGGGAAGAAGTCTGTCTGTGGAAGCTCCACGCGGAAACAATAACGTTCCTTTCACTCGCGATAGAAGGATGTCAGATGACAGTGGTCAAGGGCCCGATCTCAATAACAAGTGCGGATCCTGCCTCGACAACTGAGTTACTTATTTTTTTATGAGCGAGGTTTCTACGGCTGCCGCCGCCTCTCGCATCCTAATCTCCATCGCTCGCGGTCATTCCAGTCTCCTTCATTGAGACCTCTCGCCGCCATTGCTTCGCTGACGTCGTCTTTCCAGCATCTCGCAGGTCTACCGCGCTTTTTTCTTTGATGTGGAGTCCATTGCCACACCCGTTTTGGCCATCTTGTGTCTGGCATACGCTGTAAGTGACCATACCAGAGTAGGCGCTTCCTTTCTATGTAGTCTAGGATTGTGCTTCTGACATTCATAACCTCTCTGATCCTATAATTTCTGATATGGTCAAGTGTGGAGTATCCACAACTCCGTCTCCAGAAATCCATCTCGACAGCCAGCAGGCGATCTTTCTGCCTCTTAGTTAGTTCCCACAACTCTGCACCACATGCTGTGATACTTTCAATAATTGGGTGGTCGATGGTATGTTTAGTTCTGCGCGTTATGTTTTTGTTCCAGAGAATACCATTTAGTTGTTTTATGGCTCGGTTGCCCTCGCCTATTTTATTGTTTACATCATCCATACTTGTACCATTGGGCGACAGTGTCACTCCCAATTATGACACCCTTTAACAGTATCAGAACCGAGCTGTAAGTCGTTAACAGTATTTTCTCCCACTTTCAGATATTCTGTTTTAGGTACGTTTATGACAAGACCCCATTACTAGATGAACCTCTTAAGATGTACCGCTAAAGAGAAGTGTTTTATGTGGGCGCCTCTGCAAAATGTGCTGCGAACGAAGTTCGTAATAAATAAAGTGAAGTTTTGTTGGATGAATACCGAAAATGTAGCAACTGACAATTTTTTTTCGTTCCATTATTCTGCGGTGACGGTAGGTGTCAGCGAGAAAAAAAAATCTGGAAGGTATGAAATTATGTGTGAAGTTTGTTGGAAGTGATCGAATTGTGAAGTACTGGATGAATACAGTCTCAGTAATAGTTGCAAGTTCAGGTGCCGATGAGGGAGGTGGGTAGCAATGAGGTACCCTTTTCTCCGAAGTAGATCACGGAGGCTCTATAATGATGAGGTCTGGTGATTGTGGCGGCCAGACAGGATGCGAAATTTAATCCTCGCGCTCACAAAACCAATCGTGGGCGATGAAAGCTGTGTGAACAGGGGACCCTGTCGTCTTGGAAGACGGCCTCACCACTGAGGAACAAACATTGTAGCACGGGGTTCACCTGACCAGCCAAAATGGTCGCATAATCCTTAGTAGTAATGCGATCTTGCACAGTAAACGTACGGTTCACGGGATACCGCGATATGGCGGCCCGAATCACCACCGAACCCTCTCCATGTTTCAGATTTGAGACAAACTTGCCTAGAAGTTGCAAATAGTGTGACAATACTCATCCGAACAAATGACTTTCTTCCATCGCCCCACAGCCCACGTTTCATGGCTTCAGCCGCGCGGCGTAGCCGTGCAGTCTAGGGTGCCTTGCCACGGTTTGCGCTGCTCCCCCAGTCTGAGATTCGAGTCCTCCATTGCGCGCGCGCGCGTGTGTGTGTGTGTGTGTGTGTGTGTGTGTGTGTGTGTGTGTGTGTGTGTGTGTGTGTGTGTTGTCCTTAGCGTACGAAGTTAGATTGATTACTGTGTAAGTCTAGGGACCGATGAGCTCAGCAGTTTGGTCCCACGAAAACGTACCAGCAAAATTTTCATGGCGTCCACGTTTTCCTGTTACGGACATTAGCACCACTGATGAGTGGTTCTGGAATTCTAGCTCACTCTGTATTCCATCCAGAGCTCGCTCGGTGTTGTTTCGGTGCTGGATAGGTTCGCGATAGTGACATTATGTTCTGGAGTGACTTTCCTCTTACTATTCGTCGCAATCCTCTTCGATGACACTGTGTCACGATCACGATTTTGCCCGCGCTGTAACTCGGCGGATGACGTTTCTTCCGCTTTCCCTGTATACGGAATGAATCTTCGATACGATGCCGCTTGAAACACATATACATCATACCCCGCACGCCACCTAATGGTGCGTGGCGGAGGGTACTTGCTGTACCACTAACTGAGCGCTCCAATCCTGACCCACTTGCGTATAGCGCGTGAAAAGAATGACTGTCGGTAAGCGTCTGTGTTGCCTCTAATTTTTCGAAATTTTCTCCTTGCGGTCATAACGCGAGACGTACGTAGGGGAAGTAATATGTTGTCCGACTCTTTCCGGAAAGTGCTCTCTCGACATTTGAATAGTAAATCTCTTTGTGACGCAGAGCGCCTCTCTTGTAACGTCTGCCAATGGAGTTTGTTGAACATCTCTACAACGCCCTCGCGCCGGCTCAACGATCTCGTGACGAAACACGCCGTTCTTCGTTGGATCTCCCTATCTCTTGTATTATTCCTGCTTGTTAGGGATCCCAGTTAGATGAACAATGAGTTGGAACATTTAGAGTCGGTGTTCACAGGCAATGGTTACTCTCCGTATCAGATCAGAACAGCGCTAAGAAGGAAGAAACGTGACCACCCACAACACCAAGAAGATGAGGAGCTATTCAAGTCCAGGGTGTTCCTCACATACGTCGGCAACTTTTCACCTAAAACAGGCAGGATCCTAACGAAAGATCAAGTTATCTTCCGGCCACCGGCGAAGATTAGTGCCCTTCTCGGCTCAGTAAAGGACGATCTGGGTCTGCGGAAGGCCGGGATCTATGAAATTCCTTGCCAGTGTGACAAAGCTTACATCGGTCAGACGACACGCACAGCACGTGAAAGGTGCGTCGAACACGAACGCCACACACGCCTTTCGCAGCCCAGTAAGTCGGCCGTAGCTGAACACTGTATTACCACAGGACACGCTATGGATTTTTCTGCCACGAAAATGTTGGCCCCAGCGAAAAATTTTTGGGATTCAATAATTAAAGAATCTGTGGAGATAGGCCTAGCGCAAAATCTTATAAATCGTGATGGCGGTTTTCAACTGGACGAGGTCTGGGACCCGGTGATCTCTCTAATTTCCTCTGAGAGAGAGGACAGTTTCTTCATAATGACACGTCTGGCGACATCTGACGTCTCTTTTTAGCGACGTGGGCGCGCATTCAGACTGAGGGCGGACATGTAGTTTTAACCTTTACGCATGCGTCTGCACGCCACAGGTAGAACAGCAGTAGCTCCAGGGGGCGCGGATTTCGATAGAGGACGCTCCTGTGACGGAGGCCAATGCGCATGCGTTTTCGCGCCAATTTTTTGCTATCAACTTGAAGTCTCCAGTGATGGACACTCACCTGAAGATGGCTGGACGATTGCCAGCCGAAGTATCGTGGCAAGAAGTCAACGTGATCCGGCTGCAATCCCGAAATGTCATACAAGATTCAGTACGCCGGGAAAACTTCAAGAATGACATCAGATGAACAATAATCTAGAACTGGCCTAACTAGCGCCTTATAAGCCACTTCCTTCGTGGGTATGTTTCATTTGTTCCTACGAATCTGTTTTTTTATGTGAACATTCCATTTACGCTCGCCCTGCATGTATTTTACGGCAGACACTGTTTCCAGAGGTTTGTCATACAGTACTGGATTTCTTTTCTTACGTATGCGCAATACGTTAGATTCATTTACACTTCTACTGCCGTGGTTACGGAAGCACTCACCGCAGCAGCATCAACAACTTGCCCACGTTCGAACTCTTTTAGCTCCGATACACGTACTCACAAGAACACGCAACAGTGTTGTGACCACGACTGACACATGCAACCTACTGGGCACGTTACACAAGATCCTTTCTTGGCCAGACGGAACAGCGGCACCTGCAGGCTCGGCTAGCATCTGCACGTACGTTGCAGCTTGTGTTTCTCGCGGTAGTTTGACTGTAGCGCCTTGAACCGCGCGTGTCTCATCTGACACTCCGGCTGTGCTTGGAGGAGGCGCCGCGACGCTGGCCCATCTGCCCGCACAGTGTGTGAGTGGATACAGCCGTCGGCCAGGGGACGGAGAGGCTAGGCGAACAAAAAGCGGCCAGGCGCGACGATGGCGGCCAGGCGGCGGGCTTGCGTCAGCCACCTGGCGAGGAGCACCCAGCCTCCTGAGGCAAGGCCGGCCTGCGGGCTGGCGCAGCGCGTGCCAACCCCACTGGCGACAGATATAGCAGCGCCAGCCGGACCTACCCTCCAGGAGGCGCCGTTACGCACTGAAGCGACAGAGTAACTGGTATAGGCATGCGTATTCAGACAGACATAAGTATACATGCAGAATACCGCGCTGCAGTCGGCAACGCCTATACAAGACAACACGTGTCTGAAGCAGTTGTTAGATCGGTTACTGCTGCAATAACGGCAAGTTATCAAGACATAAGTGAGTTTGAACGTGATGTTATAGTCGAGGCACGAGGGATAGGACACAGCATCTCCGAGGTGGAGACGAAGTGGGGATTTTCAAGGACGACCATTCGACGAGTGTTCCGTGAATATCAGGAATCCGGTAAAAACATCGAATCTCCGACATTGCTGCGGCTGGAAAAAGATCTTGCAAGAACGGGACCAACGACGAGTGGATAGAATCGTTAAACGTGACAGAAGTGTAATCCTCCCGCAAACTGTCTGCAGCTCGTGGTCTAGTGTCTAGGGTCCCGGGTTCGATTCCCGGCCGCATCGGGAATTTTCTCTGCCCGGGGGGGGGGGGGGAGGAGGAGGAGGTGGTGGAGGAGGAGTGTGTTTGTTGTCATCATTTCACCATCATCGTCCGTGACAGTGGCTCGACAGGATTGCGTTAAAATTTGGACTGTGTAAGTATTGGGACTTTGTACGGGCGCTGATGACCGAGCAGCTGAGCGCCCCACAAACCAAACATCATCATCATCATCATCATCATCATCATCATCTTTCGCAAAATGGAGTAGATTTCAATGCTGAGACATCAACAAGTGTCAGCGTGCGAACCATCCAACTAAACATAATAATCGATATGGGCTTTTGCAGTCAAACGCCTACTTATGTGCCCTTGGTGATTGCACGACGCAAAGCTTTACGCCTCGCCTAGGCGCATCAGCACCGACATTGGACTCTTGATGACTGGAAACAAGTTGCCCGGTGGAAGGTTCCAAATGGTTCAACTGGCTGTGAGCACTATGGGACTTAACATCTGAGGTCATCAGTCCCCTAGGACTTAGAACTACTTAAACCTAATTAACCTAAGGACATCACACACATCCATGCCCGAGGCAGGATTCCAACCTGCAACCGTAGCGGTCCCGCGGTTCCAGACTGAAGCTCCTAGAACCGCAAGGCCACACCGGCCGGCGCTGGTGGAAGGAGTCGTTTCAAGTTGTATCAAGCGGATGGACGTGTGCCGGTCTGGAGACAACCTCATGAATCCGTGGACCCTGCATCTCAGCAGAGGACATTCAAGTTTGTGTGGGGGGGGGGGGGGGGGAGGGGGGAGAAGAGCCTCTGTAATGGGTGTGTGCAGCTGGAGTGATATGGGAGCCCTGATACGTCTAGATACGACTCTGACAGGTGACACGTAAATAAGCATCTCGTTATTACCTGCGTCCATTCATGCCCTTCGTGCATTCCGACGCACTTGGGCCATTCCAACACGACAATGCGACACCCCACAGGTCCAGAATTGCTACAGAGTGGTTCTAGGAACACTCTTCTGAGTTTAAACACTTCCGCTGGCTACAAAACTCCTAAGACATGAACATTATTGAGCATAACTGGAATGCCTTGCAACGTGCTGTCCAGAAGATATCTCCGCCCCTCATACCCTTACGGATTTATGGACAGCGATGCAGGATTCATGGTGTCGGTTCCCTCAAGGACTACTTGAGACATTAGTAGAGTCCACGACAGGCCGTGATGCGGCACTTCTGCGTGCTCGCGGGGTCCCTACACGTTGTTGGGCAGCTGTACCAGTTTCTTTGGCTCCTGAGCGTGCGATCCGCTCCAGTGAGTAGGTCGGCCAACGGTGTCTCTACGTGGAGCCAAGGGTGGCGATTATCGCTGAAACGAGAGGGTTTTGGTTATATCGATTTTTCTCCACGCCGGTCTAACCTAAGTATTAAAACCGGTCAAAATAAGCGGTTTCTCAAATACCAGATTTTCGGTTTTTTATTTTTATTATGTATCCTAATAAATGTAGAACATGATCAAAGATTTAAAATTTTCACTGTCAGTTTCTATGAAAATCAAAACAGGCAGATGAAAGCAAACTTGGTCCATCCACCCTTTGCTGCTTTTCACAGAAAGCAATATGTTGTTGCACAGTACAAAGAACCACCAATAGTCTGCTATTGATTATAATTTTTGAAACTCTCCGCAGAACTCATATCGTAATCGGGAATCATTTTGGCACTACGAATAGTCAGCGCCAAAAGCTGAAAACTGAGGTTCAAGAAGCCTATTTTCCCATGTTAATTTGTCCGTTTTCAAGGGCTACAAGCAGATACACCCATATTATGTCGAGAGAGGCTGCAGGTTAGCTATTTTCTATTTTTAATGCACACTACTGATGAATTGTTGTTAAGTTTTTAATTTCTCCCTCTTACCATTGTCAGCTCTTCGTTTTCATTTCATAGAAATGGCAGTCTTTTACGCAAATGAAGCATTGTATTTCATTGCTACGTCACTTCGTAAAAATATTTCCAGAGTAGGGGTGGAACCATTGCACAATACCACGGACGTCCGGCGACGGGAGCGAGAATCTACTCAGCATGAAATCACCTTTTTCTTTCTTTCTTTTTTTTTTTTTTTTTTTAAAAAAAAGGGACCTGCTTAAAAACGAAAAATTTTTGCTGGCACTGCTGCTATTGCTAATTGATATTTCAGTTTTTTATTCCGTTATCAGTAAAAAACAAGAAGGGCTGTTGTAACCGAGCCAAAACAAATACCGAAAAATACCGGCTAAACAAGTACAGAGAAATACCAGTTAAACAAATACCGAAAAAAATACCGGTTATTCAGAACTATAAAATACGCGAATCAGTTTTCACCGGTTGGTTTTTCCCATCCCTACCTTGTACCACTAAGACATTTCCCGCTGTACAGAGGATCTGGATCCAGGTAAGCCCACAGGACGTTGGTCCCGCCGACCGCGGTGGTGCAGGCAACTCCGAGTACCAGGACCACGAACCTGGCTCGTCGCCAGACCGTGGAGGTACACTGTACGACCACCAAGGAGCAAATCGGATACCTCAGCATTTTACGGCAGTTTCCCCGCATAACACTGTTTTAAGCGCCAGGCTAATTAAAGCTCTGGCGAATGGCCCATTTCTTCCTGCTTTGCTAGTTCCCACACTCGCTCTAAGTACGGTACCGTAACAGTCAGCTCTTTCTTCGGTACTGCTGACGGGACAGCAGCTCATTGGAGCAAATGAACAGCATCCTGGAAATAAAAACCTTCCTGAAGACATCGTGCAGCGTTCCTGAGGAGTGATTTTGGATAACGACGATAAAGAATCGAAATAAAAACACATACGCAAATGATAACTGTGCTGTGATGAGTCCAGGAGGACATTTACGATCAGTATCCGAACGTTTCCGTCCGCTCATATGAGACTGCTTCTGAAGCTTGCTTCCGCAGTCCCCTACAAGGTAACCTGTCTCAGGAGGACACGGCATGAAACTTCCTGGCAGATTAAAACTGTGTGCCCGACCGAGACTCGAACTCGGGAGGGCGTGAGTCGTGCTTCGGTAGCTCAGATGGTAGAGCACTTGCCCGCGAAAGGCAAAGGTCCCGAGTTCGAGTCTCGGTCGGGCACACAGTTTTAATCTGCCAGTAAGTTTCATGTCAGCGCACACTCCGCTGCAGAGTGAAAATCTCATTCAGGACACGGCATCTTCAACCGACGGTCTCCGAACTCTTAGATACTATTGTAGATGTACTTGTATAATCTAACGAACATCTCAGTACGCCACAGTGAGGATACTGCCGTCGTCGTCCAAATAGCTGGTTCCTAGGCAGCAGTGTAAGTGTTTCTGTACAAATTCTACGGTTTCCGTAAATGATTAGTAAGTCATCAAGTTGAAAATCGTAAATCACGCCATGAGAACCAGGGTGAGCTGATTCCTAGCACGAGGGGAGCCCAGTCTTACGAGAAGTACCATCACTAGTGAACAAGTTTGTGACGACTTTCAAAATGACTCTAAGCACTATGGAATCGGAAGTATGCGTGCGGAACGATTTGAAGTGGAATGATCATATAAAATTAATTGTTGGTAAAGCGGGTACCAGGTTGAGATTCATTGGTAGAGTCCTTAGAAAATGTAGTCCATCAACAAAGGAGGTGGCTTAGAAAACACTCGTTCGACCTATACTTGAGTATTGCTCATCAGTGTGGGATCCGTACCAGATCGGGTTGACGGAGGAGATAGAGAGGATCCAAAGAAGAGCGGCGCGTTTCGTCACAGGTTTATTTGGTAACCGTGATAGCGTTACGGAGATGTTTAATAAACTCAAGTGGCAGACTCTGCAAGAGAGGCGCTCTGCATCGCGGTGTAGCTTGCTCGCCAGGTTTCGAGAGGGTGCGTTTCTGGATGAGGTATCGAATATATTGCTTCCCCCTACTTATACCTCCCGAGGAGATCACGCATGCCGGCCGCGGTGGTCTAGCGGTTCTAGGCGCGCAGTCCGGAACCGCGCGACTGCTACGGTCGCAGGTTCGAATCCTGCCTCGGGCATGGATGTGTGTGATGTCCTTAGGTTAGTTAGTTTTAAGTAGTTCTTAGTTCTAGGGGACTGATGACCACAATAGTTAAGTCCCATAGTGCTCAGAGCCATTTTGAGATCACGAATGTAAAATTAGAGAGATTCGAGCGCGCACGGAGGCTTTCAGACAGTCGTTCTTCCCGCGAACCATACAGAAAAGGGAGGTAATGACAGTGGTACGTAAAGTGCCCTCCGCCACACACCGTTGGGTGGCTTGCGGAGTATAAATGTAGATGTAGAACTTAACATCTGAAGTCATCAGTCCCCTAGAACTTAGAATTACTTAAACCTAACTAACCTAAGGACATCACACATATCAATGCCCGAGGTAGGAGTCGAACCTGCGACCGTAGCAGCAGCGCGGTTCTGGACTGAAGCGCCTAGAACCACTCGGCCACAGCGGCCGGCTGAGACGGCTTTACGCAGAGGGAATTCTTCGCAGATGGAACGTGTCGACATTTCTGCGGAGTCCATGACACTTTAGGTAGTGGATCTCGAAACAGGCTGTACCAGAAGCAGGACACACTGCTGTGAACCCACTGCTATCTGCAACGCACTATACAAGATCGGACAGATTCTCGAAGAGTATTCTTTCGACAAAATAACTCATGAACAATAGCAGCCACTTTTTGCTTGCACTTGACAACAGGATTGTCCAAAAAATGGTTCAAATGGCTTTGAGCACTATGGGACTTAACTTCTAAGGTCATCAGTCCCCTAGAACTTAGAACTACTTAGACCTAACTAACCTAAGCACATCACACACACCCATGCCCGAGGCAGGATTCGAACTTGCGACCGTAGCGGTCCCGCGGTTCCAGACTGTAGAGCCTAGAACCGCACGGCCACACCGGCCGGCTCAACGGGGTTGTAAGTGAGATTATTAGTGTTTGCCACCGAAAACAAAAATTCACATTTATCAAGCTGTGAATCATCTTTTTCGGGGGAACGTTCATGATTTCGAATAGGCAGTTTGGATAGTTGTTCACACTTCACGTGATCTAACAAGTACTTGAGAGAAATGGACCACTACTCCAGCTTTGTGCGCTTTGCTACCGAACGAAAAGCGAGAAAGATACGATTTTTTTAAAGGCTATTGAAAACCAACGTGCCTGTACTGAATCCTGATAACCAAGACTGGCTCAGCCATGTCAAACACCATGCCTTTTCTACGGAATCATCGCGGCAATCTTCTTCAGAGTCCCTTAAAATCAAACTCTCTACAGGTGGACAGCGAATACAGAATCATTGCGGCGGAAATGCAGGCAAGTGACATGTAAGTACATCCACCCATTCTTCGACTCGTAATTAAATCATGTTTTAGCAGAACACGTTACATTATCTTATGCATATTGGATGTTACAAGTCCGTCATTCTTGGCATAATCGAAGTATGAAAGAACTGCGGCGAATCACTTTATGGTAATTAATTTTGGCGTTACCCTTTCGAATACTGTTCCTACATCCTGTAAGCATAAATTTACGCAGAAGTGGCGTCCTTATAAATATACATATGTAACCGCCTTCTGAAGATGGACGAATGAGCCTGAAAGCGGTAAAAGCAAAATAAATTATAAAAACCTGCCTGGTCGCAGTTTCTTCAACCTTTCAACATATGTTGCAACTAATTCCTGGTAAAACGTGACACAGAATACAGCAAAGGTATGGGTAAAACCGACCAGTTAAAAACGATACAGGTATTTTAGTTCTTAATTACTGGTATTTTTCGGTATTTGTTTGGACTCTGTTACAACAGGGAGTTTTATGGTTTGCTAATAACTGGGTTAAAAAAGCGGAATAGCAAGTAACCGTACCAGCAGTCCTAAAATGTTTCGTTTTTAAAGGAATTTTCTTTAAAACAACGAGTAATTTTTATTCGTAAAATTTGCATGCTTTGAAATATTGCAATGGGCAAGTCTGTATGGTAGGTCCTCATTGTCGTCGTCAGTTGTATTACAGTATGGCAACGTGTCTAGTTTGAAAGTATTTTACGGAGTGCTGTATCAGTAATGCACGATGCTCAATTTCCTTTGAAAGATTAAGAACGGGAGAAACCACAACAAACTTCACACATAATATGAGAAGAAAACTTAAATATTAACAGTTCATTCATAGTTACGATAAAAACAGAAAGCAGCCAGTCTGCTGCCTGTCTCTATGTATTGCGCCTTTATGTGCTTGTAACCCTTGAGAAGTGACAAATTAAATGGAGTTCTTTTACCTCAGTTTTCAACCTTCAGCAGTGACTACTCGGCGTGTCAAAATAGTGGTATGATCCTCAATTACAGCACGATTTTTGAACAGAGTCTCAAAAAGTTGGAAGTAATACGACAATAGCGGTGACTTTTTTATAGTCGTCAACCAATTATCACTTTTCGA
The DNA here is from genome assembly GCF_021461385.2 of Schistocerca piceifrons. Classification (NCBI taxonomy): domain Eukaryota; kingdom Metazoa; phylum Arthropoda; class Insecta; order Orthoptera; family Acrididae; genus Schistocerca; species Schistocerca piceifrons. The sequence continues at coordinate 23,343,049 of NC_060138.1, forward strand.
GAAAAGCAGCGTACAGTGGACAGACTAAGATGTCTTATTTTCCTAATTAATTTAATATTTTGATTCTACATATCTTCAAACCCAGAGGGAGTTCTAAGTTTATTATAGACATTAATAGGTATAAAAAACCGAATATCGGTGATTCCAGAAACCAACCCGGTCATTCCAGAAACCAACCCGGTCATTCCAGAAACCAACCCGGTCATTCCAGAAACCAACCCGGTCATTCCAGAAACCAACCCGGTCATTCCAGAAACCAACCCGGTCATTCCAGATACCAAACCGGTCATTCCAGAAACGAACTGAAAAAAAAAAAGGTGACCGAAAACCATTTGTTTCAGCGATAACTCCCAGCCCTACTACTGCACGCTGAACGACATTGTTCGACATGAAACAAATTATTAGTGTGCCTGTATGCTAACCTGCCGAAAACTGTGTATTCCGCACAACTGTCGCTCGACGCAAACGTTCCAACTCCCTCGTACAGTAGCGCCTCGTGCTAAACCCTGCTGAGCGGTGGAAGACATTCTGGGCTAGCGGTTCACCGATATAACTCCAGCACCACTCCAACTGTTGTGGCGGTACGTGGCCAACTGCAGAGCAGAGGGAGGCCATTAGTAGCACCGCTCCGCCAGCCCCGTGCTCAGGAAGACAGCAGCGGAGAGGGCCGAGTCGAAGATCTGCTTTTGTCCGGTGCCACGGACCTGCTCCCCCGAGTCGCGGCATTAAGCGCCTCCCTGCCTACGTAACAACCGGTCTCGTCATGGTCTCGAACTAGCCGGCATTACGCGACGCCGCTTCCGTCAGCCGCCTCCGGCCGTCTCGTCTGGCTGGGACAGACACGGAACTCACGTCTGAGCGCAAGTCCCTAGTTTTACAGAACACACACACACAACTTTGTAGTGGGTAGATATCAAAATGAAGTTACATATTTCTTTCCCTCGCCTTCATTTTAACGGATTCGTGTACATTTTACTACTTGGAACACTGTAAGGTTTTCGTATGTTTTCTGAAAAGAAACTGAAGCGCCACAGAAACTGGTTATAGGCATGGGCATTCAAATACAGAGACATATAAACAGCCAGTATACGACAACGCCCATATAAGACAAGTATCTGGCGCAGTTGTTAGGCCGGTTGCTGCTGCTACAATGGCAGGTTATTTATATTTATGCGAATGTGAACTTGGTGTTATTGTCGGCGCACGAATGATGGGACACAGCATCTCCGAGGCAGCGATGAAGTGAGGATTTTCCCGTACGGTCATTTCACGAGTGTACTGTGAACATCAGGAATCCGGTAAAACATCAAATCTCCGACATCTCTGCTACCTGCATGAAACCGCACCAACGCCGACTGAAGAGACTCGTTCAACGTGACATAAGTGCAACGCTTCCGCAAATCGCTGCAGAATTCAGTGCCGAGGCAATCGAGAACTGTCAGCGTGTGAACCATTCAACGAAACGTCATCGACATGGGCTTTCGGAGCCTAAGGCGCACTCGTGTACCCTTGACGACTGCACGACACAAAGCTTTACACCTCGCCTTGGCCCGTCAACACCGACATTGACTATAGATGACTGGAAATAGGTCGCCTGATCGGACAAGTCTCGTTTCAAATTGTATCAGGCGGATGGACGTGTACGGGCGTGGAGACAATCTCATGAATCCATGGACCCTGCATGTCAGCAGGGGACTCTTCAAGCTGGTAGAGGCTCTGTAATGGTGTGAGTCGTGTGCAGTTGGAGTGATATCGCACCCCTCATATGCCTAGATACGACTCTGACAGGTCACACGTACCGAAGCATCCTGTCTGATCACCTGCGTCAATTTATATCTATTGAGCACTCCGACTGACTTAGGCAGCTCCGCAGGACAACGCGACACCCCACACGTCCAGATTTGCTACAGAATGGCGCCAGGAATACTCCTCTGAGTTTGAACACTTCTGCTGGCCGCCAGACATGAACATTATTGAGCACATCTGGCATGCCTTGCAAAGTGCTGCTCAGAAGAGAATATTAAGCAGGTGCACCAGGGTCGTCTTATGCTGTACAGTCTCTTTTCACAATAATCGGAGCTCTTTAGGAACGTGCTAAGCAACCAGATTAATATGCAGTGAACAGTGTAGATAATATCAAACAGTTATTTTTTTTTCTTCCGAGCAGGTAGTATTTTAGTTTGTGGACATTTCAAGTGAAAAATTGCACTTCATGTCACCCAATTTCCATTATGTGCTTCAGTACTAAGGTTTAGTTAAACAGTGTTCACTGAGTACACAATTAGTTTCTTTTTCGATTTAATTAGTGTAGTTTTCATTACTTAAAATTCAGTATTTTACTAAGTTTAAAGTTTTGTTTCACAGCATTGTTCACACGCACAACAGCCAGTAGGGCTCGATAGTTGAATACGTTATCTAACGCACAGCTAACGCGACTAGAGAGTTTATGAAAAAAAAAAGTAGATTCAGAATTTTCATTTATACATAAAATTTTATAGAAAGCTTACAATATCAATATGACACGAAGTTACCTGACATTAGAATTTTCCTAGGCGCCTATGGGCCGTAGCCTTGCTCGCTATTGTGGTCGCATAGGCAGGGGAACGGAGTTTTCTTCATCCTGGAACTGAAGGACCGGATTTTTCTCTGATCCAAATGGGTTGTGTCCGGATCCTACACGACTCGCTTACAGGTAGAGTAGTTACCCCGTACGGCCGGTGTTTTTCAGCATCGGTTGTACAAGAATTTGTCTTACGGTAACTCGGTAAGCAGGAGCAGGAAATGGCTAATGAAAAGACCCCCGTGCTGCTCCTCATTCCGGTTCATGAAAAGTCTACTAGTTGAATATTTCCGTGGAGCAGTCCTGGGGCTCACGAAAAAAAAAAAGATTTTTTGAAACGTCGACACCAGAAAACACCCGTAGTTACCCCAGCGCGTCGTGCATTGCCAAGAGTACGTCGATTCTCGTCGCGACCACGAGTGTGACCTACAGCGACTACAGGGAAACTAAGAGACAAGGGCGAAAGGAATATTTAGACGTTCCAAGTAAATCGTCTTAATTTCTCTGAGTCTGATTAGACGCTCTTCCGCACTTTTATATGTTTTTGTGCTCTACGTCATTTTATGAAGCGATACTGTCGTCAGAACACTATATCAAACTGGAACGTATTCGAATGTTTCATATATCCCTGATATATAGGGTTTTTCAGGATTACACCGACAAACTTCGAGGGGCTATAGAAGCTCTCTTGAGGAATAAAGTGAGTATAGGAACCTGTGTCTGGAATCTTCATCTGACGACGCTACAGACCGTCGAAATTGCAGGCGTGAGCGCCTGCAGCTAGGCCACCCTTTCGGCAGCAAACGTAACTTTCCACGCTGACAGATCCTACGTGGAATGTCTCTAAATGTTTTTTGTTGTTCAGTGATCGTGACCGACTGCCATGATACCCAGTGGAGAAGACAGAGCTGTCTGCTGCGTAGACAGGCCTCGTCTCTTACAAACGCGATGCTCTCTTGCCTCGGTGGATGATGGTTTCGAACACGGTATTCCGTAAGCAGTTTATTTTTGCCCTGTACACTGGAAACCTTTGGAGATTTTCGAGGTTTAAAGACGAAAGAAAAAACTGCGAGTGGAAACCCGTGTTCGAAACTGTCATCCACCGAAGCAAAAAGAGCAAAGGATATACAGGAGACAACGCCTGTGTATGCAGCAGCTAGCTCCATCTTCTCCACAGGCGATCGTGGCAATCAGCCGCGATTACCGAATAACAAACAACATTGCGAGACGTTCCACCTATGGCCCGTCAGTGTACAAACTCACGTTTACTGCCGAAAGGGTAGCCTAACAGCAGGAGCCGGCGCCTACAACTTCGACGCTCCACAGAATCGCTTGCAGACGTTTCCGGATGCAGGTTCCCATCCTCATTTTCTTCCTGAAGAGAAATTCTACATTCTCCCCGATGTCTGTCATGTAATTTTCAAACACATTGTGGTTGGTAAGACAATGAGGCTTATTGAACTGTAAAGTAGGAAACATTTCTAATGGTAGCCAAGGTTGCTGCAGGGTACTCATCCACTTGATTTTTCTTCTTTGCTTCAAAGCGTCTCTGAAAATTCTGGGTCCACGCAAATTACCAACCTCTGTGGGGCCATATCTATCGAAGTTTGTTTTCTCCGCAGTTCGTAGTCCGTTCACGCGCGGACTGCACGTTATGTTTAGAGAAAACGTCTTCCACAGAAGCGTTGTCACTGAGACAAGACGAGAAAGAACATAATTTCTAATTTTTTTTTTCCATACTGTATTGCATCTTACGCCACACGGAGTCACAGATTGTTTCTGACAAGCAAGCAAAAAAAAAAAAAAGAATTTAGCAATGAGTACGTTATTTTCCTGTAGCCGCTGATTTGTATCTGCTTTGGAGAACGTCAGTTCTCCAGACACAAAAAAACGATGCTGAGCAAGACGCAATCAGTTTCATTTCGGGGCACATCTCACCTTGCATTCTTTAGCAAATAATTTGTAGTCTGGATTATCACGTGTTGCTAGCAAGCAGGTTAATTTTCAGGGAACAATGTTGGTAATTTCAAACAGTTATTTTCTTCCGAGTAGAACAGTAATTTATTTTAGTGGATTTTATTTTGGTAGTGAGTTTTAGTCATACAGTTGTCACTGAGCACGCAATTCGTTTCTTTCGGTTTTTCTGCATTTCAAATTTTGCATATCATGAAGTTTCTTCTTCACGACACTATTCACATGTGCAACGCATGGACAACCAACAGTCAGTTTTACTCGGCAGTTGAATACGATACCTAAACTACACGTTACATAAGGAGAAAGTTTCTGCAATCATCACATTCAGTTTTCTCACACCCAGACAATTTTGTATAGAAAGCCTAGAGGTTGAACGTTGATAGGCAGGAATTACTGGATAGTATGCTCATTCCAAGGAATACTACAAAGTGTGGACAGCTTGTCGAACACAAGCCGAGTGTCCTTTAGTTGTTCTCACGAGCAGCCTTTGCGCGGGAACAGGAAAAAGTGCGGCCCGAGGGAGCGTGAAACTGGTCTCGCCATTCGACCTACACTGGTTCGAATCTACCAGAAAACAATCGTGGAATCCGTTCCAAGGACTCCCCGCTGCACTGTGCGAGGAGAGAAAAAAAAGAAAAAAACCGAAGGTCACTTCCCTCATTCCTTCTCAGCAGAAAGTTTCCACCGGCACGTTTTCCCACATCGTTGTTTTCGGGGACCGCTACGGCCTGTAGCTGCATTTCGTGTACAGTAAGTGGTACGGCAACCTGCGTAAGGTCCTCTGAGGTGACGAGAATAGCAGCCCCGTCACAGCACAAATTAAGTAATGGCCGTTGCGTTAGCGCCGACGTCAGAAATAACTGTTCTGCCGTTTAAAGCCCCGACAGCCTTAGAGGAGCGGCTGCCGCAGTTTGGCAGTGCGAGAATACACGATAATGGGGAGTACACATTGCGGTTCCACGTTAACACACTTTCCGAAAGCGGTACTGTTATTTCGCAACCGATCTGCAACAGTATGCAGCCATCCATTTCTACTAGCTTTCGCGAGAACTTGTGTCTATTCCACACTCGTAATTTTCCAATCACCTCGCCTATCGAACGCACTACGTTAGTTCTTTTATAAGAACTTTTATATCTTTGAAAGCTATAGTAACCGACGGGGTGTCCCTTTGAATGTCTCTCTTAACAGCAATTGACGAAATTGTTCATTCTTGTTACTCTTCCCTTAGACACTGAAGCGCCAAGGAAACTGGTATAGGCATACGTATTCAAATACAGAGGCATGCAAACAGGCAGAACACGGCGCTGCTGTCGGCAACGCCTACATAAGACGGCAAGTGTCTCGTTCAATTGTTACATCGGCTACTGTTGCTACAATCGCAGGTCATCAAGATTTAAGTGTGAACGTGATGTTATAGTCGACGCAAGAGCGATGGGACATATCATCTCAAAGGTGGCGATGAAGTGGGGATTTTCCCGCACGACCATTTGATGAGTGTACCGGAATATCAGGAATTCGGTACATCAAATCTGCGACATCGCTGCGGCCGGAAAAAGATCCTGCAAGAAAGGCGCCAACGGCGACTGAAGAAAATCGTTCAACTTGATATAAGCGCAACACTTCCGCAAATTCCTGCAGATTTCAATACTGGGACATCAACAGGTCTCAGAGTGAGAACCATTCAACGAAACATCATCGCTATTGACTTTCGGAACCGAAGGCCCACTCGTGTACCCTTGATGACTGCACAACACAAAGCTTTTCGCCTCGCCTGGGCCCGTCAACACCGACATTGGACAGTTGATGGCTGGAAACATGTTGCCTGGTTGAGCGAGCCCGCGTTTCAAACTGTATCGAGCGGATGGAAATGTGAGCGTACGGAGACAAAATCATGAATCCATGGATCCTGCAAGTCAGCGGAGGACTGTTCAAGCTGGTGGAGGCTCTGTAATGTTATGCGGCGTGTGCAGTTGGAGTGATCTGGGACCCCTGATACATCTAGATGCGACTCTGACAGGTCACACGTACCTACGCATCCTGTCTGATTACCTGCATCCATTCATGTCCATTGTGCATTCCGACGGACTTGGGCAGTTCCAGCAGAACAATGCGACACCCCACACGTCCAGAATTGCTATAAAGTGGCTCCAGAAACAATCTTCTGAGTTTCAACACTTTCGCTGGCCACCAAACTCGCCAGACATGAACTTTACTGAGCTTATCTGGGATGCCTTGTAACGTGCTGTTCAGAAGAGATCTCCACCCCCCTCGTACTCTTAAGGATTTATGGACAGCCCTGCAGGATTCATGGTGTCAGTTCCCCGCAGCATTACTTCAGATATTAGTCGAGTCCATGTCTCGTAATGTTGCGGCACTTTTGCGTGCTCGCTGGGGCCCTACACGATATTAGGCACGCGTACCAGTTTCTTTGGCTCTTGAGTGCACTACATTTACATCCTTCAGTTCCCCAGTTTTGTTGCGGATTTCGACGACACTGGTTTTATTCTACGTTTTAGGCAAGTTCTCTTTTTGACGTATTGGTTTTGCAAAATTAAATTGTGATCATTCTTCTCAACAGTACTTTGTCTTCCTGGAAAAGGCGTTCCTTGGAGAAAATTCGACTAGTTCGTTTAATAAAGACTGTAGGCTGAGGGAGAATGTAGTGATATGGCGATGTTTGCAAAAAAATGGTTCAAATAGCTCTGAGCACTATGGGACTTAACATCTGAGGTCATCAGTCCCATAGAACTTAGAACTACTTAAACCTAACTAACCTAAGGACATCACACACGTCCATGCCCGAGGCAGAATTCGAACCTGCGACCGTAGCGGTCGCGCGTTTCCAGACTGAAGCGCCTAGAGCCCTACTGGCTGTTGTGCGTGTGAACAATGCTGTGAAACAAAACTTTAAACTTAGTAAAATACTGAATTTTAAGTAATGAAAACTACACTAATTAAATCGAAAAAGAAACTAATTGTGTACTCAGTGAACACTGTTTAACACAGGCCGGCTCCATGTTTGCAGCGTTCGCTTCCGTCAGTAAGCATTATTTTAAGGGTCGCATGATTGGTCAACGCCAACAGGGCGAATTTTTGAGTTATAGAAAATCATGTTCAGTTCATTGGTTTTCGCGATAGCCAAGGGTAATTTTAATAACGTATGGGAGAATATCCGACAACGTATGTTCACCATGGGTACTGAAACATTTATTAGGAAACTTCAAATTTTAGCAACAAAGTACAATCAAATGTGAAATGATTTAGAATAGGCATGCATTGATGGCTTAGCACTTCACAAGAGTTATGATGGGTGCATGACAGTACAAGCCCACAGGATAGTCACCTCTGCATTGGTTGATGTGGTTTCCCAGCATTCCACGAGGGAGCAGCTGTTGTTCCGTTTTGCGTACTGTCTACTTTTGTGTATACACAAACATCACAAGAACGTCACAGTTCTGCGAAATGCATGTACGTCAAAAAAGAAAACATCAGAAGTTGGACCATTACGGAATATGACGAGTAGCTCACAATTGGCTGATCTCTGACTTTAAGAACAGACAGCAAAATGTCATTCTCCACAATATTGCGAATGGCTATGATGTTGGGTGTGAGTGGGGCGCGGTTAAACGGGCGGTGTCCCGGGGATCAGGGTTGGGACTACTCCTGTTCCTTATTTATATAAATGATATGCCTTCTAGTATTACACGTGATCCTAAAATATTTCTGTTTGCTCATGACACTAGCTTGACAGTAAAGGATCTTATGTGGAACACTGGCACTATTGCCGGTCGCAGTGGCCGTGCGGTTCTAGGCGCTGCAGTCTGGAACCGAGCGACCGCTACGGTCGCAGGTTCGAATCCTGCCTCGGGCATGGATGTGTGTGATGTCCTTAGGTTAGTTAGGTTTAATTAGTTCTAAGTTCTAGGCGACTGATGACCTCAGAAGTTAAGTCGCATAGTGCTCAGAGCCATTTGAACCATTTTTTGAACTGGCACTATTTCGACTAGTGCAGTTAAAAAAAAAACAAAACAAAAGGTTCAAATGGCTCTGAGCACTATGGGACTCAACATCTTAGGTCATAAGTCCCCTAGAACTTAGAACTACTTAAACCTAAGAAACCTAAGGACATCACACACACCCATGCCCGAGGCAGGATTCGAACCTGCGACCGTAGCAGCCTCGCGGTTCCGGACTGCAGCGCCAGAACCGCACGGCCACCGCGGCCGGCTAGTGCAGTTCAACACGTAAGTTCATGGCTTATAGAAAATGAACTAACGCGAAATTACAGTAAGACTCAGTTTTTACAGTTTTTTAAATACTGTTCAACAAAACCTGCCGTTCTAATTACATAGATTGGGCATATGATTAGTTAGACTACACATTTCAGTTCTCTACGTGATCAGACGGATAGTAAACTGTCGTGGACAGCATAGGTTCAGGATCTTGTTGAAAGACTGATTACCGTTGTTTTTACTATTCGGACGGTATCTGGCGTAAGTGATAGTTCGACCTGAAAAGTAATCTGCTTTGATTATTTTCATTCCCTCATGACTTATGGTATTATATTTTGGGGTAATTTTTCCCATTCTCAAAGGATAATTTTTGCTCAGAAATAGGCGGTTCAGGCAATAAGTGATGTAAGTTCGTGAACCTCTTGTCGACCCCTGTTCCTTAGTCTCGGTATTCCGACAATGACCTCTCAGTGAATTGTATATATTCTTTAATGTCGTTTCTCGTTAACAATATCACCTTATTAATACTAGGCAGAAGTTTAATCTGAATTTGGATCGCACCTCCTTGACTATTGTGCAGAAAGGCGTGCAATATTCTGTTGCATCCACGTTCAGTAAGCTACCACAAGGCGTTCAAAAATGTTAGCAGTAATCCACGCGCTTTCAAATCCAAACTGGAGAGTTTCTTCATGTGTCACTCCTTCTATTGTAGGCAATAATAAAATGCAGCTGTCACGACTTCACTGTCACCAGTGATGGGCACGTAAAGCGAAAGTAATTGAGGAAGTCGAAGGTTAACTGTGTTCACATTTCAAATTTCAGACAAAAGGATTGTCTCGCTTTTGTATGTAAGTGTTACAGATTGCGTCTGTCTAGCTAACTGCATACATGTCACTTAAAGAGCGGACTGAGGACATTAATGACTTAGCGAATGACATGCAGTTGGATTCTCAGATATTATGCTCACGATACTGGTATCTACAACGAAATTATATTCTGTATAAACTGTAAGACCATCCTGATCTTGGCAAAAGTCAGCCAGACTTCCCTGCGATAAGAACTTGTTGCCGAACAAGTTCTTATCGCAGGGAAGCACAGGCGGTCGCTTCAAGGAACGAAAGTCTACAGGATTAACGAGTCTTAACTGCAGTCGGCCATTTGGGACTAATGACGTGTAGTGGGATGGAGCGGAACGACCGTACAGCCTCAACTGGAGGTTAAGCAAACTGCATGCTTCGTTTCACCGGGAGGGCCTTGGGGAAACTGAAGTTCGTGTCGAAAAGAAATTTCACGTGAAGCACTTAGAGGCCCATAAAAAAAACAGTCCGAATGTATGGGAGTCATTGAAGGTCTGACTAACAGCGTGCGTCTACTGCACGCAGAGTAAAGCGGTGCGAATTGTAACTGCATTGTTGCAAGAACGAGAAAGTGTGACGGAATGCTGAGAAATCTTAAATGACAGGCAGTCGCAGAAAGACAAAAAATATTTTGGTTTTCGGAGGAGAAAGGTGGTATTGTGATTTCGTGAAAAGATGTAGCCGCAACGAAAAACCGTTCGCTTTTTAGTGACTGCCGCTTCAACTCGCTTTATCATCTATGTGACACTCCACACATACATGCGAACTGAGCTATTTTAAACACTGTGTTTTCTGCCAGTCCTATCCGGTATTCCATACCGCACAGAAATATTCCAGAAGAGGTCAGACAAGCGAAGTGCAGGCTGCCTATCGAGTGCATTTCTTGCATAATTCCAGCGGTCTGCCCAATAAAACGCAGCCGTTGTTTCGTCTTCTCCACAAAGTTTTCTATGTGATGGTTGCAATTTAAGTTGCTCGTAATTCTAATCCCTAGATATTTGATTGAATCAACAGCCTTTAAATTTGTGTGATGTATAGTGTAACAGAAATTTAATTTTTTTTTTAAATTCTAATGTGGGGGGGGGGGGGGAGGGGGACCTCAGACTTCCATTGTTCAGGACAATAGCCAGTTTTCCCGCGTTGTAGATATCTTGTCTAAATGATTCTGATGACTGTTCTAGACGCTAATTGAAGCATGATATGAAAGTAGTCTAAGAGGGCTGCTCAGGTTATCTCCTCAATCGTGTAAATAGAGTTGGAACAACAGAGGATCTACAGGGTGTTACAAAAAGGTACGGCCAAACTTTCAGGAAACATTCCTCACACACAACGAAAGAAAATATGTTACGTGGACATGTGTCCGGAAACGCTTACTTTCCATGTTAGAGCTCATTTTATTACTTCTCTTCAAATCACATTAATCATGGAATGGAAACACAAAGTAACAGAACCTACCAGCGTGACTTCAAACACTTTGTTACAGGAAATCTTCAAAATGTCCTCCGTTAGCGAGGATATATGCATCCACCCTCCGTCGCATGGAATCCCTGATGCGCTGATGCAGCCCTGGAGAATGGCGTATTGTATCACAGCCGTCCACAATACGAGCACGAAGAGTCTCTACATTTGGTACCGGGGTTGCGTAGACAAGAGCTTTCAAATGCCCCCATAAATGAAAGTCAACAGGGTTGAGGTCAGGAGAGCGTGGAGGGCATTGAATTGGTCCGCCTCTACCAATCCATCGGTCACCGAATCTGTTGTTGAGAAGCGTACGAACACTTCGACTGAAATGTGCAGGAGCTCCATGGTGCGTGAACCACATGTTGTGTCGTACTTGTAAAGGCACATGTTCTAGCAGCACAGGTAGAGTATCCCGTATGAAATCATGATAACGTGCTCCGTTGAGCGTAGGCGGAAGAACATGGGTCCCAATCGAGACATCACCAACAATGCCCGCCCAAAACGTTCACAGAAAATATGATGACGTGATTGCACAATTGCGTGCGGATTATCGTCAGCCCACACATGTTGATTGTGAAAATTTACAATTTGATCACGTTGGAATGAAGCCTCATCCGTAAAGAGAACATTTGCACTGAAATGAGGATTGACACATTGCTGGATGAACCATACGCAGAAGTGTACCCGTGGAGGCCAATCAGCTGCTGATAGTGCCTGCACACGCTGTACATGGTACGGAAACAACTGGTTCTCCCGTAGCACTCTCCACACAGTGACGTGGTCAACGTTACCTTGTACAGCAGCAACTTCTCTGAAGCTGACATTAGGGTTATCGTCAACTGCACGAAGAATTGCCTCGTCCATTGCAGGTGTCCTCGTCGTTCTAGGTCTTCCCCAATCGCGAGTCATAGGCTGGAATGTTCCGTGCTCCCTAAGACGCCGATCAATTGCTTCGAACGTCTTCCTGTCGGGACACCTTCGTTCTGGAAATCTGTCTCGATACAAACGTACCGCGCCACGGCTATTGCCCCGTGCTGATCCATACATCAAATGGGCATCTGCCAACTCCGCATTTGTAAACATTGCACTGACTGCAAAACCACGTTCGAAATGAACACTAACCTGTTGATGCTACGTACTGATGTGCTTGATGCTAGTACTGTAGAGCAATGAGTCGCATGTCAACACAAGCACCGAAGTCAACATTACCTTCGTTCAATTGGGCCAACTGGTGGTGAATCGAGGAAGTACAGTACATACTGACGAAACTAACATGAGCTCTAACATGGAAATTAAGCGTTTCCGGACACATGTCCACATAACATCTTTTCTTTATTTGTGTGTGAGGAATGTTTCCTGAAAGTTTGGCCGTACCTTTTTGTAACACCTTGTAGATATCTTGTCTAAATAATTCTGATCTTCTGATGACTGTTCTAGACGCTAATTGAAGCACGATATGCTAGTAGTCTAAGAGGGCTGCTCAGGTTGTCCCCTCAATCGTGTAAATAGAGTTGGAACAATAGAGGATCTGTTGCATTTCCGTCGTGATCGTCGGGTATCACTTCTGTTTCGCTCCGTGACTTCCCATTAATTAGTACAAACTGTGGCCTTTCTGACAGGAAATAACGAACAGCTGAAACGTCAGTCCACGGGCAAACAGTTTGATTTGAAGTCGCTTATGAGCAACTAACAAGAATATGTGGATTGCTCAGTCTACTGAAACAGTGAGGAGTGGTTTCAGCTGAAACAACATGTGGTGTCACCGCCAGACACCACACTTGCTAGGTGGTAGTTTTAAATCGGCCGCGGTCCATTAGTACATGTCGGACCCGCGTGTCGCCACTATGTGATCGCAGACCGAGCGCCACCACAAGGCAGGTCTCGAGATACGGACTAGCACTCGCCCCAGTTGTACGGACGACGTAGCTAGCGACTACACTGACGAAGCCTCGCTCATTTGCAGAGCAGATAGTTAGAATAGCCTTCAGCTAAGTCAATGGCTACGACCTAGCAAGGCGCCATTAGTAACATTGCATGTACACTCCTGGAAATGGAAAAAAGAACACACTGACACCGGTGTGTCAGACCCACCATACTTGCTCCGAACACTGCGAGAGGGCTGTACAAGCAATGATCACACGCACGGCACAGCGGACACACCAGGAACCGCGGTGTTGGCCGTCGAATGGCGCTAGCTGCGCAGCATTTGTGCACCGCCGCCGTCAGTGTCAGCCAGTTTGCCGTGGCATACGGAGCTCCATCGCAGTCTTTAACACTGGTAGCATGCCGCGACAGCGTGGACGTGAACCGTATGTGCAGTTGACGGACTTTGAGCGAGGGCGTATAGTGGGCATGCGGGAGGCCGGGTGGACGTACCACCGAATTGCTCAACACGTGGGGCGTGAGGTCTCCACAGTACATCGATGTTGTCGCCAGTGGTCGGCGGAAGGTGCACGTGCCCGTCGACCTGGGACCGGACCGCAGCGACTCACGGATGCACGCCAAGACCGTAGGATCCTACGCAGTGCCGTAGGGGACCGCACCGCCACTTCCCAGCAAATTAGGGACACTGTTGCTCCTGGGGTATCGGCGAGGACCATTCGCAACCGTCTCCATGAAGCTGGGCTACGGTCCCGCACACCGTTAGGCCGTCTTCCGCTCACGCCCCAACATCGTGCAGCCCGCTTCCAGTGGTGTCGCGACAGGCGTGAATGGAGGGACGAATGGAGACGTGTCGTCTTCAGCGATGAGAGTAGCTTCTGCCTTGGTGCCAATGATGGTCGTATGCGTGTTTGGCGCCATGCAGGTGAGCGCCACAATCAGGACTGCATACGACCGAGGCACACAGAGCCAACACCCGGCATCATGGTGTGGGGAGCGATCTCCTACACTGGCCGTACACCACTGGTGATCGTCGAGGGGACACTGAATAGTGCACGGTACATCCAAACCGTCATCGAACCCATCGTTCTACCATTCCTAGACCGGCAAGGGAACTTGCTGTTCCAACAGGACAATGCACGTCCGCATGTATCCCGTGCCACCCAACGTGCTCTAGAAGGTGTAAGCCAACTACCCTGGCCAGCAAGATCTCCGGATCTGTCCCCCATTGAGCATGTTTGGGACTGGATGAAGCGTCGTCTCACGCGGTCTGCACGTCCAGCACGAACGCTGGTCCAACTGAGGCGCCAGGTGGAAATGGCATGGCAAGCCGTTCCACAGGACTACATCCAGCATCTCTACGATCGTCTCCATGGGAGAATAGCAGCCTGCATTGCTGCGAAAGGTGGATATACACTGTACTAGTGCCGACATTGTGCATGCTCTGTTGCCTGTGTCTATGTGCCTGTGGTTCTGTCAGTGTGATCATGTGATGTATCTGACCCCAGGAATGTGTCAATAAAGTTTCCCCTTCCTGGGACAATGAATTCACGGTGTTCTTATTTCAATTTCCAGGAGTGTATTTAAAGAGTCTCACTTGTATCTCCACAATCTCCAGATGTACCAAAAGGATGGATTAAAGTTAAGTATTCCCGAAGCTACGTACTTTTCTTTATAGCCTTCATTACGTATCATGTTTCAGACCTCACGCATCCGGCTTTAGCTTAGCGCGTGCCTGTCGGCTTCCTCTCATTGTGTCTAGGCTGTCTTGTCTAGACACAACACAACAGGTACTTGGTTCAGAATAATTTGACCAGATGAGGTCGATTCTTTTCCAACAAATCGGTTGCTTTCGTCTGTTGTTCCCCTCACTACTGTCCCCCCCCCCCCCCCCAGCCCGCCCCACATGCGCTCTGAAGCCCTGGCCGGCCACACGAGCGCTGACTCACGGCGCGTGCGCAGCCTTCGTGCCTGCCTCTGATCTCTGCTCGGGTTGGGCGCGCTGCCAGGAGCACAGCTGGTGCCGCTTCAGGAGTGCTCCAGTCACACGTTCTGTTCTTGATCTCAATTCCTGACGAAGCTCAGGCACAAACACGTATCACGACTACTTTCTCTTTAAAGTGGCTTTTGCTACCGATTAATGATCGTACACCAATCATTCCTTCCCTGGAAAATACACTGACGGAGAAAAAAATCGCAACACCAAAACATAATTAATGCAGAGTAATGAAATTTCGAGAATATATTTGTGTAGGAAACATATTTAAGTGACTAACATTGCAAGATGACAGGTTGACGTAAGCGCAAGATGAGCCATTGTAAATGAGAAATATTGATACATTAATAACAGCAGTAACCGCCAGAATGTCGAATGCAAGCAAGCAAACGCGCATGCATTGTGTTGTACAGGTGTCGGATGTCAGTTTGTGGGGTGGAATTCCATTCCTGTTGCGCTTGGTCGGTTAATACAGGGATGGTTATGCTGGTTGTGGATAAAAGATGGTGTTATACAATGATGTCCCATATGTGTTCGACTTGCACGCCAAGGCAACATGTCAACACCCTCTAGAGCATCTTGGGTTACAACAGAGGTATGTGGGCGCGCTTTATCCTGTTGGAAAAACCCTCTGGGAGCTGTTTATGAATGGCAGCATTACAGCTCGAATCAGCAGAATGGTGTCCAAATTTTCATTCGGTGCGCATGGGATAACGAAGAGAGTGCTCCTGCTGTTATGGGAAACCGCACCCTAGTCCCTAACTCCAGTTAACGCTCCAGTATGTCTGGCTCACAGACAAGTTCGTTGCAGGCCCTCGACTGGCCACTTCCTGTCCATGACCGAGGCAGTACTAGCTTTCCATCAGGAAATACAACAGACCTCCACCCTGCCTCCAATGAGCTCTCGCTTGACACCACTGAAGTCGCAATAGGCGATGATTTGGGTTCAGTGGAATGCACACTCTACAGGGGATACGGCCCAGAGCTGTCGCTGAAGTGGCCTTCTTTTGGTGACAACTTGTTGTGTCACTGCAGTCGCCGAGTGCTGTCCAGGCAGTCGCCGAGTGCTGTCCAGGCAGTCGCCGAGTGCTGTCCAGGCAGTCGCCGAGTGCTGTCCTGGCAGTCGCTGCAGCTGCAGTACCATGCGCCAGAGCCACACGGTGCATACGATGGTCCTCCCTCCAGCTAGTACCATGTGACCGTCCGGAGCCCGGTCTTCTTGCAATCGTACCTTCTTGTGACCAGCAGTCGCGTACAGTAGCTACGTCCTACCAAGCCTTTTTGCAGTATCGCAACATCCAGCCTCTCGTACCCCTATTACAGGACGCCATTCAAACTCATTGACGTGCTAATAATGGCGTCTTTGTCGCCTTAAAGGCATTCTTGACCAACATGAACTCACCACGTCGCATGTCACAGGTAACTAGCGCTCACGACCGTTACAGCGTGTATTTAACGCAAACCTGATTTGCAGCCTCGTACCGGCGCTGCTGGCGCCATTCTTTTACGACCGGCGCGAAACCTGAATAGACGCCGTCTTTTAGATGTGGAAACACGCCCACCAACTATCCTTTATGTCGCGCATCTCCTTCTTGGTGTTGCTATCTTTTTGCTGTCAATGTACCGGGTGATCAAAAAAGTCAGTATAAATTTGAAAACTTAATAAAACACGGAATAATGTAGATGAAGAGGTAAATATTGACACAAATGCTTGGAATGACATGGGGTTTTATTAGAACAAAGTATTGCTTGACGCGTGAAAGATCTCTTGCGCGCGTCGTTTGGTGCCGATCGTGTGCTCAGCCGCCGCTTTCGTCATGCTTCGCCTCCCATGTCCCCAGACCTCAGTCCGTGCGATTATTGGCTTTGGGGTTACCTGTGTATCGTGATCGACCGACATCTCTAGGGATGCTGAAAGACAACATCCGACGCCAATGCCTCACCATAGCTCCGGAAATGCTTTACAGTGCTGTTCATAACATTATTTCTCGACTACAGCTATTGTTGAGGAATGATGGTGGAGATATTGAGCATTTCCTGTAAAGAACATCATCTTTGCTTTGTCTTACTTTGTTACGCTAATTATTGCTATTCTGATCACATGAAGCGCCATCTGTCGGACACTTTATGAACGTTTGCATTTTTTTTGGTTCTAATAAAATCCCATGTCATTCCAAGCATGTGTGTCAATTTGTACCTCTCTATCTACATTATTCCGTGATTTATTCAGTTTTCAAATTTATACAGATTTTTTGATCACCCGGTGTATCAAGTTACAAGACCTACCAATGGCCGCAGCTAGAAATTAAGTTACCACATCAGTGAGACCATACCAAAATCACTCTGTTTAGGCAGGCAGTCTCTTGCTACTGTCATACGTTACAGATTGGGACATTCCATATCTAAACATGTCACGAAGCGAACACTGCAGAGGTCCCGAACTTAGAGACCGAAAAATCAAGATGACATTTATGAGCCCTATTAACAGTGGCGACAGGTACAGAGATGGGCGCTGAAATCAACTGTTGTTTGGAACACAGTCTCTCACAATAACCACGAGAGGAAGTGGTTTCCTTGTCATTTGCCGAGCGAGGTGGCGCGGTGGTTAGCACACTGGACTCGCATTCGGGAGGACGACGGTTCAATCCCGCTTCCGGCCATCCTGATTTAGGTTTTCCGTGATTTCCCTAAATCGCTCCAGACAAATGCCGGGATGGTTCCTTTGAAAGGGAACGGTTGGCGTCCTTCCCCGTCCTTCCCTAACCCGATGAGACCGATGACCTCGCTGTTTGGTCTCTTCCCCCCCAAAACAATCCAAAATCCTTGTCATTTCGAACACCTTAATACACAATTAACGCGCTTTCCACACCATCATCTGGGGTAACATACAAATGTTATTCGAACAAAATTGGTTCCACAAGTCTAGCACGCTTAAACATAGTTTCCGTTTACTTTCACAACAGTGGCGTGAACTCTGTCCGACGTAAAGTATCCTCACACGTGTTAGTGGACGCTGATCCAGGTTGTGTCCATCCTCCACTTCTGTGACGGATAGCACTCTACTAAGAACACTTATAACGAGCCGGCTGAATGCCTGCAGTAATGTGGCACTCCTTGTTTCTCAGTAACATACGACGCTTTTCCTAAAGTCTAACTTTACTAGAAATCTTTCCATAAAATCTTCGACATAATTGCTATGGGGTCACTACCGAACAACAGCCTAACTGTCCATCAAAGAAGCACAACAAGATTCTGGAAATAGGAGTGATATGGATACGAGTCCATCCCCGGCAATGCGATCGTTTTAGAACTACCAAAACTTGGTCACCTTGGTAACGACGGGCTGAAAGAGGACCATCGCATTAAGACCACGACGTAAGAGCCTATGGGCCCTCGACACAGGATTACTCATTTTTCATTAATATCCTGACCGGCGCAACAAACATAGTCGTTCTGGAATACAGTTATGAACCTGGATGCCGTGAGTAAAAAGAAAACCATGCACAGTTTCACTTGCGTACAGAAGTGTCTAATTTCGCTAGTCAAAAAACTGGAGTGTTTTTGCAAAAATGAATGCAGTCGCAGTCGAAATTTTAATTTAAGAAGAGGAAGTTATTGACAATTTCATTGCGGTTGCAATATCATAACTATCGTAAAGCAAAACTCAACACTTAGCCTGGACTGAGGCTACTTGATACGTTGTTCTTTGTGGAGACTGACATTGGGAACTGTTTTAATAAGGTGTGGTGCCGCCGAATAGTGATGCGCCGACAAAAAGTCATTTTTATGACAGCAGGTGTAACTCTTTCTCTCTCTCTCTCTCTGTTCTGACACATTAAGTTTCAATGTCATGTTACTATTTATGTGCGCTACGTCTTAACACTTGCATATTACGGCAACAGAGCACACAAAGGCACCCTACTCGGCGTTTTCAACTAAAAGGCTCCATAGCTGACCCTCTCGAACACAAAAAGTTTGCATTCCATTTTCAGTCGCGCTGTACCAATTTTGTGCAGGGCAACTGATTATCAAACGTGAAAAGTAGGCGTCTTCGCCGCGAATCTATCGCCGGCCGTCATCATTTTTCCCTTATACCTCCAGCTGTTACTATTCCCCATTTTACAGCCACGTTATATGCAGACTGTTGTGAGACATCTGAACTGTGCTCACCTGTCTACCGGTTACCGTTGGTCTTGAGGACGCCGTGTCACTGGTTTCTCTCCTTCCCCGTCTTACAGGCCGCACTGTTTTCCTGATTTGGCAAGTACATTATAATCTTTAATTTATAGCCGGATGCTCTTCCTGTCGCCACAGACGTAAGTTAACCCAAGGGACGGAAGTCCTGCGCGCCGTCTGAGTGTTAGAGGTGTGAACTTTGTGCTGTGTGTTATAACACGCGACAAGAAACAGAAGGCGAAAACGACTCACCACGAAGCAATTATGCGAGGAGGGCGGAAATCGGTAGATGAAGAGAAAAATGATTACAATTCCATGAAGAATCGATGATTTGTTCAAGAGAAAGAGCTTCACAAACTGAACAAGTAGGTAACGCATTGGTGCACCTCTGCCCCTCATGCAAGCAGTTGCGCGAGTGACTGACAGAGCTGTTGGACGTCCTCCTGAGGGATATATATATATATATATATATATATATATATATATATATATATATATATATATATATATATGAGGTCAGTGAATATGTCTACCTTGGCCAGATTATAAATATGAAGGGAGACATAAGGCCAGAAATCTATCGACGCATCAAGCTTGGCTGGCAAGCATGTGGGAAGAATTCAAAAGTATTCAGATAAAAAATGCCAGTAAATCTGAAGAAAGCAGTATTTGATCAATGGATTCTTCCTGTGATGACGTATGGCTGCGAGACATGGAGACTGAACTCATTCAGAAAAGAGAAACTTCGGACGGCACAGAGAGCCATGGAGAGATCAATGCTGGGCTATACAAGAAAGGACAGGAAAAGGGCAGATGACATCCGGTCTGTGACGAAGGTTAATGCCATCTTAGAGAGAGTAGGTTCCTTGAAATGGCAGTGGGCTGGCTACGTCGCAAGAAGAAAAGACGACAGATGGACGAAGCTAGTACTGGAGTGGAGTCCGAGAGAGCACCGGAGGCCTAGAGGAAGATCACCAGACAGATGGCACAAAGACATCAAGAAGATCGCTGGTAAGACCTGGCAGAGAACTGCCCAAGACCGTCCCACTTGGAGAAGACTTCTGAAAGCCTACCTGAATCCACGACTCGAAGAGGCCACATCATCTAATGATTGAATTTGCTGCTGATTCTGTCCAATTGGCGCGTCAGACGTCAAAATGCCAAGGTGGTTGGAGGGGCCCGCCCACAACGCTGCAGACGTTCTCAGATGGGGACAGACCCGGCGACCTTGCCGGCGCAGGCACTGCTTGGCAAGCGCGAAGACAGGCAGTAGAAACCCTCGCTGTGTGCGGGCCTGGCATTATCTTGCTGAAATGTAAGCCCAGGATGGCTTCCAATGAAGGTAAACAAAAAACGAGGCATAGAATATCGTCGACATACAGCTGTGCTGTAAGGGTGTCGCAGGCGACAACCAAGGGGTTCCAGCTATGAAAAAAAATGGCGTCGCACATCATCATTCCTTGAGCCCCCACCACTGTCTACGGCGCCTCCAGATACGTCTCCGCTGGTCGTCGAGGCTCAGTTTGAAGCGAGACTCAGCGCTCAAAACAACTAAGTCAGTGAGATTTAAGGCCAGAGAGTTATCTGGAGACGACCCAGACAGTGCTGAGACGCAACTCTGAGCGGGACTGGTGGGATACCAGAGTGAGTGTCGCAAGCGGTATGGCCCGACAACCGGGAGTGGTGGTCTGCGGTGGCTGCTTTTTTTTTTTTTTTTTTTGCATAGCAGGCTTCCTTTGGTTGTCATCTGCGGCACCCTTGCAGCTCATAGGTGACAATGAAATGAGCGTACGGTATCGTTGGCGGGGAGGCGCCTTCCGGGGAAGTTCGGCCTCCAAGTGCAAGTCTTATTTCAGTCGACGCCACATTGGACGACTTGCGAGCCGGTGATGAGGATGAAATGATTATGATGATGACGACACAAGACACAGTCCCCGATCGGAGAAACTCTCCAACCCGGCAGGGAATCGAACCCGGCGCCGCTTGCATGGGAGGCGAGCACGTTACCACCCAGCTAAGCAGGCGGGCAGCACATAGGTATGTCGATGACAAACTGCGTCGCGTTTTGTTGCCCTTCATAGAAAGCGATCCTCGCCTTACATGTCAGCAAGATAACGCCCGCCCGCACACGGCGAGTGTCTACTGCTCTGTTCGCGCTCGCCAAACCCCGCCTTTTCGAGCAGGGTCGCCGGATCTCTCCCCAACTGAGAACGTTTGGAGATTTGTGGGAGGGGCCCTCCAAGCACCTCGGGACTCTGACGATCTAACGCGCCAATTGGACAGAATGTGACACGATATCCCTCAAGAGGACATACAGGAACTACTTCAATCAATGCCATGCCGTAAACTTGCTTGCATAAGGGCCAGAGGGGGACCAGAAGCATCACTGACTTGTTCAATTTCCGAAGCTCGTTGTCGTGTAAATAATTCAGTTTTTCTGAAATTGTAATCATTTGCGTGTACATCTATATACCTACCGATTTCTGTCCCATTCGACTAGTTCTTTCAAAATGGTTCAAATGGCTCTGAGCACTATGGGACCTAACTGCTGAGGTCATCAGCCCCCTAGAACTTAGAACTACTTAAACCTAACTAACCTAAGGACATCACACACATCCATGCCCGAGGCAGGATTCGAACCTGCGACCATAGCGATCGCGCGGTTCCAAACTGAAGCGCCTAGAACCGCTCGGCCACAACAACCCGGCCTAGTTCTTTCGTAATGTGTGTCTTTGTGTCTTACAGCGTATTTTAACTGTTGGTGTATCATGTTTTCTGAGGTGGAAATTCGAAACCAGATTAGCGTCCGCATCAACGACCGTGATAAAGCACCTAAATAGCAGACTCGTGCTGGGTAGTGTACCAGACGAACGGGCGTGGCTTCGATCCGTGTCCGACGCGAGCCTTGTGGCTGGTTTGCTGGCCTGAGAACGCGAGCGGCCACCTAGAGCAAGTAACCCTACTTACTCGTTAACTTCGATTAAGCTACTTGTTCAAGTTACGACTGTAGACAGTCCCGTTCCTCGACCTTTTTCTTTTTCGTGTAGGGCACGACAAACACGTTTCAAACTTTCGCGACACTGCTACATAGATTTTTTTTCCTACATGGAAAAAAGCAAAGATATAAAGCCCACACTTTTTTTACTATCATGCATGTAACCACGTACAATGATAGGTAATTTCTAGGAAATTACGGTACTTCAAAAAATGATTTAGCGATAAATCCTTTATGTTATAGGTATTTTGTATGCGGATTGTTAGAACACATTGTAAGTCTCGCGACAAACCTGCCATGTATTCGCTACACGTCGATACGTCACGACACGACGTTTGAGAAATGCGGGCGTAGAGCATATATTTCTTGGAAAAGCATCACATTTCACACTTTGCTTTCTGTAATATGTCACTGCTGACACTGTGGGACATCGCAGGACAGTTCTCGACCCGTGACCGTGTGAATGTGACTACGTATTATAGGGCGAAATAACAGGTGTGTGTGTGTGTGTGTGTGTGTGTGTGTGTGTGTGTGTGTGTGTGTGTGTCGTAAGAAATGTTTACATCCCGAAACACACAGTCTGCCGGAACCTGCAGGGGATTTGCAAGCCACACCACCTAAGTGGGAGGCCGGCAACACAGAGCGCTACTTAGCAGCGACCTCGTAACAAGAAAGCCACGGAAGAGCTCTGCCCTGGAGGGGGGGGGGGGGGGGGGGCGGTGCTGCCGCCACTGTGCAAGCAACGGACCCGGAGCGCACTTCCGGCTGTCCGCCCAAACAGCGGAGGCGCGTCGCCGCGGAGGCAAATATTTGGCCGCCGCCCGCGGCCGGTGGCGTGGCCAAGTACCGCAGCTCGGCTCGGGCTGTTACTGCAGCCGCAGTGTCCGCCGGCGCCAGGGGGCGGCAGAACATCCCAGCACCCTCTGCGACCCTCCGGCAACTCGGCAGTGCAGTGCGTCACTAAGCCGCGCCCTCTGACAGCGCTCACGACGCGACAAGTAGCGAGCAGCGCCAAAGCGACACCCCCCCCCCCCCCTCTACCTGACCCCACCCTCGATCTCTTCCTCCTCTGCTGGACGAACGTCAAGAGCTGCGTCACTTGCCGAAGGTGTCTGCGCTCATCCACGTACAAGGGGGGACCCAAAAACCACCTGAATCCAACTCTTGCACGCGCACACATTGTGTTGCTACTTGGTATTAGTTTCTGGTTCTACGCCACTTACAAGGGAAACTCCTCAAAGCCGCGCGGGATTAGCCGAGCGGTCTCAGGCGCTGCAGTCATGGACTGTGCGGCTGGTCCCAGTGGAGGTTCGAGTCCTCCCTCGGGCATGGGTGTGTATGTTTGTCCTTAGGATAATTTAGGTTAAGCAGTGTGTAAGCTTAGGGACTGGTGACCTTAGCAGTTAAGTCCCATAAGATTTCACACACATTTAAACATTTTAAGAAAAAAAAACCTCCCCAACGCCCTCCCCTCTCCCCCGCCCCTCAGATCTGGTGATAAGTTGGCCCATCAAAAACTGAACACAGGTCAAACATCAGAACAGGAAGAAAGTGTACTGAACTGCGGAAAACAGAGAAAAATGGAAATCGTGAACTTTACAAATTTAGTATGTGCAATATCGAGCTACAGTAATGAGACTCGGGCTGTGTTTATGTGGTCACGGTGTTAAACTGCGAATGGGGCGATCCGGGTTCAAATCTCCCTCGTGCCCAACATTTCTTTTCACAAAATTACGAACTGTCCGTCCGATCATTGACGTGTCTGATCACTGTATTCAAACCTATGTAAGTGTCGTGGCGTAATGTCCGCTTGCAACAGCGCCGTGTAACAGAGGGTTGGTTCAAATGGCTCGCAGTACTATGGGACTTAACATCGGAGGTCATCAGTCCCCTAGAGCTTAGAGCTACTTAAACCTAACTAACCTAAGAACATCACACACATTCATGCCCGAGGCAGGATTCGAACCTGCGACCGTAACGGTCGTGCGGTCCAGGTAACAGAGGGATCTCCAGACGTACGTACCTACTACGTGTTCTACACAGGTACCACGTGTTACGCCCCTTGCGTTCCGTTTTAGAAGTTTTGACACTTTAATTCAACCGTTATAACATACTTCACACCAGTTTAATTGTTGTTTTCAGTTCTGTGAGAGGTCTATGCGGCATCTCGCCTGCTCTCACTATTCATCGTATGAATCATGTGGTGATAATATATTACCGTCGCAAGTAAATGTGATCACGAGACACACACAAATTTTAATACAGCGAACATACACGCCAATGAGCGGACGAAGATTTCGTAATTTTGAGTAAAAAAAGGTTTGGCAGGAGGTAGAGTTGAACGAACATCTCCCAATTCGCAGTATAACACAGTGACCACATGACCACGACAAGAGTCTCGTTAATGCGGCTGGAAATTGCACATATTACATATGTAACGTTCGCTGTTTCCAATTTGCTCCTCTTTTCCACAGTTTAGTACACCTTCCTGTGTACAGTTTTTGACGGGTTATCCAATAGGCCAACTTCGCACTAAACCAGATGGGGTTCGATGGGGAGTTTCCCGTGTTAGTAAGCCGGTGTCAGTCGAGTTCATTGTTTGTGATACTCTGTTGACTAATCCATCCATTCGGATGACAAGAAGGAACTAAGAGTCTGTGTGCAATTTTGTTTTCTGTTCGGGAAAACAGCAGCCGACACTATTGGGATGCTTTGACAAGCCTTTAATGATGATGCTTTCCGGAAGTCACAGCTCTAAAAGAGATTTTATCTTTTCATATTTGGAAACACGTTAACGGAAGACACGCCGCGCATCGGTCGCATTTCGGCAGGAAGAAATGACGAAAACATTGCCGCAGTCAAACGTGCAATTGATGAAGATCGTTGAAGGACCATTGATCAAATTTCTGAGAAAACGAAAGTGTCATGGAGCGCGGCCCAGCTAATTTAAACCGAGTCCTCCCTCGGGCAAGGGTGTGTGTGTTGTTCTTGGCGTTAAGTTAGCTTAAGTAGTGTGTAAGTCTAGGGACCAATGACCACAGCAGTTTGGTCCCTCAGGAACAGACACACATTTGAACAGTATCCTGCCTCAAGAGTTCCAGAACTGTTTTCAGCAGTGGCGGAAGCGTTGGGGAAAGTACAATAATGCACATGGACAATATTTTGAAGATGACTACAGTACTGTGAATGTAAAGTTCAATAAAAGTACAAACTAACAAAAATTCCCGTCATCTTTGGTTTCTCACCTCGTACTTTGTTAGAACTTTCAGTTTCGGGTCAAAGTTTTCGGATTCACACATCATACAACATCCCTTGCACCAAGGACAACAGTTGCCTCTCTCGGCGTATGAAACAGTACAACGTTTGAAACTTACTATGTGCCGGACCGAGAATCAAACTCGTGATCTCTGCGTTTCGCGGACCGTCTGAGTTACCCGAATACGACTCAGCGCGCACGCCGCTGCGGAGTGAAAATTTCACTCCGGGAACGTACCCCAGCCTATGGCTAAGCCATGTCTCTGCAATATCCTCCCTTACAGGAGTGCTGGTCCTGCAAGTTTCGCAGAAGATCTACTGTGAAGTTCAGAAGGTCGGAGACGAGGTACTGGCAGAGAGGACGGGTCGTGAGTCGTGCTTGGGTAGCTCAGTTGCTACAGAACACCCGAGTTCGAGTCTCGGTCCGGTGCACGCTTTCAGTCTGTGAGGACGTTCCTTATCAGTGCACGCTACACGGCAGAGTGAAAATTACATTCATTACACCGTTTGATGTTTGCGTACGTACTTACCGCACCCCGGCAAGAAAAACGACACAAGTCGAAAACCGGCAATTTTAGTTTATGTCATTGACAAATACGTGTGAAGTGCTCCAACGTGAACGAAA
The DNA here is from genome assembly GCF_021461385.2 of Schistocerca piceifrons. NCBI lineage: Eukaryota > Metazoa > Arthropoda > Insecta > Orthoptera > Acrididae > Schistocerca > Schistocerca piceifrons. The sequence goes on from NC_060138.1 coordinate 23,369,062, forward strand.
AATATAATGGACTTCCCTGCCAACAACAATTACTTTATTTAAAAGTAAACTTATACATTATTTCATTTTATATTTTCTAGAATTAATTCTTAAACTAGAGTTTTCTCAAGTACTGCATTTTCTAGTTGTGTCACTGTTCTTGCCGGAGTGCGATATGCTGATGTGAGGAAACATTTTGACCACTTGATAGCGCGTTCGTCCATCTTTGCAACGCAACACAGATGGAACATACATAACCTCAAATACTGCCAAGCATAGTTGTATTACATTCACAAGAAAGTCGCAAAATGCGTTAACAAGTGTAGGACGGATACAAAAAAATAGAAAAAAATTACCTCACAGCGGAACGCGAACACACGAACGTCCTTTCTTCAGCACTATAATCCACGACGTTACCCATTAAACTACATCGTAGTCCTATGATTCAGGCCTCTTGTCTTTGATATCATAGTGTCTCCTGAAGACTTATATCGCTGATGCGTCACTAACCCACATTTAACGGTAAGAGTGACATGTTTGTGAGAAATCTTCAACACGCCATTACCTTGAAATGGCATACTGCGAGGTATAATACAAAAGAGCTCAATGTGTCAAAATACACTGAGCAGCCAGACACCCGCGTAATATCGTGTAGGGCCTCCGCGAGCACGCAGTGCCGTAACATTACGTGGCATTGACCCGACTAATGTCTGAATTAGTGCTGGAGGGAACTGACACCACGAATCCCGGAGGGTTGTCCATAAATCCGGAAGAGTACGGGGCGGGGGCGGGCGGAGATCTCTTCTGAACAGCACGTTGCAAGGCATCCCAGATGTTCATGTCTGGCGAGTTTGGCATCCAGCGGATGTGTTAAAGCCATTCTGTAGCAATTCTGGACGTGTGAGATGTCACGTTGCCGTGCTGGAATTGCCCAAGTCCGACGGAATGCACAGTGGACATGAACGGACGCAGGTGATCAACAGGATGGTTACGTACACGTCACCTGTCTGAGCAGTATCTAGACATACCAGGGGTACCAACTGCACACGTCCCACACCATTACAGAGCCTCCACCAGCTTGAACAGTGCCCTGCTGACATGCAGGATCCATGGATTGATGAGGTTGTCTCCATACCTGTACTCGTCCATCCGCTCGATACAATTTGAAACGAGACTCGTCCGACCAGGCAACATGAATCCACTCATCAACAGTGCAATGTCGGTGTTGACGGGCCCAGGCGAGGCGTAAAGCTTTGTGTCGTGCAGTCGTCAAGGGTACACGAGTGGACCTTCAGCTCCGAAAGCCCGTATCGATGATGTTTCGTTGAATCGTTCGCAGGCTGACACTTGCTGATGACTCGGCACTGAAATCTGCAACAATTTGCAGGGTTTCACTTCTGTCACATTGAACGATCCTCTTCAATCGTCGTTGGTCCCGTTCTTGCAGGATCTTTATCTCTCCACAGCGATGTCGGAGATTTGATATTCGCTATACACTCGTGAAACGGTCGTCCGGGAAAATCCCCACTTCATCGCTACCTCGGAGCTGCTGTGTCCCATCGCTCGAGCGGCGACTGTAACACCACGTTCAAACTCACTTAAATCTTAATATTCTGCCACTGTACAGCAGTAACCTATCTAACAACTGCGCCAGACACTTGTCGTCTTACATAGACGTTGCCGACGGCAGCGCCGTAATCTGCCTTTTTACATATCTCTGTATCTGAATATGCATGCCTATACCAGTTTCTTTAGCGCTTCAGTGTAAATACGGCGTCTGCTTACGTTTGGAGCAGATGCGCGTCGTAGGTTTAAGGTCTTCATCCTGAAGAGAACATGAGAGTACGCCAACACTCAAAACAACACTGCTGATCCTACACGAGACAAATCGTTTACGTCAACGATCTTCTTACAGTTTAGTTATGGGCACTGTTGTGTACATAGTTCTGTGTAGTCAGCGTGTACACAATTTTCCCACTAGAGCGCACCCCGCTAAGCACAACAGCGCAGGCGCAGCGCTCGTCCGTCTCCGCACTATGAGGTGGCGCTGTCTTAGAGACGGACCAAATTCTGCTTCCGCCGACCCGCGCATTAATATGTAACGCAGCCGACGAGATTACTGCTAACGTAGAACCTTTTCTCCTCGCGGATCACACTCATGCAGTGATACCTGAACGCGCGAGGTATTATAATGAGTGTACAGACCTCCGATTAATGTCTGTATTTGTCTGTACCAGTCCTACATTTATCTGTACCAGTCTATAGTCAAGTTTCAGTCTGCGCCTAATAAGATCATCATATTCCTGCACATAGCCATGAAGAGAAATGTATAGACACTTTGTCAAGTAGCAGAGATATGTGAGAATAAGATTAACGTACCAAGACCAAGGGAACTTCAGATTGTCAATTGTAAACAGCATCCAGAATCAACTTACGTATATCTATGCTTGTTATTATTTTAATAAATGTGTGTGAAAATTAATCAAGTTCTGTTTAAAGTTGGTCACCGTCAATCTGCTACTCTAAGCGTGCAAGTGGCATTTCTATCGTCTGACCTAACGGCAGAAGATAAACCCGCCACGATAAGACCACGAGACATATTGTTGACACTCGCCTCTTCGTTAGAGCGACAAGTCAAATAATCTGATGGTGTGTGTACCGAAGGTCTTACAGTACGCACACCACAGGCATGAAAAGCTACTTTTGTTTCTATTGCAAATCTATCGTCCTTGATTCTAGCAGTCAGAACGTCTATGAGCCAATGCCACACATGTGAAAGTACCCGCGAGATGTAGTGCGCGAGTTGTTTTTGACGCGAGCGGCTTTTTCCAGAACCAGTGCCGACCTGGAGATCAGCTTCTTTTCCTCTGGGAACACGATGGGCTGCTAAGCGGTGGACGGTGGGCGGACACCAGAAATGGCGACCTTCACGCCGCCGCCACCGCCGCCATGATCCGAGCAACAGGTACGACGAAGTCGCCGGTGGAGCGCGCCAGGTTGCGTTCCCACGAAAGAAACAGCAGGTTTCACACGGAATGTAGGGCGCGGAACGAGTGAAATATTTCTGCTGCTCGCCCACGAGTGTTTTTTTTAATTTATAGGCTTTCGGAACATGCCCATACATCTATCTCAACACTGGAAATGTTATACTACAGTTTATTTAGACAATTCAGAATATTCGTATACATTAGTTTAACTGCTACCCCGGTACAAAGTGACATAGGCTTCACAAACAACAGTTTCCGACATAAAACAAGTTTCACCTCCAGACAGAGTTCTCACGGAACAGCCTCATTCAGAGGCTCTGCAGCACTAACTGGAGAGCAGCAGCTGACACACTACAAACCTCTGCATTCGCTTTAGTGTACTCTGCAACCGAGTACTGTGCACCAGCGCGGTTAACCAGCAAGCATGTAAACAAGGTGGACACCCAGCTCAACGTTGCTATGAGAACCATAACCGGATGCATAAAGACTACCGCAGTATATTGGCCTCCAACACTTAGTCAAACAGGGTGTTACAAAAAGGTATGGCCAAACTTTCAGGAAACATCCCTCCCACACAAAGAAAGAAAATGTTATGTGGACATGTGTCCGGAAACGCTTACTTTCCATGTTAGAGCTCATTTTATTACTTCTCTTCAAATCACATTAATCATGGAATGGAAACACAAAGTAACAGAACCTACCAGCGTGACTTCAAACACTTTGTTACAGGAAATCTTCAAAATGTCCTCCGTTAGCGAGGATATATGCATCCACCCTCCGTCGCATGGAATCCCTGATGCGCTGATGCAGCCCTGGAGAATGGCGTATTGTATCACAGCCATCCACAATACGAGCACGAAGAGTCTCTACATTTGGTACCGGGGTTGCGTAGACAAGAGCTTTCAAATGCTCCCATAAATGAAAGTCAAGAGGGTTGAGGTCAGGAGAGCGTGGAGGCCATGGAATTGGTCCGCCTCTACCAATCCATCGGTCACCGAATCTGTTGTTGAGAAGCGTACGAACACTTCGACTGAAATGTGCAGGAGCTCCATCGTGCATGAACCACACGTTGTGTCGTACTTGTAAAGGCACATGTTCTAGCAGCACAGGTAGAGTATCCCGTATGAAATCATGATAACGTGCTCCATTGAGCGAAGGTGGAAGAACAAACTAAAATGAGCTCTAACATGGAAATTAAGCGTTTCCGGACACATGCCCACATAACATCTTTTCTTTATTTGCGTTGAGGAATGTTTCCTGAAAGTTTGGCCGTACCTTTTTGTAACACCCTGTATAGCTCCATCCTCCCTGCGAAGACAGGAAGCTCTGATGAACGAATACACAAAAATAATGAATAACCCGCTACTTCCAATCCATGAAGATGTCCCAACTTTGAAAAGAACACGACTCCGCTCCAGAAATCCCCCTTTAAGACTGGCCCAACTACTGTCAGCTGCCAACTTCAGCATGGATACTAAATGGCACGAGAGCTGGAGTGATAGTGCCTCCCCTGACAACCGTGAACTTATCTGTCCATCAGAGAAACCTAACGGCTTTGAACTTCGACGACAGCTATGGAAAAGCCTAAACAGAATCCGAACAGGACATGGACTATGTGCTCACAATCTACACAAGTGGGGAAAGCTTCCCAGCCCTAGCTGTGACTGTGGGGCACCTGATCAAACAATACAGTACATCGCCCAGGACTGTGAATTAAGAGCCTACCAGGGTAGTCGGGCTGACTTCTTCAACGCCACACCGCCCTGCATCGAATGTATCGCCAATTTGGACGTCAGAATTTGAAGACTTGTGTAACGCAAAATATCTGCTGTGATGTTACTTTTTACTGTGTTTATGTATTATATTTTATCTGAATATCTATCCTTCACTTATGTATTTGATAGTGTATTTTGTCATGTAATTTCATAATGTAATAAGTGTAAACCATGTGTGTAGCGCCATACGCCAAATAAATAAATAAATAAACCCTCCAGAGTAGACACTAATTGCAGGCAATTTAGGATTTATAATAAGAATACATAACCAAAATTAATGTTCAAAAAATAAAAGTTAAATCTTGAAATTCGAAGTATATCCACTCTTGAAACGAGTAATCAAGGCGCAAATGTGACACAGGATACACAGAGGTAGGATGCTTCAAAAATCCTACTCGCAACGGAATAAGATATGACAAATCGCTGTTGGTACACATTTGGGATATTCCCAAATCAATTCTTAATAACGATTATGTATCCCAATCAACAATAAAATGTTGTACTGTATGCCCTATAAGAACTTTTGAAGAAGCTACGGATAGAGTATTGAATGTTTGATTTGGATATTAGAGCCATTATTAAGACACAAAGCCACGGAACATGAGGGCTAAGACCAACTCGGTATCAACTTCTGTCGCATAAAGTAAGCGTCTTCAGGTCCCTTAGAAGTCTTTTTTTATCCTACGACGACCAAGAGTTTCCTGTTTTCTCATACCGTAGCTCAATAGTTCTTCTGGAATTATTTGGCCGTTTGGTTAGGTGTACTTGCAAGGTACAGTACTTCATTATAACTCGTTACACACACCTATTACTTCGTGCTGATTTGATCAGACTTTCAGTTCGATAAAGCACACAGGTGAGCTCTATAGGTTGTTCGAGTGCAGACTGATTCGTTTAATGAACACTCTTGAAAGCCGTCTCTGTCTCTCTCTCTCTCTCTCTCTCTCTCTCTCTCTCTCTCTCTCTCTCCCTCTCTCTCGACGTACGATATGTTTTACGAATGGACTAACCAGACGCTTACGTGGAATGCAGTAGACTTCAGCTGTAATACGAAAATAATTGTAGCTGCCGCAGCATTAACAGATCGTTTTATTCAGCAATTCTGTGGTTTTTATCCTGGCACTACTGTCTTTAGTAGGGGTTTGCGCCCGTTTCGTAGCTTGTTTCGGCGAACCCTTGAAATGTAATCTTACATAAAACATGTGGCAGGTTGCATCCGTGAAACTTCTCTGTTTTGACAATTGTCCTGTGCGTATTTGGCTTCCAGAGACATGGGTAACAGCAAACGTTAAAGAGCGTTGTGTACGAAACAGCAGTTACATCGCGCGGAGGACCTAGTGGGTAAAATCGTTGCGGCAGGTGCCTTTGGGCGGGCGAGCCGTTCAGGCGCGTCTGGTAAACTATGAGCATCTACTGTAGCGACTAAATAACTGCAACGCCATTCAGTAGTCCCGGATTGCCTTTGCAACCGTCGGCTCCAATGTGCTTGCCGATCCTTGTTGTGTGCCCGGTACACCGTGTCTTTAATTTTTTGTTTTTGTTTGATCACCCTCTGGTATGACAGCGGTCCTATCACACACTTCCCTGGGGCACTCCTGACGATACCCTTGTCTCTGACGAACACTCGCTGTCGAGGACAACGTAATGGGTGGTACTACATAAAAAGTCTTCGAGCAACTCACATGCCTATACCGCTCGCTAGTACCTTAGTTAACAGTCCGCAATACGCGACAGCGGCACACGCTTTATAGAAATGTGGAATCTGCCTATTGCCCTACATGCTACAGGGTGACTATTTTTGAACTATAAGGAATAAAATCTTCATAACTTCTGAACGGTTTGCGTTAGGACGAACAAACTGCGCGGTCGGTCGCGGGGCACGATGGGAACTAGTGCGTGCAGTTTGGTTTGGTTTAGCGACGAAGGCCACTTTCATTTGAATGGGTCCGTCAATAAGCAAAATTGGCGCGTTTGGAAGACTCAGTTGGTGACTCTGTGGTATGCAATGTCCTCCAGGGAATAATCGATGCGATATTCGTTGGTGGCACGGTGACTGCCGAACAGTACGTGGAGGCTTTGGAAAATGACTGCACCCCCATTATCCGAAGTAACCCTGATTTCGACAAGATGTGGTTCATGCAAGACGAACATCGAACCCCATCCAAGCAGGAGTGTGCTTGGTGTACTGGAAGAGCACTTTTGGGACCGCATTCTGGTTCAAGGGTATATCCACATTTACACTCCGCAAGCCACCCAACGGTCTGTGGTGCAGGGCACTTTACTTGCCACTATCATTACCTCCCTTTCCTGTTCCAGTCGCGTATGGTTCGCGGGAAGAACGACTGCCGAAAAGCCTCCGTGCGCGCTCGAATCTCTCTCATTTTATACTCGTGATCTGCTCGGGAGGTATAAGTAATGGGAAGCAATATATTCGATACCTCATCCAGAAACGCACCCTCTCGAAACCTGGACAGCAAGCTACACCGCGATGCAGAGCGCCTCTCTTGCAGAGCCTGCCACTTGAGTTTGCTAAACATCTCCGTAACGTTACCACGCTTACCAAATAACCCTGTGACGAAACGCGGCCCTCTTCTTTGGATCTTCTCTATCTCCTCCGTCAACCCGATCCGGTACGGATCCCACACTGATGAGCAATACTCAAGTATAGGTCGAACGAGTGTTTTGTAAGCCACCTCCTTTGTTGATGGACTACATTTTCTAAGGACTCTCCCAATGAATCTCAACCTGGTACCCGCCTTAACAACAATTAATTTTATTTGATCATTCCACTTCAAATCGTTCCTTACGCATACTCCCAGATATTTTACAGAAGTAACTGCTACGAGTGTTTGTTCCGCTATCATATAATAATACATTTGTCTATGTTAAGGGTCAGTTGCGACTCCCTGCACCAAGTGCGTATCCGTTGCAGATCTTCCTGCATTTCGCTGCAATTTTCTGCGTATACTACAGCATCATTCGCAAAAAGCCGCATGAAACTCCCAACACTATCTACTAGGTCATTTATACATATTGTGAAAAGCAGTGGTGCCGTAACACTCCCCTGTGGCACGCCAGAGGTTACTTTAACGTCTGCAGACGTCTCTCCATTGAGAACAACATGTTGTGTTCTGTTTGCTAAAAACTCTTGAATCCAGCTACACAGATGGTCTGATATTCCGTAGGCGCTTACTCTGTTTATCAGGCGACAGTGCGGAACTGTATCGAACGCCTTCCGGAAGGCGTACCCGAGGCCACTGGCATGGGCCTCGATTGGCCGCCATTTCTCCCGATATAAATACATGCGACTCCTTTTTTTGTGCGGCTATAATAAAGGCAAGGTGTACAGCAACAGCCCCAAAACCACTGTTGACCTGGAAACAGCCATTCAGGAGGTCATCGACAGCATCGGTGTTCCGAGACTTCAACGGGTCATGCAGAATTTCGCTTTTCGTGCGCGCCATATCATCGCCAATGATGGCCAGACAAATCGAACACGTCATAAGCTAAACCTGAATACCTGCAGTAACATCTACTTGTTGATTAAAGTGTGTGCACGCTGTAGTTTGTAGCTAATTTACGGTTTTCTTCCATATAGTTCAATAATTGTCACCCTGTAAGGTGGCAGGAAACCATGTGAGAAAAGGGCAAGCAGAGTCTGGTACGAGCGATGTTTTCTAGAACCGTGTTGATTTGCGGACGAAAGCTGTTAGGTCTCAAAGAAATTTGTTACATTCGAACTTGAAACGAATTCCACAGCCGACGGTCGTTAACGATACCGAACTGTAATCCAGCGGAGAGGAACACGCGTGTAACACATGACGGGGAGAGCTGAAGACGACGACGCGTGCGGCGGAGGAAGCGCGTCGGCGTGACTCGGGGCGGCGCTGCTGACGTTACGGCGTCGCACGCCGGCGCAGCTGGCCGCCTTTCAGTGTTTGGATCTCGCGGCGCGGCGCCGCGGTCAAGGTGAAGGACGGCCGGGGATGGGAGCGGCGCGGCCGGCCGGCCTCGAGGCCCGTGACCGAGGGCAACAGCTCGCTACACTCCCGCCTGCTCCACACTCCTGCCGCACGTTTCGTGTACATTCAACCATGACCTCTCCGGGGGGCTGAATATCTCCTGCGTAGGAAACATCTTGCTGTCCCCAAACAACGAACGCGTCAAACCCACCACGATCGATCAATCCACGGGTGCGAGATGCCAGTGCATCCGGTGTGGCGGTTATCGCTGAAACAACCGGTTTTGCTGGTCTTGTGGTCTTCAGTCCAGAGACTGGTCTGATGCAGCTCTCCATGCTACTGTGTCCTGTGTAAGCCTCTCCAGCTCCGAATAACTGCTCCAACCTACATCCTTCTGAATCTCCTTAGTACATTCATCTCTTGGTCTCCGTCTACGATTTTTACCCGCCACGCTGCCCTCCAATACTAAATTGCCGAACCCTTGATGCCTCAGGACATGTCCTACCAACCGATCCCTTCTTCTAGTCAAGTTGTGCTCCAATTACCCCAATACTAAACTGGTGATCGCTTGAAGCATCAGACTGTGTTCTATCAACCGATCCCTTCTTCTAGTCGCGTTGTATCACAAATACCTTTTGTGCCGCAATTCTATTCAGTACCTCCTCATTAGTTACGTGATCTACCCATCTAATCTAAAGCATTCTTCTGGAGCACCACATTTCCAAAGCTTCTATTCTCTTTTTGTCTAAACTATTTATCGTCCATGTTTCACTTCCATACATGGATGTCCTCGAGGCGCACGATCTATATATTGAGCAAAGAGTAAAGGAAACGAAAGAAAAATTCGGAGTTCGTATTGAAATCCAGGGAGAAGAAATAAAAACTTTGAGGTTCGCCAATGACATTGTAATTCTGTCAGAGACAGCAAAGGACCTGGAAGAGCAGTTGAACGGAATGGACAGTGTCTTGAAAGGAGGATATAAGATGAACATCAACAAAAGCAAAACGAGAATAATGGAATGTAGTCGAATTAATTCGGGTGATGCCGAGGGAATTAGAATAGGAAATGAGACACTTAAAGTAGTAAAAGAGTTTTACTATTTGGGGAGCAAAATAACTGATGATGGTCGAAGGAGAGAGGATATAAAATGTAGACTGCCAATGGCAAAGAAAGCGTTTCTGAAGAAGAGAAATTTGTTAACATCGAGTACAGATTTAAGTGTCAGGAAGTCGTGTCTGAAAGTATTTGTATGGAGTGTAGCCATGTATGGAAGTGAAACATGGACGATAAATAGTTTGGACAAGAAGAGAATACAAGCTTTCGAAATGTGGTGCTACAGAAGAATGCTGAAGATTAGATCGGTAGATCACATAACTAATGAGGAGGTAATGAATACGATTGGGGAGAAGAGAAGTTTGTGGCACAACTTGACTAGAAGAAGGGACCGGTTGGTAGGACATGTTCTGAGGCATCAAGGGATCACCAATTCAGTATTGGAGGGAAGCGTAGAGGATAAAACTCCTAAAGGGAGACCAAGAGATGAATACACTAAACAGATTCAGAAGGATGTAGGCTGCAATACGTACTGGAAGATGAAGAACCTTGCACAGGATAGAGTAGCATGGAGAGCTGCATTAAACCAGTGTCAGGACTGAAGACCACCACAACAACAACAACAACAACAACAAAAACAACAAGAACATGGCTACACTCCAGTGAAATACTATCACGAAAGACTTCCTGACAAATCAATACTCGATGTTAACAAATTTCTCTTCTTCAGAAACGCTTTCCTTGCCATAGCCAGTCGAAATTTTATGTCCTCTCTGGTGTATCGGCAAGCGCCGGCTGGAAGATGAAGAACGCAAGAGCAGACAGGGCTGCGAGACGACGTCAGCCGACAGCCCGCTGACAAGCACCGCGCCACTACAGGAGCGGCCTCTACAAGAAGAGGATATAAGCGCCGCCCCTGCCAGCCTCGGGCGGACAGTGGAAGACGGACACTGATAGAGCCGGAGTAGAAGCGAGCACTACGACAGCCGTTATTAGTGGTCCATATGAACTGTGTGACAAACTTGCACGGACTTCTATATAGTGGAGGACATTTATTAAATTGCATGTCACCCATAGCTAGCGACACCATTGTAAACCAAAGTTAAGTATTCTCAATCTACTTTAATGTAATAAAAAAACCATTAATGTCATTTGCCTGAATTGTTGTATAGCTATCCGAGAAAGCATCATCCTTTAGGCACCCTCTAAGTGGCCAGTGGGCAGGACCCCACACACACTACTTCGGCCATCATCAGTTACTGTGCTCCACGAATAGCAAAACTGCTTTACTACTTTAAGTTTTCGGTTATGTCGTTCTTTTTCAACGCCAATTTAACCGGACTGTTGAAACCGCTCACAATAACCCGTTTCTGAAATAAACGATTTTCAGTTTTTCATTCCAGTTCTTTTCTATAGTTAACGTACAAATCGAACAAAGACCGAAAAATTCTGTCTCTCTCAGTTTCAGGACACACAGGAGCAAAAAAATTAAACACATAAATAAAATGAACACTTGGTGCGTCCACCGTTCGTTCCTTTTCTCGGAAAGTGGTAAGTGGTTGACTGTTACCAAAAGATCACCAGTATTCTCCTACTGTTTCTAATTTTTCTTTTTTTTTTTTTTTAACGCTCTGTTCAAAAATCATGTTGTGAGAGGGGATCATACGAATAGTCAGTCCTAAAGGGCGTAAGCTGAGCTTGAAGCACTCTAGTTTTGCATTAATTTGTCTGTTTTCAGTGGCTACCAGCAGATAAAGACACGTTATATGGACATAGCCGGCAGGTCAGCAGATTTCTACTTTTATTGTAAACTATGAATGAACTGTTTTCTCCCTACATTATATCGCAACTTTGTTGTGGCTCCTCCCGTTTTTAATCTTTGAAAGCAAGTGGAGCGTACCACTTCACTGATAACGCACTTTGTGAAACACCTCCGGGTTACGCATGATGCTATTCTGTACTACGACCTACGTACGATGACGACGCTGACAAACTAGCGAGCACACCAGATGGGGCAGATCTTGCACACTGCTTGTACACGCGTACCATCTAGCAGGCCACATCTCGGTAATGCTGAACCAATGCTTATGTAGTGTGCTTGTTGCTCATTTCTGTCGGCGTTAACAAAATAGCACTGATCGGCTTTCCCAATTTGTATAATAACGCAATATCTCAAAGCAATGCAAACTGTCCGCATAAAAATCACCAGTTCTTTAAATTCTAGCACTAGTGCTATGGCTAATTGATATTTCGATTTTTCACCCAGTTATTAATAAAAAAATAAAAATATATGCTAGATTTTATTTTTTTGATTTCTGGCTCATTTAGAGACCTGTTGTCTTACAGTATATAACAGGTCGTTCATTATACAGCTTCTCAAGTAGATTACAAAACATATTTCATATTGTTACTCTGTCTGAACCAGCCTGGTCTGAGGGCCTCTGAACTGCTTCAAGCCTTGCAGTCCCGGTTTGCAGGACTCTAATTTGCGGACTAATTTTTCTAAACACTGTTTACAAAAATGCTACAACTATTCTGTACATTGTGCAAAGCGCAGTTGTGTGTGACTGTAAAGTACGTTATTTTTTGAGGTTATTCATTAACCTTCAATTTCTATATTGTGTGTCTTCAATTTTACCTCTTATGTTGCTTATATATCAAGTGTTCAGTTACAAATGTTACATACCGACAGCTGATATGGCACAACCGAGACCAAGCAAATACCGAAAAATACCGGTTATTCAGAACTAGAACGCCGCTATCGGTTTTAACCGGCTGGTTTTTCGCATCCCTATGACTGCACACCGGCGCCCAGGTCGATGCCGCGTTCTTTTACTTCGAGACGGCACTGAAAAATTTTCAGAACTGTCGCCTAACAAACAAAATACGATTGTACGGAATACCATACATGCCTTGCCATTGGACTGAAGTTCTTAAGAAACAAAGCACACCGTATCATTCTTAAAGGGAGAAAAATCTTCAGACATAAAAGGAGGTACGGAAGCGCCCGCTCATACAATTATTACCGTTCACAATATGTATTAATGGCATAGTGGAAGTCCCATGAGCCTGTTCACGAATGATGCAGATGTATACAGAGAAGTGGCAAGGCTAGAAAATTGAAATACAGGAAACACCTTTACACGATGGGCGCTTACCGCAGTGACTGGCATTCGACCTTCAACGTACAGAGCCATAAGAGGGGCGGGGGGAAGGGGGGGGGGCGGGCGAGGAACCACCGTTAACGTATGACTACACGACTGACGAACAATTACTCCAAGCAGTCACGTCAATTAAATATCTGGGAGCATGCGTACGGAGGGACTTAAAGCAGATCTGCCACATAAAACTAAGTCGTAGGAAAGGCAACAGCCGTCCGGAGTCTCAGAGTGGTTCTAGGCGTTTCAGTCCGGAACCGCGCGAGCGCTACGGTCGCAGGTTCGAATCCTGCCTCGGGGATGGATGTGTGTGATGTCCTTAGGTTAGTTAGATTTAAGTAGTTCTAGGGGACTGATGACCTCAGATGTTAAGTCCCATAGTGCTCAGAGCCATGAACCATTTGAAAGGCAACTCAACACATCGTAAACACAAGATTGTCGCCTTACAAAGGCCAGTAAAAGTTGTAAGGATCTCGCGAACACGCTTCATCAGTTGGTTGTATGGCATACAATATAAACTCAGTGTTACAGTCTAATGGCAACCACCGTTCCCTTTGTAAGGCCGCACAGAGCTGAACTTCCGCACTTGACTTCTACCTCCTACCTGTGCCTCGCGCAACGCTCATTTCATATGGGCCATTGTACGCTAATGTCCCGTTGCTTGTATTGCGCTTTTTCATAATAAACGGCACGGTATACCACGATGCCTTCTTAACCCCACACTGACGCATGAACAAAACCGCTTCTTCTCAGCGTAACAGTGGAACGAATGGATACATTTCTAGGAACATACGTGTACACACTCTGTTTTCAAGCTCTATAGCATCCGTTGTGCGGCGATGTCTGCGTGTGGCATCCATTTTCTCCTTTATGTTACGTCGCCGATATGGTAAGCATTGCGGGCGTGTGTCATTAGTTACGTATACAGCCTCATGACTTAGTTATGCCTGATAAGATACGCGCATTCCCTGTGCAAGAGTCATGTTCCAGCAAATGACCCGTCCTTACGATTTATCGTGCAGTTGATCATGGAACACGAAACTAAGTAACCAGGAAAAGGCGAGAGGCTTTTTATGACGTGTAGAAACATGACCCCGCAATAGATTCACCAACCTTAGGTCACCCACTTGCAAAGAAAAAAAATATCAGTTGCACTGACTGATGGAGATAAAAAGGAACCTCGTCTGACAAACTACAGGGGGACACTGTAACACAATGAATAAATACGTAATTTTCAGTTAACGTAACCCCTGGCCAGAAGAAATTAAGGAGACCAAAGTGAAGAAAATGTGGCAATACTAGGCAAACACAAAATGTCAAAGACAGAAGAGTGGCACGTATTTCTACCCCAAAAGAATATGAAGTAAAAATAAATAAGTGTTTCCTTTCTTCATCCCTTTCCCCCACTTATTCACATTGTGCAAGGGAAGATTTGGTAGGCACTTGAGACAAGCTGTTGTTGTTTTCAATCCTGAGACTGGCTTGGTGGAGCTCTCCATGCTACTCTATCCTGTGCAAGCTTCATCTCCCAGTACTTACTGCAACCTACATCCTTCTGAGTCTGCTTAGTGTATTCATCTCTTGGTCTCTCTCTACGATTTTTACCCTCCACGCTGCCCTCCAGTACTAAATTTGTGAACCCTCGATGCCTCATAACATGTCCTACCAACCGATCCCTTCTCCTTGTCAAGTTGAGCCACAAACTCCTCTTCTCCCCAATTCTATTCAATACCTCCTTATTAGTTATGTGATATACCCATCTAATCTTCAGCATTCTTCTGTAGCACCACATTTCGAAAGCTTGTATTCTCTTCTTGTCCATACTATTTATCGTCCATGTTTCACTTCCATACATGGCTACACTCCATACAAATACTTTCAGAAACGACTTTCTGACACGTAAATCTATACTCTATGTTAACAAATTTTTCCTTTTCAGAAACGCTTTCCCTGTCATTGCCAGTCTACATTTTATATCCTCTCTACTTCTACCATCATCAGTTATTTTGCTCCCCAAATAGCAAAACTCCTTTACTACTTTAAGTGCCTTATTTCCTAATCTAATTCCTTCAGCATTACCTGGCTTAATTCGACTACATTCCATTATCCTCGTTTTGCTTTTGTTGATGTTCATCTTATATCCTCCTTTCAAGACACTGTCCATTCCGATCAGCTGCTCTTCCAAGTCCTTTGCTGTCTCTGACAGAATTACAATGTCATCGGCGAACCTCAAAGTTTTTATTTCTTCTCCATGGATTTTAATACCTACTCCGAATTTTTCTTTTGTTTCCTTCACTGCTTGCTCAGTATACAGATTGAATAACATCGGGGAGAGGCTACAACCCCGTGTCATTCCCTTCCCAACCACTGCTTCCCTTGACGAGCTATGCGGCGAAATACTTCAGCTATACGTTATTAGTGTTGCATCCTACCTCTGTGCCAAGTATCGGGTGTCTAGGAAACCTGTTTCTCGGGTCGCTAGACAACAATTCAAGCAAATCGCATGAATTTTATTACAAAAGGAAATGATTATAATACTTAACTTTGTATTTACAGATGTGTCGCAAGCAAAGGGCGACATGCAGTATAATCAATGTCTTTCAGTATAACGATTCCAGTAGAAGTGGAGCAGTACGGTGGATGCTTCTATCCAAGTCGCTGCTGTAGAAGTGCGCCGCTTATGCCCTCTTCGAATAGAGGGTGCTGCCGTCGCGTTGTCGTGCTGGAGACGGGTCGGTGAGGGTGCAACTGGCCGACGTCTTCTTCACAACCCTCTCTGCTCTAACGTTCTAGACTGGCGTGCCGGCGCTTGACTTTACGCCGTAACACTTAGGACCTTATTTTTAATGGTTGTGGATGCACCCAGGGGGGGCGGGGAAGAGGCTCGACTCTGTACCCAAACACAGCGAGAAGGACTCTACTCAATTTAGTGAAATCTGGAAAGATTTGTATTACGATATCCGGTCTGCGGAATTGACATAGTATCTGTCAGATTACGGAAATGCTTTTTAACGCTGCGTCAGCGAAATCCCTTTAGTTATCACAGCAGCTACGCCGTAGGAGAAAGCGAGCGGTTGTTATCGGATGACCGGTGTGCTTTCAGGCACCCTCCCTGTACGTGTAACCGTCGCGAATGCAAACAGCGCTGTTATCTCGATGTATACGTGACTGCCAATGCGTAGCTATTGCCCGATAAGTTCGGACACAACGAGCGACTTTGGGACAGATAGTTCAAATTAGAGCGAGACGCTGACACACACGAGTGGTTCCTACAAGTTATCGACACCGCAGTGATGACGTCTCCCGCAGTTTCTTTAACAGTCTCGTAACTTATCTTATTGCTTTATCTCCTATCACTACGCACAGCAATAAAATGCACTGGTGGCGTAAGAACTCTGTACTACCCGTTTCCTTTTATGGCATTACTTTCTCTAATACATGTGCACTAAAATTTACTTTGTCCCCTTTCCATTGAAGTGTAGCGGTAGATTATTCTCGTAAAATGTCTCATCGAAATTCACATCTATCGCATGGCTTTTAATTATTTTGGAAGGGCGGACACAGTAAGCTTCACTGCATATGGCGAGGCGGGTTGACGGAAACTGTCACTTGTGGTACAGTGCTGTGTGAGACAGCAGTCCGATCAGCCCTGGCGTAATCAGCAAACATGATTTTCGTGTACTAACAAGCCAATGATAGCTACAGCGAAGCCCGTTTCACTACAGACGAAACAGTCAATACTCGCAAGAGTCAAGTGTGGGACGCTGATAATACTAACCTAGAGTTGGGAAGAACCAATGACACAGCTCTGCAGCCAGTTTGTGGGCAGGCATAGAGAGCGAAGCCCAACGGCCTTCCCGCAGTCGTAACACCGGTTTCCGTCGTATCACCGAAGTTAAGCGTTGTCGGGCTCGGCTCGCACTCGGATGGGTGACCATCCGGATCTGCCAAGCACTGTTGGCAAGAGGAGTGCACTCAGTCCTTGTGAGGCCAACTGAGGATCTACTCGACTGGAAACTAGCGGCCCCGTTCACGAATCTGACAAAGGCCGGGAGAACGGTGTGCTGACTACATGCCCCTCCATATTCGCATATCTGCCGACGATGACACGGTGGTCGGTCGGCCCGTTCGGCCTTCCGAGGCCAGTTCGTACGGAGATAGTCAGCGAAGGACTCGTCCGTGCTTCCTCGCAGCTGAAGTGCTCCACTATTCACCGTGTTTCTGAGATACAGTGCCCCGTGTTGATGTTCATGCAAATACGTGGTTTCAACAACATGCAAACCCGGCTCCCTTTTGCAACACTGATGAGAACTGGAGGTCCTTTTACGTGGGCAGCTTGTCACCTTGGTTCAACTCTACCTTGTTTCTCTTTTACGTATCACGTGAAGTATCTTCTTTACGACACGTCCGTCGAAACTCCCCACTCAATGATTCTCGCTGAATGTGAGATTCTTCGGACACCACCGGCGTTGTTTGGTCGTGTACGACACTCCTTTATGCGACGTTGCTATGACTGCACAGAACAACTTTGAGTGACATGTGGGTGTTCCTCTGTACAGACAGATTACTACAAAAATGGGTCCACTGGAATTATCATCGTTCTCAGCACCTGAACGCTAAATATAATTTTTTTTTCTCTTCGCTCTTTCGACTGAGTTGTTTCCGAACCACAGTTTGCTAACTCGAATTGATGGATTTGTCCCTCGCCATCAGCCCTGTAAGTATTTATCAGAATTACGGGTGCGGTCTGTATACTAGGTATTACAGGCATAGACGATCTTTGGTGACCCGCGGGTCGCCTAGTCACCTAACGCGACAGCAGCGCTCCTAGTGAATGAATTAAAAACTAGAGCGCCCGTGACTATATATTTTTTTATGGGGCAACGCACCGATATGGATGGCATCCATTTCCCAATACGCCACGCCAACAATTATGCTTCGAAACACGCATTTTTGCGAGTACATTCATTTCATGTTCACCCCATCTTCAGATGTTTGTGATTATTTACGCGATATGAACATTGTCTCTTTAGTTACGATGTTTTACACTACCTGCCTTAAAATCTTCCGCCCCAAAATTCTGCAACACCGTTGATAAGGAAACAATGTTCACGACACGTAAATAAGTGTCAACATCTAAAGAGGGCTGCCAAGTGCCTTTAAATATCACCGTGGGAAAAACGAGTTGCAGATACTCTCTGTGTGGAGTAAAAGGCAATGTTCCCACTGGCCAAAACTCACTGTCTCGTCATCGCCCAGAGCAAACTACTTTAGAATCTCAATGAGGGTATTCCAGTCGACATTGTCAAAAGTTTTCTCTAAGTATACAAATGCTATAAACGTAAGTTTACCTTTTCTTCGCGTATCGTCTAAAGGAAGTCGTTGGGTAAGTATTGCCTCGCGTTTTCCTACATGTCTCCGGAATCCAAATGTATCTTCCCCGAGGTCGGCTTCTACCAGTATTTGCATTGTTCTATAAAGAATTCGTGTTAGTATTTTGCAGCCGTGACTTATTAAACTGGTCTTTCGGTAATATCCACACCCGTCAGCACTCGCTTTCTTTGGAACTGGAATTATTATATTCGTTTTGAAGCGTGAGCTTAACATATATCGGGTGTGTTATATAGAAGGCAAGCTGAAAGAACGCAAACAACAGAACAGTAAAATCCGAAAAGCCGGCTGGAGTGGCCGAGCGGTTCTAGGCGCTTCAGTCTGGAACCACGCGACCGCTACGGTCGCAGGTTCGAATCCTGCCTTGGGCATGGTTGTGTGTGATGTCCTTAGATTAGTTAGGTTTAAGTAGTTATAAGTTCTGATGACCTCAGGTGTTAAGTCCCATAGCGCTCAGAGCCATCTGAAATACGAAAATACGTCCCTGAGGGAGTTCAATGCGAACACCTCGCTGTCACACCCACGAATTTCTTCCGCAGGCCGGACTGAACCGGATGCCTGTTCGCCACCAGTGGGGTATTCATTAGATTATTTTTGCCTACAGATTCCGAAACAGAAGCCATCGAGGAATCGGCGCAGTGGCTGAGAAAAACAACATTCCGCCTAACGCGGAAGGTCTTTACGTGACGAAACAGCTTGCGGAGGACACAGCTAGTGGGGCAAGGTAAGCGCTAGGCGGCTGCGAGCCAGTAAACAAGGCCCGTGTCGCAAGCGCGCCGAACGCAAGTAAACAATTGTTCCGCGATATCGCTACACCTGCCATTGGCGAACGCCCGGTCGCCTGATAGCACGTGACCATAACGACACGCTGCCACTGGCTGAAGTATTGTCATACCCAAAGAGAGAGAGGCAATACCGCAGAGAGCCAACACTGGGACCAGAATGATGCAAATTCAACAACCCTCCGACAAGTAGTGTGCAGTCAATACGAAGGGACGCGGTACATGATACTGCGTGCATTGTTTTGTTTTGAAGGTGCCGTGGAAAATCGAAAATGTTAGGAATGGCGTTATTACACAGTCTTCTTTTCTCATTCATTTCGTACATAACACATTGACGTGGCAGAGGTCATGGGATGGCGATGTGCGTACTCAGGTGATTCATGTGAAAAGGTTTCCGACGTGATTACAGCCCCACGTCGGGAACTGACAGGCTTCGAACGCGGAATGGTAGTTAGAACTGGACGCATGGTGCATTCCATTCCTGAATGCGTTATGGTATTCAAAATTCCGATGCCCGCAGTGTCAAGAATATGTCGACAGAGTCATATTTCAAGCATCAGCATTCACCACGGACAAAGCAGTGGCCGACAGCCTTCACTTAACAACCAAGAGCAGCGGCGTTTGCGTATAGTTGTCAGTCCTAGCAGGTACGCAACACTGCCTGAGATATCCGCAGAAACCGATGAGGGACGTACGACGATCGTATCAGCTAGGAGGGGTGCGGCGAAATTCGGCGTTAATGGGCTAGGCGACTGCCTTTGGTAACAGTACGACATCGCCTTCAGCGCTTCTCATGGGCTGTTGAGCAAATCGATTGGACCCAAGATGACCGGACAGACCGTGGCCTGGTGAGATGAGTGCCTGTTTCAGTTGGTAACAGCCGATGGTAGGGTTGGAGCGTGATGAAGGCCCCATAAAGCCACGGACTCGAGTTGTCAGCAAAGCGTTGTTTAAGCTGGCGGTGGGTGCGTTCACATGGAATGTACCGTGTTCTCCGGTCAAACTGAACCGATCATTGTCTAGAAATGGTTATGTTGGGCTACTTGGAGACCATCTGCAGCCATTTAAAGAACATTCTGAGTGAATGGTTTGGCCATCCAGCTCGCCCAACACGAATCCCGTCAAGCATTTATGGGGCATAATCGAGAGGTCATTTCATGCGCAACATTCCGTATTGTCAACAGCTTCACAATTGTGGACGGCTGTAGAGGCAGCGTGGCTCAGTACTTCTGCAGTGGACTCGCAGCAACTTGTTGAGTCCATGCCAAGTCCTGCAGCTGCACTACTTCAGGTAAAAGGAGGTCCGCAAAGATATTATGAGGTATCCCCATGAGTTTTCTCACCTCAAGGTAAATTTGGCTCAAAACAGAGATGAGCAAATGGGAGTGAGATTGTTGGAAATTTTCTCTTCTCATCCCAACAGCCCATTTCTTTCTGGGGAGTTTGTTTTTCAGTGGAAACCTAGAATTAAATAATAAATGCATACACTGACAAAGTTTAAACCATAAAACTTCTTTCTGTGCTGCAGTATAAGACAAAAGTACAAGACCACCAACAGGTAATACTTTTAAACAGTAATACCGAGCGAGTAGGCACCCTTATTAGGACACTGGAACCTCAAACGGGAGAACAACGTTTCAAATCCTTGTCTGCCCACCCTCATTTAGGATTTTTCTGATTTCCCTAAATTGCTCCAGGCAAGTGCTGGGATGGTTCCTTTGAAAGGGCCCAATCGATCTACTTCTTCACCATTGAAACAAACCCAGCTTATGTTCCGTCTCTAATACTTGAATGTCAATGGGACGTCAATCCCTAATCTTCCTTCCTTCCGCTGCGCACGACTTTGTACACAATGGTAAGGAGAGGTGAGCTACAGAATGGTTATTGTAGGAAAGCTGGAGTGGAGCAGAAAAGATCAGTGAACTAATTAACACAACAAACAGAAGATTTGTCTAAATTTTATTTTTCCAAGTGCACAAAGACTCAGTACAGAGAGTGCAGCAAGAAGCACAGTCCAGCTATTAGAATGTCTTCAAGGATGAGGCACGAACGAAGGCGTCGTAGTGAGGCGGCTCCGAGTGTGAGTGGGCTCAGCGACAGCCGCCACGGCGGGCGTCGTATGTTGTGGCAGCAGAGGGCGCTCGCAGTACCGGGTCGCTGGACGTGTGGCTCAGCAGGCGTGTATCACTGGTTCCGCCAGACACCCCATGACCAGTATCGGCATCTTGTGGAAATTTGTAATTCCACAGCCATGATGCCCCTGAGGTAGTATCGATATGTGACAACACCTTTTTTTAACAGTACATACTTGAAGTAAGAAATGCTTGTAATTTTATTGCTTTTCTGTATGAGCAAACAGCACCCACAATTTCGTAAAGAAATTCCACAACAACTTGTCTTAGGTCACACATGAACACACCTGCTTTCAAAACAACCACAGAATTATCACGCGAAACACGGCAGTTGGTAGTACCGCAGTGGATGGCAAAATAAATTTCCACAGGCTACATATCTTGTATCTCTTTGGAAAGAACACAAAGTAGTTTCCCCATTATCTGTGGCGCCAGTGGAAGGGAGGTAGAGGTCGAGGGGCTGCTGAAGGGGAGAGTGGCGAGGTTGAGCAAAATACCTCACAGAATGATGCTTGTTTCCATAATGAAAGTATGATTTAAGGAAAACTACTAGTAAAAATACTTGTAAAGAGTTGGCTCTGAGCACTATGGGACTTAACTGCTATGGTCATCAGTCCGCTAGAACTTCGAACTACTTAAACCTAACTAACCCAAAGACATCACACACATCCATGCCCGAGGCAGGATTCGAACCTGCGACCGTAGCGGTCACGCGGTTCCAGACCGTTGCGCCTAGAACCGCACGGCCACTCCGGCCGGCTTGTAAAGAGTAGATGGTGATATTACCGGTACAGCTGACATTACTTTTGCGTGGAGGTAAACCATACTCTTGTCCCTCGCACTTGGCCTTGTGTTTCAGCAGCCAGCTACAGTTGACTCAAACATCACATGAAACACATTGCCCAGATTCTCCATCTTAAGTACTGGTGTCTAGTCCCAATGCGGTCTCCTCTACTTCGATTCACCGTATCCCCTCTCTAGATGTGTGCACACAGTATGAGAGTCTTCTTCGCAGGCCATTTCATCTCGAGGACCGTCGTCCTTAACCTGCCTACTGGTACAAAATATAGGGGTTTTCTCACGACAGGTGCACATGTCCTAGGTGCTGGGACGGAAAAGGATTTAAGCAAAAAGGAAATCTTATACCTCTTTCTGCACCAAGTGCTGGAAGGTAACTGACGTGTTGCATTAGGCTAAACATTAAGTTCGTATGATTTTCAAGCGAAAGTTAGTGAATGATCAGTTCTGTTGAAACACAGTATGTAATACATTCACCTGCACAAACGAATGATGTGAAACCATTGTAGTTCTGATTTAAGATTTCGGATTAGTCAAAATCTTAGGTGAAAACGAGAAAAGGGGATTTGTTTTTGCCCGTTTTTAAAACTGTAAATCACCATTTTCTGTATTTTCGGCGTGTACGACCTGCTACAGCTTATTGGAAGAAAGCGTATCACATACTGGTACCACCCCACAGGTATCATACAGTTGGCAACGGAATGCAAATTTCCATCCGATGCCGACAGTAGTAACGCGGGACGTGGCGGAGCCAACGGCTCGCGCCCGCTGAGCCACGCCTCCAGCGAGTCTGGACTACGAGCGGCCTCTGCCGGGGCTGGCGGCAGCCGCTCAGCCCCGCTCGCAATCGGGAGTCTCTTCGTTACGTGAACCTACGCAGACGCTGCCTAGTCGCAGCTCCGACACCATCGTTCCTGCCTTAGTTCAGAGAGCCTCTTCTTTGTTGGCAATCAGGACTAGACTTTATTTCTTGCTGCATTATTTGTTATGAGTCTTCGTTCGCTTGGAGAAATACAAATATCAAAAAAAGTTTTGCATCACCCCTGTTCCCAAAACTGCTGAAGAAAGACGTTGACCGCGGATACTGTATCACAGACACAGTACCTTCGACTGTTGTCACTGAACCCGCCCAAAGAAGCAAACAACGATACATGAGCAGCGCCTATTAGACGGAGGGGGTCCGACAGCCGATCAGTTCCAGTCATTCTCTACCAGGAACGAGGTACACGGCTCGTGTAGTCTGTAGTTCAACCATGCCCAGACGGTCAATATAGCTTCCGCATTGTTACTTTGTGCCAGGAAGGGCTCTCAACAAGGAAAGTGTCTAGGCGTCTCTGAGTGGACCAAAGCAGTGTTGTTCGGACATGGAGGAGATACAGAGAGACAGGAACTGTCCATGTCATGCCTCGCTCAGTCCGCCCAAGGGCTGCTCTGCAATGGATGACCGCTTCCTACGGTTTATGGCTCCGAGGAACCCTGACAGCAACGCCATCATGTTGAATAATGCTTTCGTGCAGCCACAGGACGTCGTGTTACGACTCAAACCGTGGGCAATAGGCTGCACGATGCACAACTTCACTCCCAACGTCCATGGCGAGATCCATCTTTGCAACCGCGACACCATGCAGCGCGGTACAGATGGGCCCAACAACATGCCGAATGGACCGCTCAGGATTGGCATCACGTTCTCTTTACCGATGAGTGTCGCATATGCCTTCAACCAGGCAATCGTCGGAGACGTGTTTGGAGGCAACCCAGTCAGGCTGAACGCCTTAGATACACAGTCCAGCGAGTGTAGCAAGGTGGAGGTTCCCTGCCGTTTTGGGCTGGCATTATATGCGGGTCGACGTACGCCGCTGGCGGTCATGGAAGGCGCCATAACGGCTGTACGATACGTGAATGCCATCCTCCGACCGATAGTGCAACAATATCGGCAGCATATTGGCGAGGCATTAGTCTACATGGACGACAATTCACGCCCCCATCGTGCACGTCTTGCGAATGACTTCCTTCAGGATAACGACATCGCTCAACTAGAGTGGCCAGCATGTCCTCCAGACATGAACCCTATCGAACATACCTGGGACAGACTGAAAAGGGCTGTTTATGGACGAAGTGATGCCGAATCGATGTTGAGGAGTGCGACAATCTGGACCTACAGTGCGTTGCTGAACTTGTGGATAGTATGCCACGACGAATGCAGGCATGCATCAGTGCAAGAGGATCTGCTACTGGGTATCAGAGGTACCGTTGTGTACAGCAATCTCGACCACCTTCCATGAAGGTCTGGCTGTATGGTGGTACAACATGCAATGTGTGGTTTTCATGAGCAATAAAAAGGCGGAAATGACGTTCATGTTGATCTCTATTTCAATTTTCTGTACAGGTTCCGGAACTCTCGGAACCGAGGTGATGCAAAACTTTTTTTGATGTATGTACAAGCGAAGTAAATTTTCCATTTGTCATGTTACCTTGCTTGGTACTCATTTCTTCTCCCGTCCAGCTTCCCCACAATAACGAAGTCGTACGGAACAGATAGTTGATTCCTGCTATAGCTGTTGTTTATTGTGTTCCACAACTTTGTTGTTGTTGTTGTTGTTGTCTTCATTCCTGAGACTGGTTTGATGCAGCTCTCCATGCTACTCTATCCTGTGCAAGCTTCTTCATCTCCCAGTACCTACTGCAACGTACATCCTTCTGTACCTGTTTAGTCTATTCATCTCTTGGTCTCAGTCTACGATTTTTACCAAAAAATGGTTCAAATGGCTCTGACCACTATGCGACTTAACTTCTGAGTTCATCAGTCGCCTAGAACTTAGAACTAATTAAACCTAACTAACCTAAGGACATCACACACATCCATGCCCGAGGCAGGAATCGAACCTGCGACTGGAGCGGTCGCTCGGCTCCAGAGTGTAGCGCCTAGAACCGCTCGGCCACTCTGACCGGCTACGATTTTTACCCTCCACGCTGCCCTCCAATACTAAATTGGCGATACCTTGACGCCTCAGAACATGTCCTAACAACCGATCCCTTCTTCTAGTCAAGTTGTGCCACAAACTTCTCCCCAATTCTATTCAATAACTCATTAGTTATATGATCTACCCATCTAATCTTCAGTATTCTTCTGTAGCCCCACATTTCGAAAGCTTCTATTTTCTTCTTGTCCAAACTATTTATCGTCCATGTTTCACTTCCATACATGGCTACACTCCATACAAATACTTTCAGAAACGACTTCCTGACACTTAAATCTATACTCGATGTTAACAAATTTCTCTTCTTCACAAACGATTACCTTGCCATTGCCAGTCTACATTTTATATCCTCTGTACTTCGACCATCATCAGTTATTTTGCTCCCCAAATAGCAAAACTCCTTTACTACTTTAAGTGTCTCATTTCCTAATCTAATTCCCTCAGCATCATCCGACTTAATTAGACTACATTCCATTATCCTCGTTTTGTTTTTGTTGATGTTCATCTTATATCCTCCTTTCAACACACTGTCCATTCCGTTCAACTGTTCTTCAAAGTTCTTTGCTGTCTGTGACAGAATTACAATGTCATCAACGAATCTCAGTTTTTATTTCTTCTCCATTGATTTGAATACCTACTCCAAATTTTTCCTTTGTTTCCTTCACTGCTTGCTCAATGTACAGATTGAATAACATCGGGGAGAGGCTACAACCCTGTCTCACTCCCTTCCCAACCACTGCTTCCCTTTCGTGCCCCTCGACTCTTATAACTGCCATCTGGTTTCTGTACTAATTGTAAATAGCCTTTCGCTCCCTGTATTTTACCCCTGCCACCTTCAGAATTTGAAAGAGAGCATTCCAGTCAACATTGTCAAAAGCTTTCTCTAACTCTACTAATGCTAGAAACGTAGATTTGCCTTTCCTTAATCTAGCTTCTAAGATAAGCTGTAGGGTCAGTATTGCCTCACGTGTTCCAACATTTCTACGAAATCCAAACTGATCTCCCCGAAGTCGGCTTTTACCAGTTTTCCCACTCGTCTGTAAAGAATTCGCGTTAGTATTTTGCATCCGTGAGTTATTAAACTGATAGTTCGGTAATTTTGATATCTGTCAGCAGCTGTTTTCTGTGGGATTGGAATTGGAACAACTTTAAAGAATCATAAAAATGACTCACGATGACACGTGAAGCTGCTGTTTACTTTATCTTCAATTATATGACCTGTTTAGGTGAGACCCAATCTCCAGTACAAATTCTTGGTAGTAGTAGGTTGGTCGGAAACAGACTGCAAAGCTTGTAAGGCTGTTGCAGGGTACGTTGTGCCGAGAAGTATATGTCAAAAAAGAAATTCGATCTGTAGCGCCGATTGAAAGTTATTTAGCAAAGAAGTTAGCCCATCACGTCCCTGCGTGCTCAAATTCAAGCAGTCTGAGAGCTACAGTTGGTGCCAGTTGTTCCCACAGGCCAGTGTACCAAAGCACTGCTAGAACGTTCGAGACGATACGAGGGAACTTTCCAGTCCAGCCAGTCCGAGACCTGCCCGTCGCCTGGGACGTTCCGCTCGTTTGTCAGCCACGGGAAACACACGCGGCTCTCTCGCGGTCCCTTCTGCAGAGGCGACCTTGCGGCGGCTGAAACCGCAGAAGCGGCGAGACGTCTGCGTCTAGTTGAAGCCACTTCTCTGGCTTCACTCTTGTGGCTGAGCGGACACCTGATCCCACTGCAACACTATACTCCGGTCGCGGATCGCCACGACCGGTTATTTGCGACGTCGTGGAAAGGTTTTGAACAGTAATCGCCGCGTCAGGTGAAAGCAGAAAAAAAAGCACAAGATAACAGCGCGCATTTATCAAAGCCATTCTTATCGTCTGCTGTTTGCCAGACTGGCCACGTGAGCTATCGGCAGCAGCTTATCTGAAAGTGTCGCAGGCGTTTCTGCCACGATACGTAACTATTACTGGACTGCTCTTGCGATAATGGGATCTCAATTTTACGACGTCTATCAAGCAGACTGGTAGCACTTTAACTTAACACCTTTCACGGCTCTCACCGGAATTTGAGAATTTAATGCTAACACTTCATTCTACGAAAACTCTCCTCCTCATTGTATGCCCCTATGAATGTTCACGAAAACGTTTACTGAAGGCTTCACGAATTACCTTCCTAGACAGACTCTCTGGGAAATACTGATGGTCAAATGAGAAATCGTAACGATTCCCCCTTAAATTCCTTCTTTTATTTTCTGGAAAAGAAACAGCACAGGGGCGGTAATACTGCCTTGGTGAACGGCAGATATCCCTTCTGTTTTAGAAGATGAAGTTCCAACAGTTGCTGCAAACTTTGACGTTTCAGACAGAAAAATCACGGAAATCATCAACACGGTCGGACAACTGAGACGAAACTCCATAGGCACGTTATTTCGCTGGAAGTGGGTTGTTAGGAACGGTGGCAAAATGTTTCTGGAAGTCTACAAATATGCAATCAATTGGAGATCCGCTGTCGATATGACTCATTACTTCGAGTGAATAAGGAGCGATTTGTGTTTCACAAAAACGCTATTTTCTGAATGTGTGCACACTATGTGCCAACAGATGACTTTATTCGAGGAAATTCCTAAGTTTCGAGCACAGTGTATGTTCTACAATACCGAAAATCTACGTCAGTGACATAGGTCTGTAATTCAGCGGATTACACCTGTTTCCTTTCGTAAGTAATGGTGTGACCTACCCAAGTTGAGTCGCCGATAGTGAAGTTGTATATGATTGTGATCTATGGAGCTATTACAGTGTATCAGCATGTACTCTGAAAGGAACCTAACTGGTATACAATCTAGGGCAGAAAGCTTCCCTTTATCGATTAGAGTTGGTCATCTGCACCGGTGGTACCTAATTAAGGCCGGCCGATGTGGCCGTGCGGTTAAAGGCGCTTCAGTCTGGAACCGCGTGACCGCTACGGTCGCAGGTTCGAATCCTGCCTCGGGCATGGATGTGTGTGATGTCCTTAGGTTAGTTAGGTTTAAGTAGTTCTAAGTTCTAGGGGACTGATGACCACAGAAGTTAAGTCCCATAGTGCTCAGAGCCATTTGAACCTAATTAAGTTCCTCGTGTTGGCAGCTGCTCTCGATTCGAATTCTGGAATATTTACTTCATTTTTGGTGAACGAATTTCGGAAAAAAGTATTTGGCGACTGCGGTTTAGCGGCAGTGCCTTCGCAACACTACCATTACTACTGGGCAGTGAAGGTTGTGATCGTACACTACTGGCCATTAAAATTGCTAGAGCTGGAAGATGACGTGCTACAGATGCGAAATTTAAACGACAGGAAGAAGATGCTGTGATATGCAAATGATTAGATTTTCAGAGCATTCACACAAGGTTGGCGCCGGTGGCGACACCTACAACGTGCTGACATGAGGGAAGTTTCCAACCGATTTCTCATACACAAACAGCAGTTGACCGCCGTTGCCTGGTGAAACGTTGTTATGATGCCTCGTGTAAGGAGGATAAATGCGTACCATCACGTTTGCGACTATGATAAAGGTCGGATTGTAGCCTATCACGATTGCGGTTTATCGTATCGCGACATTGCTACTCGCGTTGGTCGAGATCCAATAACTGTTAGCAGAATATGGAATCGGTGGATTCAGGAGGGTAATACGAAACGCCGTGCTGGATCCCAACGGCCTCCTATCACTAGCAGTCGAGATGACAGCCATGTTATCCGCACGGATGTAACGGATGGTGCAGCCACGTCTCGATCCCTGAGTCAACAGATGGGGACGTTTGCAAGACAACAACCATCTGCACGAACAGTTCGACGACGTTTGGAGCAGCATGGACTATCAGCTCGGAGACCATGGATGCGGTAACCCTTGACGCTGCATCAAAGACAGGAGCGCCTGCGATGTTGTACTCAACGACTAACCTGGGCGCACGAATGGCAAAACGTCATTTTTTCGGATGAATCCAGGTTCTGTTTACAGCATCATGATGGTCGCATCCGTGTTTGGTGACATCGCGGTGAACGCACATTGGAGGCGTGTATTCGTCATCGCCATACTGGCGTATCACCCGGCGTGATGGTCTGGGATGCCATTGGTTACACGTCTGGGTCACCTCTTGTTCGCATTGACGGAACTTTGAACATTGGACGTTACATTTCAGATGTGTTACGACCCGTGGCTCTACCCTTCATTCGATCCCTGCGAAACCCTACATTTCAGCAGGATAATGCACGATCGCATGTTGTAGGTCCTGTACGGACCTTTCTGGATACAAAAAATGTTCGATTGCTGCCCTGGCCTGCAAATTCTCCAGATCTCTCACCAACTGAAAACGTCAACGTCTGGTCAATGGTAGCCGAGCAACTAGCTCGTCACAATACGCCAGTCGCTACTCTTGATGAACTGTGGTATCCTGTTGAAGTTGCATGGGCAGCTGTACCTGTACACGCCATCCAAGCTCTATTTGATCTATTTGACCCCATGTCCAGGCGTATCAAGGCCGTTATTACGGCCAGAGGTGGTTGTTCCGGGTACTGATTTCTCAGGATCTATGCAGCCAAATTGCGTGAAATTTTAATCACATGTCAGTTGTAGTATAATATATTTGTCCAATGAATACCCGTTTATCATCTGCATTTCTTCTTGGTGTAGCAATTTTAATGGCCAGTAGTGTATCTTGAGCTCTGGTGTATTTGACATAGGACCTGTATCCCTGTGCGTTTTCTCCCAGATTTCGAGAGACAGTTTTATTGAGGAAACTATTAAAAGCAACTCGTATTGAAGTCCATGTTAAATTTTGAGATTGTGTTCGTGTTCTTTTGATTTTGGCATTCTTTTTCCGTTGCTTCTGCACCATCGTTCTGGCCTTGTTTGTGTGCAAAGAGGGAGCAATTCTTTCTCTTATTAATTTATTTGGTACAAATCTCTCAGTTGGTGTCGATACCATTTGCTTGACTTGAAGTCACAACTGGCCTATGCTTACACAGTTCGTAAGGAACAGAGAAGGCGTCGAGGCTAATTTTTTTCTGCTGTTTTAAATGGATGTATTTTAAGTTAATTTTTTAAGTCTATTAGTCCTTGTTATAACCGTGAGATGCGGCTACATCGGCAAGGACAGATGTCTCCTATCTGACAAGCGGCTGGCTGTGGCTTTCGGTTTGGAACCAACCCAGCATTCGGGCGCAGGCAGCCAGCCAGCCAGCCAGCCGACACACGCTGTCACTTCATCCGTGTCCGCTGCACTCGCCGACGTGTTGGCGTGGCGCGACCTGCACCTGCGCAGGACCCCCATCTCAGCTCCTGCGTCAAAGCCAATGACGCCAGCCGTGGCCTCCAGCTATCGTGTGCGAAAAAACGAAGGTGCGAAAAGGAAAGGAAAACACGGAGTCGCGGAAGAAACCCGGTGCGAAATGGGAAATGGTGCTCTGCTCTATTCATCAGGTTACCACAACAGAGAAGAGTCCTTGACGGTCGCATTTCTAGATTTCGCGCCGCCACATCTTCAGCGTGCAATTGCTGCGCCGCACGTCAGCCACACCTGCGTTACTCGTGGAGTAAGGCTCCGTGCGTTTGTGCGTAGAACACTCTTCTACCTAGAATAAAAGACTGTGGCGGGAAAGGCGCAAGGCAAAGTTTTACTGGGACGCTACCCTCACCGGCCTCTAATGACCCCTGATAGTGTTAAGCGTCAGATGTGCTCCGCCTCACATACATATGGTATGGTGACATATTTCTCGATTTCACTGAACGCGCTGCATCATGAACACGTGGCTAATTCCACTTATGTCAAATGGTTCAAATGGCTCTGAGCAGTATGGGACTCAACATCTGAGGTCATCAGTCCCCTAGAACTTAGAACTACTTAAACCTAACTAACCTAATGACATCACACACATCCATGCCCGAGGCAGGATTCGAACCTGCGACCGTAGCGGTCGCGCGGTTCCCGACTGAAGAGCCACACCGGCCGGCTCCACTTATGTCGTCTGACATAAACTCCAATATGCATCGAGTAATGTTGCGTGGATATGGCTCAAAGGCTGCATTTACTTGTGTACAGACATGAACTCCAGAAGAAAAACTGTATTGGACTGATAGCACTGTCTGAAATCTGTCATAGTAAATATGACATCAGACTCCTCCGTACCGAAAATGCTGATTTCTTGTAGCACTTATCCCATTATTTCTGGAAACTATTGAATATATCACTACTAAATTTTTACCAATTTAACGTCTGTGTGTACTTATCTCACTGATCCAGAATTAAGGAGACACAAATATTGTAGTTTGAGATTATAGAGATGCTCGCCTGTTTCTTGAAAACAGAACTTTTTTTACACAACATAGCATCAATCAAATCACTCTCAGAACGCTAATTGTAGATCCGTTTAATCCCATCAGAAAAACTGATCGGAATAATCTGTCCTTGCCGATGTAGCCGCCCCGCACGGTTATAAGAAGGACTAACAGGCTTAAAAAATC
Organism: Schistocerca piceifrons; assembly: GCF_021461385.2. Classification (NCBI taxonomy): domain Eukaryota; kingdom Metazoa; phylum Arthropoda; class Insecta; order Orthoptera; family Acrididae; genus Schistocerca; species Schistocerca piceifrons. The sequence continues at coordinate 23,400,539 of NC_060138.1, forward strand.
AACTTAAAATACATCCATTTAAAACAGCACAAAAAAATCACTCAATGCATTCCTATGGTACAGACTCCATTCCTTACGTAATAACTACGTAACCGTAATCATCTCCACTATATTAAAAGCTTAGAGAATTGTTACGTTTATACGTATATTAGTTCCTCAGAATTTGAGAAAATTCAAGTTAAAGCAGTACATCTATGGAAACACATCTCTCTCCCGGAAAAAGTGTTTAAAACCCGCCTTCTTCATAGTCTGATCCTTCCTCTTCACAGAACTACTTCCTTCTTCTCTGCTGTAAGAGAGTCCATGCATTTGCGAATAATTTCATTGTACTCCTGATATTGTGCGGTTGGCTTTGGTAGATTCAAGAGAGCACAAAGTAGACATCCACCACAACAGCTTCTGCCTTTGCCAATACAATACACTGAATTCCTAATAACATAACTTCGGTTTCATATTATTCGAGCATTTGGCATAAGTTAAAAATGACCTATCAACACCACAGTTTGTGCCCATAATTTTCAGTTTACAAACTAGTGCATTCCTACCAGTCACATCTTCGGGAAGCACTATGTCCTTACCACATAACTTGGATGGTAAAGTCTGTTTCAACAGTGATATTAAAATATTCAAATATATTATTGTATTCACATCTTACCTTCATGCATGTGGAATGTATTTCGTTCCGATGCACAGGGAGGATTGTTAACAATATTCTCACCACTATAACCATCACATTGCACTGTTTTAATCACAACTGCTGCAACCTCTATAGTACATGTTTCCTTTGTTCTAGTTTGTCTTAAAAGATGCCTGCCGGTTAGGTCGATGAAAAATCAGAGCTGCAAACCACAAGTTTCACTACAAACACAGCAAATTCCCAAATATCAAAATATTTATTCTGTGTTCATAGATTTCCAAGCATACGAGGAAAGAATATTTAATAATCAGTGCAGCCAATCTATGGTAAGCAAATCCAAAGAGAACAAAGCAAATCCACAGCCTTCTAGATCATGTAGCGTCCAAGATTTGAAAATAAATCTGAGAGGAAGCAGAGGTCAATGCAGACGTCTTGCTGTGTCAAGCCAAATTTAAAAAACAAAATATTAAAAATATGTACATACGGATTTATTGCAAAATTTATGCACCAATATGTTCAAGAGAGTCCAAATATTTATCTGAAAAATTTAGGGTCTGATCTCACCTTGCTCCTCCATGATACTGTCTACACAGAGATCACGAGAGGCTTCCTTCTGCACACTGTACAGACGTATTTCACGAAATGATTACGATGGGAAAAAATCACGAGAAAGTCGAGCTCAACGGGGGCTTTCTTCCCACGCACGAATCCCCAACGCAACAGGAAAGGGCGAATTTGACAGCGCTACTAGATTTACCCCCCCCCCCCCCCCCCCCCCGCCACAAACGCCTCGGTGGCTTTCGAAATACAGATACACGGTGGGTGCCAGTCACATTTTTCCAGTTAGTGAGTGTGCTGTGGCAACAGTTTGTGCATAGTTTACAACATGAGGACGGCAAACGTGGTGCCAAGGATTTGGATGTAAATTCGCGCGATGTTCATCAATGGAAAAAAAATTCGATAGTTAAGGTAGTTTTACACTAGCGAAAGCGATCAAAAAAATTTTCATTTAAGTAATTTATTGTTGTGGTTCTTTTGTATGCTCAATACAACAAAAAAGCCGTATCACCCACCATTTTTAAACAGTTAACATTTAATATTTTTTAAAAAAGTTCATTTTAGTTCTTTCAGTGGCATTCATCATACAGAAGTATACTTCTCACATTTTGAAAATGAACTTGATCATGATACATGAGGACGCCACAGAAGGTACACTATGTGTATTTTGAGAATCTCTGAAAATGGTGGGAAAAAGAGGGGAGAAATGTTACAAATATAACTCTGAGACATTTCTTTATCTGTCAGAAGGAAACCGAAAACTTAAAACAAAAAAAAAAAAATGTTTTTGTTAACTTATGTAATAAGCATTAGGACTCGACTGGCACAAAACCTTTCCAAGTCGAGTTTATTTTAACTGCAGAGTGTTGATCTATTAGTCGATATAACAGTCGGCTTTTTGGAGTTCAAATTGATGACCCACTAGTGCGGTCCTCTCCACTTCTTACTGGCAATGGTAAGAGCCTACAGATGAATGTTGGTGACTGAGGGGAAATGTGAGCCCTGGTGTTGGGACATGGCCTGCTCGTCTGGGGCAAGCACAGAGGCACCCATACACTTCAGGATCGCTACTTGGGCAGTTGAATCACCATCGACAGTTGTTACATGCTTTCACTCCCAAAGACAATGCCGAGAGCCTTTGGTATGTAATCCACGGCAGTGCAGCAGAGTGTTGTGATTAGGGCTGTTCTCGTTTCGTGGCCAAATATCTTTGATTAAACTTTCTTCCAACTGTGGTTGTTACATCTACGATAGGGCTTCAAAAACTAAATCAGATATTATGTAACTTTTACTGAATGCAATACTGCACTTCAGAGTGACACAGATATGAGACTATTTTCGAACGTAGTCACCATGTCTTCGCGAAAAATGCTTGGTGTGCTGTACCAGTCATTCAATTGCTCAAGGAAATCGTTTGGTGCAAGATACGCACTGTATGGTGCATCAGCAACACACACTTCTGTGTGGCCGCGCGGTGTTAGCTGAGCGGTTTAAGGCGCTGCAGTCGTGGACTGTGCAGCTGATCCCGGCGGAGGTTCGCGTCCTCCCTCGGGCATGGGTGTGTGTGTTTGTCCTTAGGATAATTTACGTTGTGTGTAAGCTTAGGGACTGATGACCTTAGCGGTCAAGTCCCACAATATTTCAAGCACATTTACTTACTTTTTACTTCTGTGTGCATTGATCAAGTTGTCAGTTTAGACGTTTTATCCACAAGAACGGTGCTATCTTGTGTACTTCAACTTTGGAGAACATTTCCAATTTTCACGCCATTTCATTTACACGCTCTGGTGCGCCTGTTACCCGTACATCAACAAAACTTGGCTATGAGAATCTTGGTACATGTATTGTCTTTCGACAATGGTCTCTTGTTGGGCAATGATCTTACCGAGGATCGTCTTCTGTAAGTAAGTTTCTGAAGTGCCCAACTAGATCGAGCCCACGGCATTACCACATATTAGCGATTTCATCCTACAGAAATGCGGCTTCACCGCCAAACTTCAGCAGAAACGACGCAAAAAGAGAGAGTAGGTCATCGGTGCATTCCAAACTTGACACCGTTTCAACTGCGCCTGCAAACTACCCTAATGGCGCTTCTCCCGTCGTCGATAGCGTAAGTTTACGTTAAGAAATTGTCAGCGCTCGGGAAGTCCCCGCCGAGCAGGTTAAGGGCGATAGGACGTCAAACGGGCCGACTTGGAGCAGGAGAGGCACCTCAGGATATTTTAATTTCCAATGTCTATACTTTTACAAATAAATTCATAAAGCTTTGTCAGCATGACCAGGAAGGTTCACAATTCACAGTCATAGGAGTGGAAGTTCGAAAACATAACGAAATGATTTTTTTTACATGTGAAATTTCATCATTTTTTCACTTACTAATGGCAGAATTTGTTGCTATAGGTACACTTGTCTTCATAAGTAAGAGAGATTCGTCGATGAATTTTCCACAGCATACAAACCATACTTAAAGGTGTATGAAACTCAAGAATTTTCGAAATGTATTAAAAACTGTGGTAAAAATTGAGGTAATTAACTATAAAATTTGTGTTTTCTGTCAACATGAAGTTCAAAATATAACAGTTCATTCGTTTTTTCATAAATTAAACAAATTCTTCGAAGAATCTCTCTAACTTATGAAGAAAAGTGCACCTATAGCAACAAATGCAGCCATTAGTACGCGAAAAGATGATGAAATTTCGCACGTAAAAAAAATTATTTTGTTATGTTTTCGAACTTCCACTGCAATGAGTGTGAATCCTGAATCCTTCCTGGGGTTGCTGACAAAGTTGTATGAATTTATTTGTTGTGGGGCGCGTACTGTAAGACCTTCGGTACACACACCATCACATTATTTGACTTGTCGCTCTAACGAAGAAGGCGAGTGTCAGCAATATGTCTCGTGGTCTTATCGTGGCATGTTTATCTTCTGCCGTTAGGTCAGACGATAGCAATGCCACTTGCACGCTTAGAGTAGCAGATTGACGGTGACCAACTTTAAACAGAACCTGATTAATTTTCACACATATTTATTAAAATAATAAAAAGCATAGATGTACGTCACTTGATTCTGGATGCTGTTTACAATTGACAATCTAAAGTTCCCTTGGTCTTGGTACGTTGATCTTATTCTCACATATCTCTGATACTTGAAAATGTGTCTACACATTCCTCTTCATGGCTATGTGCAGGAATATGATGATCTTATTAGGCGCAGACTGAAACTTGACTATAGACTGGTACAGATAAATGTAGGACTGGTACAGACTGGTACAGACAAATGCAGACTGAGTAATCGGAGGTCTGTACACTCGTTATAATACCTCGAGCGTTCAGGTATCACTGCGCGAGTGTGATCCGCGAGGAGGAAAGGTTCTACGTTAGCAGCAATCTCATTGGCTGCGATACATATTAATACGCGGATCGGCGGAAGCAGAATTTGGTCCGTCTGTAAGACAGCGCCATCTCGTAGTGCGGAGACGGACGAGTGCTGCGCCTGCGCTGTTGTGCTTAGCGGGGCGCGCTCTAGTGGGAAAGTTGTGTACGCGCCGATTACGCGGAACTATGTAGACAACATTTGTAAAATTATAGACACTGGAAATTAGAATGTTCTGTGATGCCTCTCCTGCTCCAAGTCGGCCCGTTTGACGTCCTACCCCCTCTTAACAGCGGGTGCAACAGAGCGTGGAATACCGTGCTAACGAGGAGGCGAAGCGGGCACCGACGCCAGGGTGCAGAGAGAAAGCTACACGCCGAACTGTTAACTGAAACCTCAGAGGTCAGATCGGAGATGGCCGATTGCGCCCCCGTCCGTTGGCGGCTATCACGACCGCGGCCAGTCGCAGCGGAGTCATAACGACAGAGCACAGAGCACCTGTCCCGGACGGAGACCGCCGCCGACGAGAGGGGGCGGCCAGTCACGAAGGCGCGCCGGTGCCGCCGCCGGCCCATCTGGATATCTGCGCAGATTGCCGCCCGACGCCCGGTCGGTGCCAGCCGCAGCACAGCACGGCGCGATGCGCCCACCGGCCAACTGTGTCCGTGGCGGAGCAGAGAGGAGGGGAGGGGAGGGGAGAGGGGAGCAGAGAAACGCTCGCACCCGCCGGTCCCGCCACACGAAACGCCCAGGGGAGAGCAACGTCGTGCCGCGGCAACGAGGCAGGTCGATGGGCGATGGGCGCAGCCTCGGAGAAACCGCGACGGGCAAAGTGAGCCGCGGCGCTGCCGCCGTTCCCACGGCAACGGGCGAACGGGCGGCCTGGGTTGCACCCACACGAAATGCGACATCCAGATGCCTTGTTGTTGATAGTTCTTCCGGGTTATATGGCCGTGGCCCGTGTGGTACTTCTATTCCTAACGTTTCGTCCAATACTACGTTGGACATCCTCAGAGGTATGGCTGGTCCTGTGAGTCCTGCCGACTGCAGGACTAAACAGGACCAGCCATACCTCTGAGGATGTCCAACGTAGTATTGGACGAAACGTTAGGAATAGAAGTACCACACGGGCCACGGCCATATAACCCGGAAGAACTATCAACAACAAGGCATCTGGATGTCGCATTTCGTGTGGGTCTGCAGGACTCAACAGGACCAGCCATACCTCTGAGGATGTCCAGCGTAGTATTGGACGAAAATTAAGAATAGAAGTATTCCATTGACCACGGACATATAACACGGAAGAATTATGAACAACAGTACCATCCGGGCGTGAAAGCCTTCATTGTATGATCGTCAGTTGCTTTCTGGAACCCCTGGTGTGTGGTATCATATATCGAAGTCTGATGTCTTCAATTAGGAATGTCTGTCTCGCTAGCCAGCGATGTCTGTCTCGCTGTCCAGGTCTTGTTGTCTTTGAGAGACGTAGTGCTCTTTTTAGATAGGTCTATTTTACCTTTTCTACGGTTTCTAGATTTTTTCCTGTCAGGTGGTCCCATATGACCTCCACCCCATAGGCCAGGATTGGCAAGATTTTTGTGTTGAATAATTTCATGGCTGTTTCTAGACTGAGTAAACGGATGTTTTTGATGTCCTGTATTGCTATTATTGCTTGGGCTGCACGCTCTGTTGTATGTTTTGTGAAGCATTTGGCTGTTGGTTGCAATGTAACTCCTAGGTATTTAAAGTCTGATGAGATTTTTATTTTTGCCCTGTGATGCTGATTTCCGCATTCTTGGGTGTTTTGCCTCCTTTTCTGAAAATTACCATTTCTGTCTTTGTTATGTTTATGTGTAGTTTGTGTTCACTGCACCAGGCACTTTATTGTAACTAACAAAGTAATCAAAGTAATCACGTACATGTAGGAGCAGGTTGGACAGGCGACTCGCAACTGCCACAGGGCGACCGTTACACCGGTTCAGCAATGCAGACACGGCGTCGCGCGTGTTAAGACGGGCGTTCCAGTCGCGGAGCGGACGACGTTTTTGAACAGGTGTGAAGATCACTGTGTTCCGTTCGAAGAGAGAAAGTGTTTAAATAAACAGCGTGTGCCCTCTAGTGTTGAAGTGCAGTGCAGTGCAGTGCAGTGGTAGGCGTGGCCTCCGCTGTACGGTGGAGTGGCCTAGCCGTAGAGTGGGGGGGGGGGGGGGGGGGGGGCGCCGCGGCGGCGGCGGCGGCGAGTGGCGTCCCGCTGTCTGCTCGCCAGCCGGCCGGCCTTGACTCACCTGAGAGGCAGCCGGCGAGTGGAGTGCAGAGCACAGACCAGCACTGCGGGTCGCCGAGGTCGCGACAAACTCTCGGCCCGTTCCGCCTCTCCCAGTCCGCCTGCCCGACATTCCCCGGAAGTTTCGCTTCCGCCGCTACCGTTCACAGTCACCGGTCCACCAACACACGGAGCTATATCGGTCGGTCGCACAAGGACAGAGCGCTCGCGACTCCCTGCAGGCCACGACACTGCAGTTCTCAGAGAACTACACGACGGAATGTATTCGGTAGCCCCACCCTTGTCCCGAACAGCTAGTGTTGAACATGGACAACAGTAGCCCCACCGTCACAACAACTGGCAAAAATTAGTTTTACTTCGGTTTGTCAACTGTCTCTCTCATACAGGGCGAACCACACAAAAGTTGCACCGCAAATACTGCGGAAATGGAAAGTGCTACCGATGTGCGGTTTTAACAGAATAGCAGGGATTCGTTTTGTTAGCCTATAAATAGATTGCAATAATAACAATAATAATTAGAAACTGTATTTTTATGCAAACATATACTGTTTTGAATAGAACAATGACCATTGACAATAACAGACTAAAAGTAGGGTAAATCAGAATGGAAGTGCTAGTTGCTGAATGATTCTAGTGCGAGTCGTTTACAAGAGATCGTAATCTGACAAGTTTCCACACCGACACTTAAGAGCCACTCGTCCAGCGTATTTGCTAGGTACGATGTTGTTATATGTTTGCTTGCAGTGTCCATTTCTGTTCCCTGAGTGCCTTGCTACTTGCTAGACAGTGTGTCACAGCCCGAGTAGTGGGTCCTGAGCCGGCCGCCGGTGGCCGAGCGGTCCTAGGCGCTTCAGTCTGGAACCGCGCGACCGCTACGGTCGCAGGTTCGAATCCTACCTCGGGCATGGATGTGTGTGATGTCCTTAGGTTAGCTAGGTTTAGGTAGTTCCAAGTTCTAGGGGACTGATGACCTGAGATGTTAAGTCCCATAGTGCTCAGAGCCATTTGAACCATTTTGAGTGGGTCGTGAGTGTACGATGATATTTACCAATCCATAACAAGCCGACAAGCTCATGGTGTATGGAGAGAGCAGAAAGAATGATGCAGTTCGTTCTTGTACGGTGTCCGCGACAAGATATCGCAAATGACGTCATCCGTCTCGTTACTTATTTATCAATCTCTCCAACCAGTTGCGCGAACGTGGTAGTGTGCAACAACTACACAACGTAATAAAAGGAAGAAAGTGTGGACAGAAGAGGGAAAAATTAATGTTCTCGCTGCTGTCGCAGTCGATCCGCGCGTAAGCTCCCGCACAGTCGCACGCGGATATAACGTGAGGCAAGCGTCTTACGCATTCTCCATCGACATAGGTTCCATCCCTATCAATCTCTCTCCGTCAAGAGTTGCATGGAAACAACTATGAGAAACTTCTGTACGTGTGCATTAAGACAGGATACTCTAGGTGTACCATTTACCTTGTTATGATGCCGCATTTAGCAACCTTGGTCAACTAAGTCGCCGAAGCAAGCATTATTGCTCTGTTGACAACCCCCGTTGGCTTCGTGTGATGCAACGCCAAGGTCTACGGAGTATAAACGCGTGGTGTGGGACACTGAACCATCATGTCATAGGCCCGTTTTTCATAAACGGACCACCGAACGCGCACACATGTGGCAGCCTCCTGACAGACAGTCTTCCACGGATACTACATGACGTTCCTCTGCAGACTAGGAGGAACTTGCGGTGCCAATGTGACGGCTGTTCAGCCCATAGTGCAGGAAGTACTACAGCATGTCCCCACGAATTGTTTCCAAATCGTTGGGTTGGAAGCAGAGGACTTGTATCTTGGCCGGCCCGTTCCCCGAATTTGCTGCCTGTAGGCTTTTTTCTATGGGGAAAGCTGAAAGACGTCGTCTGCAAGGACATACCAAACTACACCGGATGTTATGCAACGACGTACTATTGCTGCCTGCTGGGACATGTACGCTGAAGTGCTACTTCGTGTGCAGCAGTCGCTCCATACCAGACTGGAAGCGTGTACTGCGGCCGCCGATGGTCATTTTGAACACAACCTGTGATGGTCAATTGTCTTGTTACCGTACTGCTCAGAATAAAAAAAAATCTTGAAATGTGAGTTCTTAAGGGACCAAACTGCAGAGGTCATCGGTCCCTAGGCTTACACACTACTTAAACTAAACTATGCAAAGAACAACACACACACCCGTGACATGGCGCCTCTAACCACGCGGTCTCAGAATCCAAGTGGCTAGCGTACGCACCGGTGTTGTTCTTTAGTGTGTTCCACTACAGGTATTGTACACGTGTCGGCGAGGTAACTTTTCAAAATACGGCATCTCGTAAACGACTCGCACTACAATACTGCAACAAACATTCCTCACATTCAAATTTGCCCTATTTTTACTTTGTTAATGTCAATAGGCATTCTGCCATTTAACAAGTGTATGTTTGCACAAAAACACACTTTCTAAGAACAGGGTGTTTATAAATGAATATGGGGGTTTTAACGCTTTATAATATTTACTACATTAAACTTACAGTTATAAATGATATATTAAATGAAACAGCAACTCAAACAGTTTTACCAAGAACCTTACAAATGGTCAATGTGAGCACCATTTGTCACATGGCACACATCAAGTCTGGATAGGCCGCAAGGGGCCCAATGACAGGGCTTGCTTTGCATGGCCTTCATGTTCACCCGACCTAACGCCATGCGATTTTTTCCTTTGGGGCTTCATCAAGCATCGTGTGTACGTGCCTCCGCTACCAGCAGACCTCCCTGATTTAAGAAACCGGATTGAAGCAGCTGTTGCTACAATCACGGAAGACACACTTATCAACGTTGGGGAAGAAATTTACCAATTTTTCTCCATTTTTGTTTGTTCTCGTGTGGGCCATGTGTTTGCCTGTCATGTCTTGGAATTTTCTTTCCTTGATGAACTGGGTATTGAAATCCCCTAGTAACATTTTATTTCATTCTTGGGGATTAGACTTCATGTGTGCCATGTGACAAATGGTGCTCACATTGAACATTTATAAGGTTCTTGGTAAAACTGTTTGAGTTGCTCTTCATTTGACATATCGTTTATAACCGTAAGTTTTACATAAAGCGTTAAAACTCCGATATTCATTCATAAACACCCCGTATTATTACAATCTGTAGATTGGCTAACACTGCAAGCCCGTCACTACCAATCCGTTCTGTGAAAACCGCACACCAATAGCACTTTCCATTTCCGCAATGTTTTTGGTGCAAGTTTTAGGTGATTCACCCTTTGCATCGCGCACACTCTGCCAGCTTTGCCTCCTTTCCAAAAACTAACCATCTTAAAACTGCGAGATGTGAAGACCTACCCTTCCACGTACACACACACCACGCTCCACCACCTTCTTATGTACGTCAGAACCATCAGAGTTAGCGACACGATGTCGCATGAAGAAAAATTACGCCATCTTTTTAAACGAAACTTGGCGCGTCGAGCGACGTATCCTGGAAAGCAATACCGACCAGTATTTAAAGTGTACTCATCGCAAACTTCAGCCGAGCCCATAAACAACTGCCGCACTGCTACACAAACAGCTCTAAAGAGCCACTCTGCAAACATAAGTTTTCAACGAGTGGCCGACTGCACATCGTTAACGGAGATCCGAGTGTACGTAGTACTTCTCAGATGTCTGAGTGGCTCTGAGGCTTTTTCAGTAACAGGACCCATTAAGCTGTCCTGAACAGCGAGTGTTCAACACGGACAACAGTATCTAAAGTAGTGACACAGGGAATGTGATAGGACCCTCTTGTTCTATGTGTGTGTGTATGTATGTATGTATGTATGTATGCATGTATGCATGCATGCATGTATGTATATAACTGATGTGATGGATAGAGTCAGCAGCTGACACTGTAGCGAAAGCGGAAGTGTCGTTGATGAGTGATTGTAGCAGGACAAACGATCATCAAGACAATTTCTGTCTGGTGTGATTAATTGCAGCTTGTCCTAAATGCAAAAAATTGCACCTTTATTCCAGTGAGAAGCAAAAAACAAACCTCTCACGTTCGAATACAGTGTTAGTGGTTTGGTGCTTCAAATAGTCACAACGACTAAATATCGGGGCGTGACGTCGCAGAGCGATATCAAATGGAACGGGCACGTAAGGTCGTTAGTAGTGAAGGCGGACGGTCGAACTTCGATTGCCTGGGGGAATTTCAGGAAACAACACTTCATCTGCAAATGAAACCGCGCATAGCACACTGGTGCCAGCCATTCTTGAGTATTGCTCGACCGTTTGCGATCTCCAGAAGATCGGATTAAGGAAAAATATCAAAGTAATTCAGAGGCGTGCTGTTAGACTGTTTGCCAATGGAATGAGAAAAGAAGTGACGAGTACTGGTACAGGGTACTTCCTGCCAAACACCGTATCGTGACTTGCGGAGTATGCATATAAATGTGGTATAAAGTGAGGTGAGAAACGAATTTTGCTCAAGTAACAAGCTTTGCGCAAAAGGCACGTGGCAAACTAAAGACCACTGTCTAATCTGTCTTCAAACGTAATGAACAGACTGACTGGCTGGTCAAAGATTGTCACGGTATCACAGCCCGTCTAGTAAGGAATGTTTCTTATCTAGAATTCTGCGCCGATAACAGAACACAATAGCTTTAGCCTCACGTGAAAGGTTGGGTCTCAAGCTTCAGCTTCTTGCACACAGGAAGAAAATTTATTGTTGTCAAACGCAGTCTCCAAATTACACGTCAGTACCAGCATGTATCGAAAAGATGCTACTACTGAACTTCATAACGCTACACAGGAAAGCGGTTTGTTCATATACAGTGGCATACTCTTATGTACGACGAGAAGTATGATCACTGAAATATTTAACGGCTGCTGCAGGTGGTAGTCCGATTCTGTGAGAGTAGGCCTACCAAAAGCGACTTATCGAATGGAAGTATTACGCTTGTGTGCGAATTAGCACTCAGCAGGCATATCATGTTTTCACAATGAGACGCATGACAGACTTCGTCAGATTCACGTCTGTAACGACCCATTTGTTTGTGAAGTAAGAGCGCGATCGGCATTACACACATATGGTGAAAGTTATCGCCATAGTTCTTCCACATCCCAATAGAAGGAACCGGGAACCTTTATTCTTCAGGGAATGTCCATAAAGCATTAGTTTACTTTTAATTCTTTACTCAAATACACAAGAACAGACACGAGTGCTGTTTAAGCACCGCGTTTTGAGGACCCTCCGTTTCTCAGTAGCCGCCTCAAACGTCCGAAAATGATCCATTCTGCGGCGTCTAAATGTACGGGGAAATCAAAGGCATTTGTACAAATGTGTGCAACACGCTATAAACTGGTAAAGAACGTGGATAACGTCAAGAACGTGGCTCAATCGGGAAAGCGTCTCCAAAAGAGAAAATAATGACTGCTAACATCTTTTTGGGAAACCAGTTCTTAACATAGCGGTAAGCGCAAGAAAAATTCACTTTGTAACAGCGGTCAACGCAAATTCTACGCATTTGGAGATCTTCTCCACGTGACTATGCGGAAAACTTCGTTTCAAGTATGCCTCACACATGGCATTTTTCTGTTGTTCATATATGACATACGTGTATGTCTTAGTTTGTTGTCAGATATATCTTTCTACAAGGTAACGCGTTCACGATCTTTCTAAACGGACTGTTGGTCCATCCAAAGATTTTCGCGGCATTTTATAGATCAAGAGAAAATATGACGATTTGTGTATATAAAAAATTGCTGCTCAGATTTACGGATTATGAATGAGACCATCGCAGTCTAAGAGTGGAATTTCTTCGGCACTTGTATCACACCTGAACGAACCGAACTAGGAGATTCTGTGCTACTACCTGCGTTATCCGTTTGACTCGTTTCGCAATGATTAACACTACGTATAGAAACAAAAGACTTGGAAAAGAAAAAAAATCTTAATGTAAAGCTGTGCTGTGTAAGCAAGGTGCCACAAATACACTTTGTCAAATTTTACAGTGTTTAATTCGTTACTGGTTGGGAACATTCTGTAGTCCACCACCCATTTTTCCAAATGGACTAAATCGAATGTTTTGCACGTGTTGTATATCGTAGTATCTTTCAGGATACAATTGAGTCGTCAGTTGCAAATATATTTATATTATACTTTGCCGGTATCGACAAATTAATTTGTCATCTCCGAAAACCTACAAAATTTGGGATATTATATATCTTTAGACCTTGACTTTACATTTATGTAAAGTATAAAAAGTATATAACAGAAACTTACTTGGTTGGGCAGATGTCAATATCTTATTCATAGAAGGATAATGCCATTGTGTGTCCATGTGATTATATGTGATTATTTTAAAGACAGATCGACAGTTTATGGTAACTGAATCGTATCTACATATGTTATGCTAGGCGCAAGGTACATATGTAGACGCATATATAAAAATATAACCATGGTGTATAAAGGAATTATATACAATACATTTGAAAAAACATAGCATATAGTTGTAATATACACAAGGAATGGGCTAATTTTCACGTTTTTAACGCGAGTTTATCATTCTACAAATCTTTTGAATTTAGGCAAGAATTTTATATTTCAAATTGTGGATACTTCGTAGTATGTTACGTATTATGCTTATGGGCGTCCGCAGACTTTTACAGAGAGTTGTGTGTGTGTGTGTGTGTGTGTGTGTGTGTGTGTGTGTGTGTGTGTGTGTGAGGGGGGGAGGACTGGAGGGGGGTATGACTGCATAATTGTAATTTTTGATATACAGTAAATGAGTTGGTCAGTTTCGGGACATGTCATGGCAAAAGAGATAAATGGTGACACAAAGAATTAGTTATATCGTAGAGAACTGATGGTTGTCCACTCACTTCCAGAAGTAAATGAGGAACAAGCTGCGACATCGTCGCGAAAAAACAGTGACCCGTATATGTAATAAGTTTCCTTTAATTTACGTCTATCGTCACAAACTTTTTGTTAACAGATTACCGGTTTCGGTCTTTAATGACCATCATCAGATCTTTTTCATAAAAACAAAGTCCTACTGTACTGCAGCCATAGTGGCATCGTCAAATGTTAAATGCGGAATCAGCGCCAGCATCGTCAAATATATATGTAAATACATTTAAACAGTAGTACTACTGACAACATGACTTTTACATGTGATGTTATTTATATGTATTTGACGATACTGGTGCTGATTTCGCATTCAACATTTGACGATGCCACTACGGTTGCAGTACATTAGGACTTTGTTTTTATGAAACAGATCTGATGATGGCCATTAAAGACCGAAACCGGTAATCTTTTAACAAAAAGTTTGTGACCATAGACGTAAATTAAAACTCTCCAACCAGGGATGAAGTCGCACATGCCATAAACGATCTGAAGAATAATAAGGCAACTGGAGAAGATGGTACAGCAACCGAGATGATAAAGTGGGGAGGCAACAAAGCAATAGACAACATGACCAACATAATTCACCAGATGTGGAGAACAAAGAAGTTGCCAGAAGGATGGAAGAATGCAATTGTAGTACCAATACACAAGAAGGGGGACAAGAGAGATGCAAACAACTACAGAGTAATATCGCTACTAGAGGTCGGATACAAGGTGCTGTCAGAACTATTGCTCAAGAGGGTAGAAGAAGAGGTAGAAAGTACAGCTGGCGACTACCAAGCGGGTTTCATGAAGGGAAGAGGTTGTGTAGACGAGATATTTATCCTGAAGCAACTGATAGAACATAGGGCCTTAAAGAACAAAAAGACAGTAATAACCTTCGTGGACGTCACAAAGGCATATGACTCCATCGACAGACAGACTCCTGTTAGGATCCTGAAGAACAGAGGACTTGATGGAACTACACAAGAACTCATAAAAGAAATTCTGACAGACACAAAAGCAAGGGCGAGATTCAGAGGAGCACTGTCACAAGAATTTGAGATCAAGACTGGTGTTAAACAGGGAGATGGATTGTCACCATTGTTGTTCAGTATAGCAGATCAGGCAGTGGAGAGCAAGAAACTAAAGACCCATGTGGGGGACAAAAAGGACAACAGAGCTCAAGTGGACTGCCTAGCCTTTGCAGACGACATAGCAATAGTAAGTGAGACGGAAGAAGACGCAAAGACACAACTCGACGACTTAAGTAAGGTAGCCAGAAAGGTGGGACTGAGGGTCGCCCATAACTAGACAAAGACATTAAACACCACTGCAAACAGGGAAACACCGGAAGGCACTGAGCAAATGGTGGACAAATTTAAATATCTGGGAGAATTTATAACAGGAAGGAACAGGAGCAAGGAGGGAATAACAAAGAGGATAAACAAGATGAGGTCAATCTTCTGTATGGCGAGAGAGATATACAATAAAAAGAATACATCCACAGAGGCAAAGATAAGCCACTACAAGGCAACGGTGAGGAATGCAGTGTTATATGCTGGTGAGACGATGACACTTGGAAGAAATGGGGCAGAACAACTAGAGGAAGAAGAGACAAAAATACTAGGTCCCAAAAGAGGTGGAGAGAGGTGGACGCGAAGACCTAGGGAAGAACTGTACCGGAACATGAGAACAATATCCGGAGAAATCAGACTCAAAAGGGCAAGGTTTGCTGGGGATGTAGTTAGGATGAGTATGGACAGAATGACGAAGAGAGTGCGGGAAACAACAGGGAGGACAAGGGGAAAGACAGGAACCAAGTGCATTGTTGAACTTCGCAAGGACTGGCTGCAATTGGGGATCAAGGTCGAAGGAAAGGAAAATTGGAGGAACAAATGTACACCGACAAATATGCCGGAGATCAATGACAGAGAAGAATACAGGAAAAGATAGAATGTCACCAGTGGAGCCGCCAGGAGAAACGGAAACTGAAGATCTCGGAAGAAGAGCGGGAGAGGAGAAGAATGAAGAGGTTCTGGGAGGAGAGGAAAATGCAGTCCACGAAGGGGCTACCCGTGGTCCTACAGAGGTCGTAACGCAAGAAGTAAATTAAGGGAAACTTAGTAAATGAGGAACGTGTAATGAATAAAAACTCTGTACTTGTGTACGAAGTTATACTGCCTCCAGTGAATGATCTTTTTAAATATCTTGAAACTTGTTTACAGTAGGGTGACAAAACACGTGCGACGTCGTAAACATACGAGAAACGGTCCTCCGCTGGACAGCTGACGCGGCTCGGGACACCTGCTGCGCCGTCGCAGTTTTTGCGGCTGCGTCGTTCCGGCGAGCGGGGAACGCGTTCCGATCCGCCTTACCGTATAGGGAGGGAGGGAGGGCCTCACCTGAGACTCGCAGGACCCCAGCCCAGCAGGGGGACCAAATCTGGCCCTGCGCGGCTCACCTCACCTCACCTCGCCTCGCCTCGCACACCCTTCCTTATAGAGCGCGCTGCGCCGGCGAGAACATCGCGCGACGCGGACCGCCCCCTGCGCGCAGATTTTTTTTTTTTTTTGGCAGCAGTGACTGCGCAGAACCAGTTCTGCGACCCCTGGGGCGGGAGCCAAGCCGCTGCCGTCCCTCGCTGCTGCTGCTGCTGCTACGTTCTCAGCACTGCTGTTGCGACTCCCGCCACGCACGGGCCATCCTGCGCTCCCACTTCGAGCCAGTTGCCGCCTCTGTTAGCGCATTCCTAGTAATCCTGCGAGACGGCGTCGGTGTCTGCACCTGCTGTCGGTTAGTCACCACAAGACGGGACGTAACGCCTACGCCTCTCACCGCAGAAACTGGTGACGCCAGCCTAGTTGTTAACCCTCCTGTGGGGAAGACTACGGTAGATGGTAGAACACAGCATGGCTGAGTCAGGCTGTATACGCGGACGAGGAAAAAAAATTCCCGGATTTCCCAGTTGAAAATACACTTTCTCCCGGATGAAAATACACTTTTTCCATGTTAAGTAACAGTAGACTTTTCCTCGGAACTGCAAAACTTATTAATCCTTTCGGTGGCTGTGGTTTTATACACTGGCGTAGAATTTCCCAGCACTTTAGAAAACAACATTCAGGGGAAAAAAACACGTTTTGGAAAGATGTCTGAAGTGCAGTAACATGTACACTGCACATTTTCGTATTACGAAAGTATAAATTCGAATTCCACCTAACATCACATGTTACTTTCCGAAGGATTGAAATCGAGACTGCAATGCGCTTTTGTGAGCCAGTCGTAGCTCATGACAAGCGATTTCGCTAGCTGATGACAGCGGATATATAGAACATAGGACACTTGATGTAGTCAGCCAATAGCAACATCACTTAAGTAGCGGGAACACACAAATAGGAAAAGGTAATGGTTTAAATTAGTATACAGTTGCTACAAGAAAAGAAAAGCTTTTACGTATAATATTGGTCTCTAAAATTAATAATCTGCAAGAGAAGTCAAGCTTTCACACATAATGTTGATCTATTTTGAGCGTGTTACACTTTAAGAAACATCACTGTCTTCCTAAAGGCTTTGACACATTTTGCTGTTGGCAGACGCTTGTATGAGCACTGTCTTTTGTTGTTGTACCTGGTGCATTTCCATTGCAACTTAAGTTTTATTTTCGTTTTTTTTCTCTCGTTCGTTTTTTATTGCTGCAGTATTATTCTGCAGTAGCGAGATACGGTAATATTCTTTGTTAGAGTACTGTTTCATACCAGTCACAGTTACAAAAATTTAACTGAAAACTAAAACGATGAAAAAATCCTGGAATTCTAAAACACTCCCGGGTTTATCCCGCTTTTCTGCCGGAGGAAATAATTCCCGGGTTTTTCCCGGATCTCCCGGTTGTCCCGGGTCGTATACACCCTGCTCCGTAGAGAAGACAGGCGATCTTCTGCTGTTTCTGCAGGTGACTCACTTCAACCAGCACTAGGAACTATTCTTGAGAAAAACCGACTCACACAGTACCGAAGCATTTAACCACGTCGTCACCAGTTACGAATCTTGCAAAAGTAGCTCAATCGTCTTTTCCGAATTTTTCACGAGCACTAGCCTCTGCACTAATATTCCGGAGCACATCGTAAACCCATCCACATCGTACTTATGCCACAGTCGAACACGACTTACGGGCAGCTTCTTGTCGAGAAGCGCGAAAAAAAAAAAAAAAAAGGTGGCGTATTATTTCGTTAAAATGGGGATTTCACCTCTATTGTACATACTTTCATATATCAAAAACGTTTTTTAATCTCATAAAAATTCAAAATGGCGCTTGCAGGCCTATTCAGAGTACGCGCCTCACGGCGTGTCCTGGTTTGAACGAAGCGTTGTGTTCCTGAAAATCATAAAAACAGAAAATCCTTAAATTAGAATGAATCTGGAGGCCACGACGATGCAGTTTTCAAAAATACCTCCGAAAGACAAAAGGCAGCTATTTGAAAAAAAGATGGCAATTTCTTGGCATGTTTTTTTTCTAAATCCACAGATTTAAATAAATATTTAAAATTCAAATAAAAAAGCTCTTGCTAAGGCCCCATAACTGTAACCATATTTCATTTAAAAGGTCAAATGAATCGGTTAATCGACGGACGATATAGACCGCTTCGCGCGCTCAAAAATGATGTTTCGAGATAAAATACGTGTAAAGTTTAGAGTTATAAAAAAAAACGTTGCTTCGAAACCTGCTGTTAATCTGCGGTCTCAGGAGCGCAGAGTCACCCTTCCTCTCTTCAGACATGCTCCCTTTTTTTTCCAGTCCCGACACACGTCACAAACTGAGACACTCCTCGCGCCGCGACCGCCGCGCGTTTCGTGCCACGTAACTCCGCCAAGTTTTTGCCGGTCCTGCCTCTCTCAGTTCCTAAGACGTCCAGAATATACGAATAACGATCGCTGGATGTACCTGCAACTATACATTCTAATATTTTAACCATTTTTTCCCCACAATGAAGATGTTTCGATGCCACTTTCCAAATGTTAGTTCGTGTTGAAGCCATTTTGCATATTGGCAACGGTGCGTCTTTTAAGCAAATATTCACTGGTCAGAAATTCGTGTACTGTCTAGCTCGTACAGCTGACTATTTTCCATTCAACGCGCTGTAGCTTCTAAAATACTTTCACAGTCGAAAAAATCTTTTTGCAGACATTCTCTACACACTACAGGGATGTGGGGAGTTCTGGGAGCGAGTGTATGCCGCCATACCCGCTCATCTGTCGCCAAAATTCCCCGCGAGATGTGTGAAGTTACTCTGCGTGAATACTTTCTGTACTTAATGATAGTGTGTGCTGAATCCCTTTGAAGTCCTAATTGTCAAATACTTTTGCCATTTGGTATATAATAGCAATCTTGTTTCCATGTTAGTAGTCAGAGGGGAATTCCGCTGCCAAGATTGAAAACCGTAAGCACTTACCAAAATGTTCCCACATCGGTTAAGTGTAACCCATTTAGTAATTTTTCTACTTATTTCCTAGAATATTCTGCTCTTCCACATCACTCGCTACCGTAGAAACCGGCCGAATGTCCTACGAGCCAAGTAAGTAGCAATCTTCTTATTAAATTTTCCTCGAGGCATTCGAGTGCGCCAGCCGCTGTGGACGAGCGGTTCTAGGGGCTTCAGTCCGGAACCTCGCCGCTGATACGGTCGCAGGTTCGAATCCTGCCTCGGGCATGGATGTGTGTGATGTCCTTAGGTTTGTTAGGTTGAAGTAGTTGTAAGTTCTAGGGGACTGATGACCTCAGATCGTAAGTCCCATGGCGCTTAGAGCCATTTGAACCATTTAAGTGCCATCCTTATCTACGATAATGATGGAAGCTGAATAAATGAATTAAACGCTGGGATGCTATTCCAATGCCGGAGAGCCCTGGCAATAGTGACGATCTACGAGGAAAATAAACTGAAGATATGAACCCAAGTTTGTGGTGGAAAGTGCACTGGAATGGGGTAGTCGATGCAGCAACGTTAGGTATAGTGCCGTGGTGCTGTAATGGTCAGCATTTCTCTGTAGTAAGCAAGTCCCGGCCGTCCTACAAATTTTAATCCATTTATTCAGCTTTCATCATTATGGTAAATAAGTAGCAATTCGCAAGTGCTACAACAAAATGTTTACTACTAATTTTCCAAAAAAATGGTTCAAATGGCTCTGAGCACTATGGGACTCAACATCTGAGGTCATCAGTCCACTAGAACTTAGAAGTACTTCAACCTAACAAAACTAAGGACATCACACACATCCATGCCCGAGGCAGGATTCCAACCTGTGACCGTAGCAGTCGCGCGGTTGTAGACCGCTCGGTCGCACCGGCCGGCCCTAATTTTCCAGTCAGCAGTGATATATCTGAAGGTTTAAATATATTCTGACTTCTGATAAAAATTAGGATCTACTTGTAATGTCACACACGGTTACCAAATCGTTCCGACAGATGAGCCAACTCGTTCCGACAGATGAGCCAACTCGTTCCGACAGATGAGCCAACTCGTTCCGACAGATGAGCCAACTCGTTCCGACAGATGAGCCAACTCGTTCCGGCAAAGAAGCCAACTCGTTCCGGCAAAGAAGCCAACTCGTTCCGGCAAAGAAGCCAACTCGTTCCGACAAAGAAGCCAACTCGTTCCGACAAAGAAGCCAACTCGTTCCGACAAAGAAGCCAACTCGTTCCGACAAAGAAGCCAACTCGTTCCGACAAAGAAGTTGAGAATAATTTGTGTCTTTGAAAAGAGAGTTGGAAGACTGTCGTACGAGCGGTGCTTCTCGAACAAATTAAGCCCTTGACGACTCCTTGTCAGACGGAAACTGAGGGATTCTTCTTGGGGCGGAGTATTTCACGTGAATGCCGAGCTTTGGAATGTTGCACTTATCTCGATGCGGGTACTTTATGAGCTTGTCCCCGCTACACTGTGGGCAGGCTGTGTGTATTTGTGTGTGCAGCCGCTGCCGGTAGCCCGGCGTTGGCAGGATGGAGCCGTCGCCTCGCAGCCTCGCAGACGCGCCACAGGTGTGGCTGCCAGCCTCGCCTTGCAGAGCCGCTACCTGGCGGCCCACGCACATCCGCATCCCGCTCTCAGCTCCCTTCAAATTACACGCATTACGCACCCATCAAGCGGCCGCTCCCGGGGCGAATGCGTGGCCTGTAACTACGTAATGGCCCCGCGATGCGTGGCAATTTACCGCACGCACGCCACGCCCGGTCCGCGGCAGTCTGTGTCGTGTTGTGTTGTGTTCCACGATACGCAGGGGCCTCGTGGCAGCTTCTGTACCCCCACCCCACTGTGGGGAGAAAGCGTCGGGAAGCTGTCTCGCTCCGCTGGGCTCCTCTTACCGCAGAGCAAGTGTCTCACTTTTGGACCCATCAGCGCGTTTTAGATTTTCAGTACGGGCATATATTTGCAATGTTTGAGGAAAAAATTTGATCCTGCTCTCTACGTAGAAGGGCAGGCCACGACGTTTGGAACGCGGATTTACTGAAAACTTCGTACACTCGTAGTACTCCATTAGGACAACAAAATGTGTAAGCAGTAGCGCGCACTTCTCAGGCGTTATTGAGAAAATCGCACCATGATAATTTCGACCGTCAAATGTTGTCAAATATATACACCTGTGCGTGGCCGTTTTTACCAGGAACGTCGGCAGCTCGTGGTCTCGCGGCAGCGTTCTCTCTTCCCGAGCACGGGGTCCCGAGTTCGATTCCCGGCGGGGTCAGGGATTTTCACCCGCCCCAAGGTGACTGGGTGTTGTTGTGTCGTCTTCATCATCATCACCCTTTATCCCCATCCCAGTCGGAGGAAGGCAACCGCAAACCACCTCTATTAGCCCTTGCTTAGTACAGCAGTGCGGGTCTACCGCATCGAACCCATACACTCTGTCAAGACGCATGGGATTTCATTTCCAATATCGTGTCACCCAATTCTCATGATGGTTCTCTCAGTAAGGGCACACTCCATTACAGCAGCGCCGGCATGAGTGGCCGAGCGGTTCTAGGCGCTGCAGTCTGGAACCGCGCGACCGCTACGGTCGCACGTTCGAATGCTGCCTCGGGCATGGATGTGTGTGTGTTGTCCTTAGGTTCGTTAGGTTTAAGTAGTTCTAAGTTCTCGGGGACTGATGACCTCAGAAATCGGTCAGAGAGTTAGCTGCCCTCTGTAATAAAAAAACTGAGTTAATGGATCAACGACGAACTGAAACGGGTGTCTTGCGACGTCCGCCCCGAGCAGATAAAACGAACAAAATGAGATTTAAAAAAAAAAAATGTGGTTAGCGTTCATACCCCGTAATCGCTGGGTCGCTGGATCGAGTCCCACTAGTCAGTGTTCTTTTTTTTTTTTTAATTTCCAACACAGTCATTTTCTTTGCTATTTATATTACAGTTGTTGTAATGGGAAAAATACGTGTAATCGGATGAACTTTTATTAAATTTACAATGTTATTTGGAAGTCTACAAATTTTTTCTATCAGAAATAATATAATATTCATAACTACCAACTAGTAAACGACCGAACGCATAAAGTGATACTGAAAATGTATGCTTGTCCATTATTTGAGAAATCCCTTATACCTGGAAGGAGCCCGAAACGACTTGTTACCTCCAAGTTTTGACCGACACAGACGGCTTTCGAAAGATGTACAATGAATCGCCGCTTTCGACATTACGATTACAACTTGCGGGATGGTATTTTTCGTAAAAACATGAAAAACGAAGTTAAACGGCACTAGCTGCATTGAATAAATGCTATGTTTCCGCACACGCAAGGTGTTTTGAGGTTTTCCGTGGAAAAACAAACCTCGTTAACATTTTCAAAAACCTCTCTTTCAGCCGATAATTTGGAAGAAAACCATGCATAGCGCAGAATTTCCTTAAATATCGGCGCTGATGATTGGTCATGCAGTATCGGATGTATTTTAATACCGTTTTCACGAGAAGCAACTTCTCGTTCTCTTTCGATTAAATACGAACAATTTTGAAGACACGGACAGGCATACATTTTCACTATCACTTTATGCGTTTCGTCGTTTACTAGTCGGTAGCTATGAATATTACATTATTTGTGATAATAAAAACATTGTAAATTTAATAAAAGTTCATCCGATTACACGTATTTTTCCCATTACATCAACTGTAATATAAGTAGTAAAGAAATTGACTGTGTTAGAAGTTTAAAAAAACTGACCCGTGGGACTCGATCCAGGACCCAGCGATTACGGGGCATGAACGCTAACCACTCGGCTGCCGGCGCTTCCTGGTAAAAACGGCCACGCACAGGTGTATGTATTTGACGATCGAAATTATCTTGCAATTTTCTCAATAACGCCTGAGAAGTGCGCGCTACTGCTTACACATTTTGTTGTCCTCATGGAGTACTACGAGTGTACGAAGTTTGCAGTAGATCCGCGTTCCAAACGTCGTGGCCTCCCCTTGTTAGACTAAACAGTTTCACTAATGTCTAACACTCAGGGGAAAAAAAATAAATTATATCGGCTGTCTGACCGTGCGCGATTGACAACGATTATGCCGAGGTGGATACACCAGTTCCCGTCGGGTCACAAAAGTTAAGCAACGTCGGGGATGGCCATTAGTTGGATGGGTAACCGTCCGGGAACGCTGCGTGATGTTCACAATTTCTGTTCGCTTTTACGGCAGAGGGGGTAGGACGGATGGTGACGTGGTGGCGGCGTAAAGTTCCTGATCACCAGACTTGGCGCCATTGTCCTCGACCACATTCTAACCTCTCCGCGATGTCTCATGAAATGACCGAAGGCGACACCGTTGATGGTGTTCTGTCCGTCGGGTGGCGACGTTAAGCTTCTTGGACTCCTTGGTGCTATTCGAGAGGGGTAGGTTGTGTGTCGACACCGCATTTCACTCCCTTTTCTCATCATCATACAAAGCAAAAATGACTGCACATCATTACAGTCATCCAGACTTAACAGATACACTTACACACACACAGCTCTCACTGCGGGCGCGGTGCACAGCAAAAACTTTTGCAAACACGCGGCTGAACTTGCCCTTCGCGAGCCTCCCAGCTATTCATGCCCAACGACTTTACTTTTACCGCGTGACTCCTTAACCTAGCCCAGAAAACATGTAAAATCACCTCTAATATTAGTCTCTGCGCCAGAGACAACAGTAGGCAATGAGTGAGCGAAGTAAAAATGCAGTTGCTGAATTTTCCATTATAATTATCCGGGCTGTTATGCCGTGGTCGGTTGATGAATTCTGTGGTGATTCCTAACGTTTCGTCTCCGACTGCGGGAGACATCTTCAAGGGGGTCCGTAGCTTGATGGAAGGTCCAACACACACACACACACACACACACACACACACACACACACACACACTGGCTCGCTACTGACTGCCGCTGAATTCCGTGTCCGCGCGCCCCCGCGCCGCGGCGTGACGTCACGTGTTTTGAAAACGTCAGTGCAATTTGCCGCTGTCCGTCGCCGTCGATCGCCGTTGCCATCACCCAGTAGTGGACGAGTGGTACACACCTTCTTTAACACCGGCATCCATAACCGTTTAATTTGACGCCCTCCTCCTTTCGGTTGAAATTATTTGGGTGTTTAGCGATTTCGATTGCCTCCCTGTATAGCCTTTCGTAGTATCCGCTCGTGGCCGCTAGTACTTGCGTCTCCTCGAAACGAATATTGTGGTTCCCTGGCTGGAAAGCATGCTCCGCAACAGCTGATCGTTCCGTTTCTCCTCTTCTACAATTTCCCTTGTGCTCTTCCAAACGTTTAGAAACAGTTCTTTTGGTGGTACCCACATAAACGTTGGGAATCACCACAGAATTCATCAACCGACCACGGCATAACAGCCCGGATAATTATAATGGACATGATATTTCCGGCCGTGATAGTTTACATTTTAGTTGCTGAATTGTTTAGTATTTGTAGTTTCGCAGTATATTGCAGAAAGAGTGTGGTACCTCCGAGGTGAAAAGGGGGGGGGGGAGAAACAAACACACACACACACACACACACACACACACACACACACACAGAGAGAGAGAGAGAGAGAGAGAGAGAGAGAGAGAGAGAGAGAGAGAGGGGGGGGAGAGAGAGGGAGAGAGAGGGGGGAGAGGGAGGGAGGGGGGAGAGGGGGGAGAGAGGGGGGAGAGGGAGGGGGGAGAGGGAGGGGGGGAGGGAGGGAGGGATGGAGGGAGGGGGGAGGGCCTTGCCTTCTCTGGTGAAATGGTGAGCTTCTCGGATGTTCTCAGGAAGCTCTTTCGCGATCTCAGCCGTTGCTGTGGTGGATTATGTCCGTGCAGTGGATGGGCACTGTCCTGTTCCACTTTCAGTCTCTCCTTGTTGGCAGCCACTGTTCTGCGTACCCATGGTGGCGTTTTTCCAGCCAGGCAGTAGAGCGTATCAGTTGGGGTAGGTGTTAAGCAACCTGTGATCGACCTGCAGGTTTCGTTGACAGCAATGTCTATTTGTTAGAACAACGTAAAAATCCATTATGTTCATTTTTAAATTTATCTTTACAATAGTAGTTTCTCGTTTTAATATGTTTGTACATTTTAAAAAATTAGACACTTTCAAGATACATGTTTTGGTAAATATTGTCCCTAATTGTCGCACCGTACCAGCTGCTAAAAGGCGTCTCAACTTCACCCATAACTGTATCAATTTGACCCAGACTGGTTTGAATTGATACATCTGGCAAAGTTTACAAAATATTTTTTAGACATCACAAACTTATTTTTATAAAGCTTTGAAATATAGCAACTGATGGTCAAATAGTTATAGTACCTAATTACGTTGCATTCGTTTCAGTACAGTTATAGAGAAAAAATA
Source organism: Schistocerca piceifrons (assembly GCF_021461385.2). Lineage (NCBI taxonomy): Eukaryota > Metazoa > Arthropoda > Insecta > Orthoptera > Acrididae > Schistocerca > Schistocerca piceifrons. Next base: position 23,426,125 of record NC_060138.1, read on the forward strand.
CGAAAACTAGAAAGTAAAATGTGTAACAATTAGACCCGGTCTCCCTACTTACTTTCTGACAACGCCTCGTAGCGGAGGAGAAAAGAGGAACGTGTCGCAGCACGTGAGCCTAATGTGGGAAAAAGTGAGCTAGGATGGTGGTGGGTTGTAACTAGAGGCAGGCAGGCAGTCAGCCAGCCAGTCAGTCGGAGTGACACAGGAGGTGAAGTATGCGCAGCACGCGACGCCGGTCGGGTCGCGCCAGTTCAAATCCGCGCACGCCGACCTGGACCGAGGGCGGCACCGCGACCTGGGCGCCCGGGGCGGCCACGGGGGGCAACTGGCTCAACGAGGCGGGCGCCGGCCTAATACGGCGAGCAGAGCGGCCCCCACCCGCTGCAGCGCCCGGCCGCCTCCCACGGCCCCGTCCGCGCGGGAGCCTTGTAAGGCGGGTCCACCGGCGCCGGGCCGGGCTTCCGCCTCCAGCCCCAACGACTCAGCTCACTTTACTGCACTACAGAGCCAAAGAAACTGGTACACCTGCCTAATATCGTACAGGGCCCCCGCGAGCACGCAGAAGTGCCACAGCACGACGTGGCGTGGACTCGACTAATGTCTGAAGTAGTACTGGAGAGAACTCCCACCACGAATCCTGAAGGGCTGTACGTAAATCCGTAAGAGTACGAGGGGGTGGAGACCTCTTCTGAACAGCAAGTTGCAAGGCATCCCAGATATGCTTAATGATGTTCATGTCCGGTGAGTTCGGCAGCCAGCGGAAGTGTTTAAACTCACAAGAGTATTCCTGGAGTCACTCTGTAGCAATTCTGGACGGGTGGCGTGTCGCATTGTCCTGCTGGAATTGTCCAAGTCCGTCGGAATGCACAATGGACATGAGTGGATGCAGGTGATCAGACAGGATGCTAACGTACGTGTGACCTGTCAGTCGCATCTAGATGTATCAGGGGTCCCACATAACTCCAATCGCACACGCCTCACACCATTGCAGAGCCTCCACCCGCTTGAACAGTCCTCGGCTGACTTGCAGGATCCATGGATACATCAGGTTGTCTCTGTACCCGCCCATTTCCATCCGCTCGATACAGTTTGAAACGAGACTCGTCCGACCAGGCAACATGTTTCCAGTCATCAACAGTCCATTGTTGGTGTTGACAGTCCCAGAGGACGCGTAAAGCTTTGTGTGGTGCAATCATCAAGGACAGGGGAGTCGGTTCAAATGGCTCTAAGCACAATGGGGCTTAACATCTATGGTCATCAGTCCCCTAGAACTTAGAACTACTTAAACCTAACTAACCTAAGGACAACACACACGTCCATGCGCGAGGCAGGATTCGAACCTGCGACTGTAGCGGTCGCACGGTTCCAGACTGAAGCGCCTAGAACCGATCGGCCACAACGGCCGGCAGGCGAGTCGGTCTTCGGCTCCCAAAGCCCATATCGCTGATGTTTCGTTGAATGGTTCGCACGCTGGCACTTGTTGGTCGCCCAGCACTGAAATCTGCAGCAATTTGCGGAAGGGTTGCACTACTGTCACGTTGAACGATTCTCTTCAGTCGTCGCTGGTCTCTTTCTTGCAGGATCTTTTCCTGGCCGCAGCGGTGTCGCAGATTTGATGTTTTACCGAATTCCTGATAGTCACGGTTCACTCGTCAAATGGTCGTACGGGAAAATCCCCACTTCATCGCTACGTTGGAGATGCTGTGTCCCATCGCTCTTGCGCCGACTACAGCACCACGTTCAAACTCACTTAAATCTTGATAACCTCGCGTTTATAGCAGCAGTAATCGGTCTAATAACTGCGCCAGAAAAAAAAAAAAAAGTTCAAATGAGTGTCAAATCCTATGGGACTTAACTGCTAAGGTCATCATCACTCCCTCAGCTTACACACTACTGAACCTAAATTATCCCAAGGACACACACACACACACACACACACACACACACACACACACACACACACACGCCCGAGGGAGGACTCGAACCTTCCCCGGGACCAGCCGCACAGTCCATGACTGCAGCGCCTTAGACCGCTGCAAGTGAAAAATAGATGCGCGACTTATTTTACAATTGAAATAAATGGTCGTAGCTCCTTCATAAGTTCCTTTAAGAACCATCTATTTTATTTCTTGATGGTCGCTAGTTTCTGACACCTGTGTCCATCTTCAGACCACCCGTATCTTAAGTGCGACAGTACAGGCGATCGCCTACGTACAAAAACTGCCCTTGAAGTGGTCAAAGCGGCACTATGGCTGATTCAACAACAGTAAATCTCCGTCCTATGTGGTGTGTTTACTGTTGCTGAGTCGGCCACAGTGCCGTTTTGATCATCACTGCAGAAGCAGTTTTTGTACGTGGGTGATCGCCTGTACTGTCCCAGTTAAGATACGGATGGGTTGAAAATGGAAATAGGTGTCGAAAACTAGTCACCGTCAAGAAATAAAAAAAGATACTTCTTAATGCAAGTTATGACGGAAAAGTATTATTTAATTTTGGTGTAGATACTATACAGCCAGCACCACACATTAGCGGTAGAGCCAATAATTAAAAACAGGTTGGCTTAAGTACAGGGCTATTACAAATGATTGAAGCGATTTCATAAATTCACTGTAGCTCCATTCACTGACATATGGTCACGACACACTACAGATACGTAGAAAAACTCATAAAGTTTTGTTCGGCTGAAGCCGCACTTCAGGTTTCTGCCGCCAGAGCGCTCGAGAGCGCAGTGAGACAAAATGGCGACAGGAGCCGAGAAAGCGTATGTCGTGCTTGAAATGCACTCACATCAGCCAGTCATAACAGCGCAACGACACTTCAGGACGAAGTTCAACAAAGATCCACCAACTGCTCACTCCATTCGGCGATGGTATGCGCAGTTTAAAGCTTCTGGATGCCTCTGTAAGGGGAAATCAACGGGTCGGCCTGCAGTGAGCGAAGAAACGGTTGAACGCGTGCGGGCAAATTTCACGCGTAGCCCGCGGAAGTCGACGAATAAAGCAAGCAGGGACCTAAACGTACCACAGCCGACGGTTTGGAAAATCTTACGGAAAAGGCTAAAGCAGAAGCCTTACCGTTTACAATTGCTACAAGCCCTGACACCCGATGACAAAGTCAAACGCTTTGAATTTTCGGCACAGTTGCAAGAGCTCATGGAAGAGGATGCATTCAGTGTGAAACTTTTCAGTGATGAAGCAACATTTTTTCTTAATGGTGAAGTGAACAGACACAATGTGCGAATCTGGGCGGTAGAGAATCCTCACGCATTCGTGCAGCAAATTTGCAATTCACCAAAAGTTAACGTGTTTTGTGCAATCTCACGGTTTAAAGTTTACGGCCCCTTTTTCCTCTGCGAAAAAAACGTTACAGGACACGTGTATCTGGACATGCTGGAAAATTGGCTCATGCCACAACTGGAGACCGACAGCGCCGACTTCATCTTTCAACAGGATGGTGCTCCACCGCACTTCCATCATGGTGTTCGGCATTTCTTAAACAGGAGATTGGAAAACCGATGGATCGGTCGTGGTGGAGATCATGATCAGCAATCAATTCATGTCATGGCCTCCACGCTCTCCCGACTTAACCCCATGCGATTTCTTTCTGTGGGGTTATGTGACAGATTCAGTGTTTAAACCTCCTCTACCAAGAAACGTGCCAGAACTGCGAGCTCGCATCAACGATGCTTTCGAACTCATTGATGGGGACATGCTGCGCCGAGTGTGGGAGGAACTTGATTATCGGCTTGATGTCTGCCAAATCACTAAAGGGGCACATATCGAACATTTGTGAATGCCTAAAAAAACTTTGAGTTTTTGTATGTGTGTGCAAAGCATTGTGAAAATATCTCAAATAATAAAGTTATTTTAGAGCTGTGAAATCGCTTCAATCATTTGTAATAACCCTGTACATGTGGAACACCTACAGTGTTGCCACAAGTTTCCCCGAGTGAAATTCCGTGATATTTCCCCTTTTTTCCAGACAAGTTTTAGCATTTTTCCCTGACTAATTTTGAGGTCTCAAGGCTAAGTGAAGACTTAAGTTCACAATCTCTCTTTGCAGCTGTAGTTCAAGAAAAAATAGTGCAAACGAGGAAATATCTATAAAAAAAACTTGCAAGCAGATGGCGTTTTCCAATGTGAGCAAAAATCTTAGGTACTAACAGCAACATCTTTTGGAAGATGCAAGCCAAATGGTATGTGTGTTTCAGTAAGACCATTGATGTTATTTTGTTTCAATAAAACGAAACAGATTTGGCGACAAACATACGCATTTCCTTGGAGTTGGAAGACTGATTCAAAATACCTTCACTGATTTCAGAAATATCCTCATAAAAAAGGTCTTTTGAAAGAAGTGTATAAGGCGGGGGAGAATTGTGTAAACCAGCACTGTAGGTGACTGCCAATAAAATGTTGGTCTCTATGTTCGTTATTGCCGGTTATTACCACTGTGTTACGTCTATTACTTTACAGGTATTGGGTGATTTTTCTCTCAAGAAATATATGAGTACATAGCGTACAAACCGCCAGCGACTGAAAATCTTCTCCTCCTTATCGTCCATATTTTCTAGTATACAATCCACTTTTGAAGTACCAAAATGTACTAGAACAAATAAAATGTCTGCTAAACGCCACACGACGGCCGGGGTGGCCGAGCGGTTCTAGGCACTACAGTCTGGAACCGCGCGACCGCTACGGTCGCAGGTTCGAATCCTGCCTCGGGCATAGATGTGTGTGATGTCCTTAGGTTAGTTCGGTTTAAGTACTTCTAAGTTCTAGGGGAATGGTGACCTTACAAGTTAAGTCCCATAGTGCTCAGAGCCATTTGAACCATTTGAAACGCCACACTGTACAACATACTTGCGATGAGACAGTCGCAATTCCTGAAATCCATCGTCCATGGTCTCTGGGCTGCTGAGTTTTGGGTCCATGGGCAAACTTCGAAAATCCGCCACATTACATCGCACACAGAAGGACCCAGCCCGCGGGCAGCTCGGGGAGACCAGATCTGATGCGCAGTACGTACACACTAGTAGGAACCGAATTGCTTCAGACACTCGCAGAAACGGCCCTCCGAGACCACATACACACATTCACACAGTCACTCAGACATAACTCATCCACACATGACCGCCGTCTCCGGCCGCTGCATCAACCATCAACAATCTCTGAGAATCAGGTCCAAACAACCCCCCCCCCCCCCCCTTTTCGGCAGCGGCAAGATGTGGTGGCAGCACTGACTGCAAGCTGAGGGGAGTGGTAGGAAGGGGAGAAGCAGTAGTATTGAGGGAGTAGGGGAGCGGCGCACGTATTCAGCTGCCCCAGACAGCGACGATGCATGACACCTCAGTAAACAAACCATCTCACCTACTCAGACAAAAATCACATTTTCTCGTTTTTTTATTCAGATTTCCCTGATATTCCCCAGATTTCCACAACCTGTGGCAACTCCGACATATCAGCCGATAACAGATTACAGTAAGACGTGGCACGTATACTCGCCGTGTTTGCTGTATGTCGTTATCGACATGTATACGAGCATTCGCCGAGGGAGGTTTCAGAGGCCTCGAGCGGCAGCCCTGCTGCTACTGAAACCTCCCCTTAGAAAAATTTGTGAACTACTGGGCTGGTAAACCCCTTACGTTATCTGATTTTCAAACAGCTGAGCAAAGCTGAACGTACTCAGACATTTCGCTCGTTACTTATTCTGATCAACACTAAACTGACACACAATATTTTTAGCGCAACGCAATCTCACTTTCAATAATCTCTACAAAAGAATGGCCGTGACCAACAATAACTTATACCTTTCCCGAATCACTTAACTCACAAAAATCTTCGTTACTCGAACTACTGCAATATAGCGAGCGCCACTACTGCCAGCTAAATAAAAGATTGTAACTACTGAAGGCTGTAACTACTGATAGGCATAGTTAGCAAATGAAAGATTTTGATAGAGAACAAACAATGTATTTACCTTAATAGTGTTCGAAAGTATATATGATCTCAGTTCATGATATCCAGTATTACAAATTTACTCTTTCTGGCGGACAGACGTCCAGATCGTCCGCTCTCAAAATTCTGCCATCTCTCTCCCCACAACCACCACTGCTGGCGGCTCACCTCCAACTGCCAACTGCGCAACGCTACGCGCTGTTCACATACAACTGCGCAACACTACAATAGCGAATAATCCAACAATGCCAACCAGCCAAAGACTGCACACAGCACAGACAGTGATTTACATACAGAGCGCTACGTGACGTTACTGTGGTGTGCGTACTGTAAGACCTTCGGTACACACACCATCAGATCATTTGACTTGTCGCTCTAACGAAGTAGGCGAGTGTCAGCAATATGTCTCGTGGTCTTATCGTGCCATGTTTATCTTCTGCCGTTAGGTCAGACAATAGAAATGCCACTTGCACGCTTACAGTAGCAGATTGACGGTGACCAACTTTAAACAGAACTTGATTAATTTTCACAGACATTTATTAAAACAAAACCAGCATAAAAATAACTTAACTTAGTTCTGGATGCTATGTACAATTGACAATCTGAAGTTCCTTTGGTCTTGGTACGTTAATCTTATTCTCACATATGTCTGATACTTGACAAAGTGTCTATACATTTCCCTTCATGGCTATGTACAGGAATGTGGTAATCTTATTAGGCGCAGACTGAAACTTGAATATAGACTGGTACAGACAAATGCATACTGGTACAGACAAATGCAGACTAATGCAGACTGACTAATCGGAGGTCTGTACACTCGTTATACCACCTCGAGCGTTCAGGTATCACTGCGCGATTGTGATCCGCGAGGAGAAAAGGTTCTACGTTAGCAGCAATCTCAATCTCATTGGTTGCGAGACATATTAGTACGCGGATCGGCGGAAGCAGAATTTGGTCCGTCTCTAATGCAGCGCCACCTCGTAGTGCGGAGACGGACGAGGGCTGCGCCTGCGCTGTTGTGCTTAGCGGGGCGCGCTCTATTGGGAAAGTTGTGTACGCGCTGACTACGCGGAACTATGTACACAATAGTTACCAACATAAAAACCTAAACAGCCTACTTACACTACGTAATAATTAAAAGTTCGTCGGCACCAGAGCTCCTCCATAGAGCCTCCCTTGTACGTTGGCCAAACCACGGCCTGCTAACGTCGAGGCCGCTAGAGACAGCATCGGCTGAGACTCGGCAGCTGCTGTCCCTCCCACGCAAAGCCCACCCCCCTCTTCAGCTTTCCCTTCCCTTCCGTTCCGTTCTTCCCTGCCGTGCCGACATTCCGCGCTCCTCTCGCCGCCGACAGGTACGCCGGGGTCAACGCCCCTGGCGCGAGCCACCAGCCTCCTCCTCGTGAATACGCGGCTCCGGCACGCCCAGTCACTGTGTGAGGAAGGCAGGGCGTCACGTGAGGCACCAGCGCAGCCCGCAGGTGGCGCCAGCGGGGCGCGAGAGGAGGAAAAGCATGGCGCAAGGAAGGAAGTGAGCCTTCTGGCCGACGGCAGACCGAGAACACGAGCAGGTAGCGTCGAAGGCCGCAGGCCTCCACCGCGCGGTACACGACGAACGACGAAACGGTAAAGGGAATCGAGACCGGCTGCCTGAATTTCTCAATTGCGCTTCTCGCGAACGACAGTCGAAGCGTTCAACAGGCACTTATTCCTGAGTACCCCATACGTCCCTGACACGCAGTCGCGGATGTAGACGCCGTCGGGAACGGGAAGACACAAGTAGCGCACAGCAAATGTGGGCGCTTCCGGCGCCAGACCGGAAGTGACGCGGTGCGGATCGTGTCTCTCCCGGCCTGTCACAGCTCTGGCTAGGTCGTGCAGCTGTGAAAGCCTGTGCGACAGTAGGGATACGAACCACGGCACGAGAACAGAGTCTCAGATGTCAAATGTCCTCAGCGCCAAACCTTACAACTCTTGTGAGAACCAGAAAACAATATAGCTCCTATTGTACATTCTCTCTCTCTATTCGTTTGGTCGGTTCAGACTCTTCGTGACTCCATGAACCAAATCACGCCACTTTTTCCTGTCTTGCACTTTCTCCCGTAGACCTTCCAGGTTGGAACACATTGCTTCTGTGATGCCATTGATCCATCTCATCCTCGGACGTCCTCTTCTTCCCCAGCATTAATGTTTTTTCCAGCGAGGCATTCCTTCGCATTGTGTGTCCAAAGTAGGTCAGCTTTGGTTTTAACATTAGACCTTCCCACCGAGCGAGGTGGCGCAGTGGTTTGCACACTGGACTCGCATTCGGGAGGACGACGGTTCAATCCTGCGTCCGGCCATCCTGATTTAGGTTTTCCGTGATTTCCCTAAATCGCTTCAGGCAAATGCCGGGATGGTTCCTTACAAAGGGCACGGCCGATTTCCTTCCCCATCCTTCCCTAATCCGAGCATGTGCTCCGTCTCTAATGACCTCGTTGTCGACGGGACGTTAAACAGTTATCTCCTCCTCCATTAGACCTTCCAGGGAGAAATCTGGTTTTATTTGCTCCAATATTGATCTGTTGGTTCTCTTTGCAGTCCATGAAACTCTAGGAAGTTTCCTCCACCACCACAATTCGAAGGAGTCAATTCTTCGCCGTTCAGCCGGCCGGAGTGGCCGTGCGGTTCTAGGCGCTACAGTCTGGAACCGCGAGACCGCTACGGTCGCAGGTTCGAATCCTGCCTCGGGCATGGATGTGTGTGCTGTCCTTAGGTTAGTTAGGTTTAAGTAGTTCTAAGTTCTAGGGGACTGATG